>NC_135331.1:35975537-36277204 GCF_023851605.1 Tamandua tetradactyla | reverse complement strand
ATAGGGTATAGTTCAATGACGCTTTAATAAAACAGGACATAACAGAGAAATCATTAGGAATTACATATGATAAGAGATTGGAGCAGAGCTTCCGTAATGGTGGAAGGGACATTAGAAAATTACCCCCAAGCATTTGCAAGTAAACCAACTGCCTCCTTCCCCCACGAGACACCCGAGGAAACTTAATTGTGCTGTGGGGCCTGGGAATCCATCTCTGTCAGCCGAGTGATTGGGGGACAATTTACAGTGAGTGACAAAGGCAGGGGGTTTGTCTCGCCTGGAATGCACAGATCGGGTTTCTCCATCCAGCCTTGAGCGATACTGTGCCCTCTCCAACTCCCAACCTTTCCAACCGCTCACTCCACCCCAGGCCTCCTCCAAGGGACCCCTGGGAGGGTCCACCCAGGGATAGGATGCTCTGAGACTGGGTGAAAAGGATGCAGCTTGACACAATGGATTAATGGTTTGGAGAAAGACCAACTGGGAATGAATTCCAAGACCTCTCCTGTGTATTGGGCAACTTACTTCACCTCTCTGAGCCTCCATTTCCTCATCTGGAAAGCAGAGATAAACATATCCAGCTCCCAGGGAGTCTTTGATGATTTCATGAAATGTTTCCCTCACCTGCTAAATGTTTATTGAGGGCCTACTGTGTGGGGAGGAGCAGGGCCGGAACTAGGGTGAGGCAAGTGAGGCACTCGCCTAGGGTGCAAAATGTAAGAGGCACCAAGAAGCTCATGCACAAGATACACGACATTTTAATGGGATGTTTTAAATCTAAATTAATGTCCAAAAACCCACAATGAACAAAATATCAAAATTTTAAATAAAGGCAGGAGGAATAACAGTGTCAAGTCATATTGGAGCCTGAGACAAAAGGAAAAATCAACAGTAGTACCAACCCTGTTTTCATTTGGAATCTTGATATTCTGTTTCTTGTGAATTTTTCGCATTAATTTTGATTTTGAAAATATTGCATTAAAATATCATTTAACCTTATTACTGGTATTTTTACTTTGCTCTACCCCCTCCTTAAATTTCACACCCTAAGCGACTGCCTCACCCACCTCTTTCTAGTCCCAGACCAGCAGAGCTGAATGTTTAGTGGGCTACATACTGGGACAACAGTGGAAACCAGCCAGACACATGCATTATCCTAATGAGCCCTTGGCTTAACACATGAGACTGATGTGCATAACAGACCAGTAAATAGAATAATTACAAATTGTTCTAAGTCTTGGGACAGGAACACGGTGCCAAGAGGGACAAACACCTGCTCTGTTGAGATGGTCAGTGTCATGGTCAGGTTCATGTGTCAACTCAGCCAGGTGGTAGTGCCCATTTGTCTAGTTGGGCAAGTGCTGACCTGTCTGTTGCTATGAGGACATTTCATAGAATTAAATCATGATCACGTCAATTGCATCCATAGCTGATTCCATTTGTAATCAGCCAAAGGGGAGTGTCTTCTACAATGAGTGATGCTTAATCTAATCACCGGAAGCCTTTTAAGGAGGATTCAGAAGAGATAGGCTCTCTTCCTGCTTCGGCTGGTGAGCCTCTCCTGTGGAGTTCATCCAGACCCTCCACTGGAATCGTCAGCTTCACTGCCTGCCCTGCAGATTTTGGACTCTATGTTCCCAACGTTATGTGAGACACTTTTAAAAATTTCATATTTATGGATATTTCCTTTGATCCTGTTTCTCTAGAGAACCCTAATTAACACACTCAGCAATGCCATCTCCAAATTCCCAAACTTGGAAACCCCTATTATCCGCATAACACCCTGTGGTTCAGTAAAAGATTGACTCAGAAGGTACAGGGTGCTCGAACCCTGCACATTCCATCCCAAAGAAAGGACTTGGCTCCTGGGAGATCACCCCTGAACCCATGGAATATCCTGAAAAGGGTGTCTTTGTACTCCTGTGGTCTTGAGCTCACCAGGTAGTAACAATTCAATTTATGGTGGGGGCCTTGAGCCATGAATTACCATTTTGACACCTGGATGGTCTGGAGATTGATTAAAGCCAGTCATATGGTTTTCCATGTGTATATGATCATTCCCTAAAAAACCCTGGACACCAAGGCTAAGATGAACTTCTCCAGTTGGCAATACTCTTTACGTGTTCTCAACACGTCGGTGCTGGGAGAAGTAAGTGCCGCCCAAGTCCACTGGGGATGGCATCTGGAAGCTTGTATTTGGTCACTCCTGGACTCTGTCCTATGTGCCTTTTTCTTTTGCTGATTTTACCCTGTGTCC
This sequence comes from Tamandua tetradactyla, assembly GCF_023851605.1. Taxonomy (NCBI): domain Eukaryota; kingdom Metazoa; phylum Chordata; class Mammalia; order Pilosa; family Myrmecophagidae; genus Tamandua; species Tamandua tetradactyla. Next base: position 36,274,947 of record NC_135331.1, on the reverse strand, counting down.
TTTTGCTGTAATAAACTGTACCCATGAGAATAACAGCTTTTTCTAAGTTCTCTGAGTCTTTCTAGTGAGTCATGGAACCTGAGTGTGATCTTGGGGGCTCACAACATACCTGCTCTGATCTCTCCCTACCCTCATCAGAATTTAAGATTCGGTATTTGTTTGTGTGGCCATGTGACTATAGACTAGCCCGAACTGTCCAACACACCAACCACTGGCCACCTGTGGCTACTTACATTTAAGTTCATTTCAATTAAAACTTTAGCTCCTCGGACTTCCGGAGAAGATGGCGGCTTAGTAAGACGCGCACGTCTTAGTTCCTCCTCCAGAACAGCTACTAAAGAAACAGAAACGGTACAGAACAGCTCCTGGAGCCACGACAGAGACCAAAAAGACAGCATACCCCATTCTGGAACGGCTGAACTGGCTGGGAGAATCCGCTGCGGTGAGACCCCCGAGGGGAGCGCGCTTCCCTGGGCCGTAGCGGCTGGCGGCCAGAGCCCCTCCCTCCCTCCTTCCCAGGCCGGCTGGGAGATTTGGAACGGAGGTCCCCCAAGCTGTGGAGGCCGGCAACCGGGATCCCTTCCACACACGTAGCTTCCCGATCCAGCTGGGAACTTTGGTTCGGCCTTCCCCCAAGCCACGGCGGCTGGCGCCCCCCGCCACACTTGGCTTCCCGGCGGCTGGGAGATTTGGATCAGCACTCCCCCAAGCTGCTTCAGCTGGTGACCCTCCCCCACAGCTAGAGTCTTCCAAAGTTAAAGGAGCCACAGCATCTTTCACTGGTGGGACCCGCAGACAGATGAGCGCCACATACTGGGCAGGATAAGAAAAACAGAGCCCAGAGATTTCACAGGAAAATATTTCAACCTGCTGGGTCCCACACCCAGGGAAATCTAATTAAATGCGTAGACGCCAGCAAAAAATAACGGATCACGCCAGGAAAATTGAAGATATGGCCCAGTCAAAGGAACAAATCAACAGTTCAAATGAGATACAGGAGCTGAGACAACTAATTCTGAATATACGAACAGAAATGGAAAACCTCTTCAAAAACCAAATCAATAAATTGAGGGAGGACATGAAGAAGACATGGGCTGAACAAAAAGAAGAAATAGAAAGTCTGAAAAAACAAATCACAGAACTTATGGGACTGAAGGACAAAGTAGAAAAGATGGAAAAAACAATGGATACCTACAATGGTAGATCTAAAGAAACAGAGGCTAGAATTAGTGAACTGGAAGATGGAACATCTGAATTCCAAACAGAAACAGAAACTATAGGGAAAAGAATGGAAAAATTTGAGCAGGGGCTCAGGGAACTGAATGACAATATGAAGCGCACAAATATACGTGTTGTGGGTGTCCCAGAAGGAGAAGAGAAGGGAAAAGGAGGAGAAAAACTAATGGAAGAAATTATCACTGAAAATTTCCCAACTCTTATGAAAGACCTAAAATTACAGATCCAAGAAGTGCAGTGCACCCCAAAGAGATTAGACCCAAATAGGCGTTCTCCAAGACACTTACTAGTTAGAATGTCAGAGGTCAAAGAGAAAGAGAGGATCTTGAAAGCAGAGAGAAAAACAATCCATCACATACAAGGGAAACCCAATAAGACTATGTGTAGATTTCTCAGCAGAAACCATGGAAGCTAGAAGACAGTGGGATCATATATTTAAATTACTAAAAGAGAAAAACTGCCAACCAAGACTTCTATATCCAGCAAAATTGTGCTTCAAAAATGAGGGAGAAATTAAAACATTTTCAGACAAAAAGTCACTGAGAGAATTTGTGACCAAGAGACCAGCTCTGCAAGAAATACTAAAGGGAGCACTAGAGTCAGATATGGAAAGACAGAAGAGAGAGGTATGGAGAAGAGTGTAGAAAGAAGGAAAATCAGATATGATATATATAATACAAAAGATAAAATGGTAGAGGAAAATATTATCCAAACAGTAATAACACTAAATGTTAATGGACTGAATTCCCCAATCAAAAGACATAGACTGGCAGAATGGATTAAAAAACAGGATCCTTCTATATGCTGTCTACAGGAAACACATCTTAGACCCAAAGATAAACATAGGTTGAAAGTGAAAGATTGGGAAAAGATATTTCATGCAAATAACAACCAGAAAAGAGCAGGAGTAGCTATACTAATATCCAACAAATTAGACTTCAAATGTAAAACAGTTAAAAGAGACAAAGAAGGACACTATCTACTAATAAAAGGAACAATTAAACAAGAAGACATAACAATCTAAATATTTATGCACCGAACCAGAATGCCCCAAAATACGTGAGGAATACACTACAATCACTGAAAAGGGAAATAGACACATATACCATAATAGTTGGAGACTTCAATTCACCACTCTCATCAATGGACAGAACATCTAGACAGAGAATCAATAAAGAAATAGAGAATTTGAATATTAAAATAAATGAGCTAGACTTAACAGACATTTATAGGACATTACATCCCACAACAGCAGGATACACCTTTTTCTCAAGTGCTCATGGATCATTCTCAAAGATAGACCATATGCTGGGTCACAAAGCAAGTCTTAACAAATTTAAAAAGATTGAAATCATACACAACACTTTCTCGGATCATAAAGGAATGAAGTTGGAAATCAATAATAGGCGGAGTGCCAGAAAATTCACAAATACGTGGAGGCTCAACAACACACTCTTAAACAACCAGTGGGTCAAGGAAGAAATTGCAAGAGAAATTAGTAAATATCTCGAGGTGAATGAAAATGAAAACACAACATATCAAAACCTATGGGACGCAGCAAAGGCAGTGCTAACAGGGAAATTTATCGCCCTACATGCCTATATCAGAAAAGAAGAAAAGGCGAAAATTCAGGAATTAACTGTCCACTTGGAAGAACTGGAGAAAGAACAGGAAACTAATCCCAAAGCAAGCAAAAGGAAAGAAATAACAAAGATTAGAGCAGAAATAAATGAAATTGAAAACATGAAAACAATAGAGAAAATCAATAAGACCAGAAGTTGGTTCTATGAGAAAATCAATAAGATTGATGGGCCCTTAGCAAGATTGACAAAAAGAAGAAGAAAGAGGACGCAAATAAATAAGATCAGAAATGGAAGAGGAGACATAACGACTGACTTCACAGAAATAAAGGCGGTAACAATAGGATACTATGAACAACTTTACGCTAATAAATACAACAATTTAGATGAAATGGACGGGTTCCTGGAAAGGCATGAACAACCAACTTTGACTCAAGAAGAAATAGATGACCTCAACAAACCAGTCACAAGTAAAGAAATTGAATCAGTCATTCAAAAGCTTCCCAAAAAGAAAAGTCCAGGACCAGACGGCTTCACATGTGAATTCTACCAAACATTCCAGAAAGAATTAGTACCAGCTCTCCTCAAACTCTTCAAGAAAATCAAAGTGGAGGGAAAGCTACCTAATTCATTCTATGAAGCCAACATCACCCTCATACCAAAACCAGGCAAAGATATTACAAAAATAGAAAACTACAGACCAATCTCTCTAATGAATATAGATGCAAAAATCCTCAACAAAATTCTAGCAAATTGAATCCAACAACACATTAAAAGAATTATACATCATGACCAAGTAGGATTCATCCCAGGTATGCAAGGATGGTTCAACATAAGAAAATCAATTAATGTAATACACCATATCAACAAATCAAAGCAGAAAAATCACATGATCATCTCAATTGATGCAGAGAAGGCATTTGACAAGATTCAACATCTTTCCTGTTGAAAACACTTCAAAAGATAGGAATACAAGGGAACTTCCTTAAAACGATAGAGGGAATATATGAAAAACCCACAGCTAATATCATCCTCAATGGGGAAAAATTGAAAACTTTCCCCCTAAGATCAGGAACAAGACAAGGATGTCCATTATCACCACTATTATTCAACATCGTGTTGGAGGTTCTAGCCAGAACAATTAGACAAGAAAAAGAAATACAGGGCATCAAAATTGGAAAGGAAGAAGTAAAACTATCACTGTTTGCAGACGATATGATACTATATGTCGAAAACCCAGAAAAATCCACAACAAAACTACTAGAGCTAATAAATGAGTACAGCAAAGTAGCAGGCTACAAGATCAACATTCAAAAATCTGTAGCATTTCTATACACTAGCAATGAACAAGCTGAGGGGGAAATCAAGAAACGAATTCCATTTACAATTGCAACTAAAAGAATAAAATACCTAGGAATAAATTTAACTAAAGAGACAAAAAACCTATACAAAGAAAACTACAAAAAACTGTTAAAAGAAATCACAGAAGACCTAAATAGATGGAAGGGCATACCGTGTTCATGGATTGGAAGACTAAATATAGTTAAGATGTCAATCCTACCTAAATTGATTTACAGATTCAATGCAATACCGATCAAAATCCCAAAAACTTATTTTTCAGAAATAGAAAAACCAATAACCAAATTTATCTGGAAGGGCAGGGGTGCCCCAAATTGCTAAATGTACCTTGAGGAAAAAAAATGAAGCTGGAGGTCTCACGCTGCCGGACTTTAAGGCATATTATGAAGCCACAGTGGTCAAAACAGCATGGTACTGGCATAAAGATAGGTATATCGACCAATGGAATCGAATAGAGTGCTCAGATATAGACCCTCTCATCTATGGACATTTGATCTTTGATAAGGCAGTCAAGTCAACTCACCTGGGACAGAGCAGTCTCTTCAATAAATGGTGCCTAGAGAACTGGATATCCATATGCAAAAGAATGAAAGAGGACCCGTATCTCACACCCTATACAAAAGTTAACTCAAAATGGATCAAAGATCTAAACATTAGGTCTAAGACCATAAAACAGTTAGAGGAAAATATAGGGAGATATCTTACGAAACTTACAATTGGAGGTGGTTTTATGGACCTTAAACCTAAAGCAAGAGCACTGAAGAAAGAAATAAATAAATGGGAGCTTCTCAAAATTAAACACTTTTGTGCATCAAAGAACTTCACCAAGAAAGTAGAAAGACCGCCTACACAATGGGAGACAATATTTGGAAACGACATTTCAGTTAAAGGTCTAGTATCCAGAATTTATAAAGAGATTGTTCAACTCAACAACAAAAAGACAGCCAACCCAATTACAAAATGGGAAAAAGACTTGAACAGACACCTACCAGAAGAGGAAATACAAATGGCCAAAAGGCACATGAAGAGATGCTCAATGTCCCTGGCCATTAGAGAAATGCAAATCAAAACCACAATGAGATATCATCTCACACTCACCAGAATGGCCATTATCAACAAAACAGAAAATGACAAGTGCTGGAGAGGATGCGGAGAAAGAGGCACACTTACCCACTGTTGGTGGGAATTTCAAATGGTGCAACCACTGTGGAAGGCAGTTTGGCGGTTCCTCAAAAAGCTGAATATAGAATTGCCATACGATCCAGCAATACCATTGCTAGGTATCTCCTCAAAGGACTTAAGGGCAAAGACATAAACGGACATTTGCACACCAATGTTTATAGCAGCGTTGTTTACAATTGCAAAGAGATGGAAACAGCCAAAAAGTCCATCAACAGATGAGTGGCTAAACGAACTGTGGTATATACATACGATGGAATATTATGCAGCTTTAAGACAGGATAAACTTATGAAGCATGTAATAACATGGATGGACCTAGAGAACATTATGCTGAGTGAGTCTAGCCAAAAACTAAAAGACAAATACTGTATGGTCCCACTGATGTGAACTGACATTCGAGAATAAACCTGGAATATGTCATTGGTAACAGAGACCAGCAGGAGTTAGAAATAGGGTAAGACAATGGGTAATTGGAGCTGAAGGGATACAGACTGTGCAACAGGACTAGATACAAAAACTCAGAAATGGACAGCACAATAATACCTAATTGTAATGTAATTATGTTAAAACCCTGAATGAAGCTGCATCTGAGCTATAGGGTTTTTTTGTTTGTTGGTTGGTTGGTTGGTTGGTTGGTTGGTTTTCTGTTTTTTTTTTCTTTTTCCTTTTTTTTTCTTTTTTATATATATTTTTTATTTTTATTATTATTTTTATTTTTTTCTCTATATTATCATTCTATATCTTTTTCTGTTGTTTTGCTAGTTCTTTTCCTAAATCGATGCAAATGTACTAAGAAATGATGATCATACATCTATGTGATGATATTAAGAATTACTGATTGCATATGTAGAATGGAATGATTTCTAAATGTTGTGTTAATTTTTTTTAATTAATAAAAAAATAAAATAAATTGAAATGTTTGAACTCCAAAAAAAAAAAACTTCAGCTCCTCACTTATACTAGCCACATTTTGGTTGCTCAGTAGCTGCCATATCAGACATTCCCACCATCACAGAAAGTTCTTTTGGATAGCGCTGGACGAGGTGGTAATTATTCAAAGGGCAGGGACTCCAGCCAACTGATTTGTGTCCGTCTTCAGGCCTGATTATTTAATAAGAATACATAATCACTTAACACGTAATTATTTTAACTATTAATTAGTGAGCATATAACAAATGAAGGTACATAGTTAAAAACCTCATACTAGAAAGAGCTCTGGTCCCTACTCTACCTCTAATGGTGTGTACCCTTAGGTAAGCCACTTGACTTCTCTGAGCTTTGGTTTGCCTGGCTGAAAAGACGCACGTACACTCTGGTTGCTCAAAAGTTCCTTCAGGTCCTGGTATCTGAGGCCAAGATGACAATGGGAGATGAGGTATCCCCAGGCAGCCTTCTCCTTTCATTCTGAGCTGGGGGTAGTCCAGGACAGTACAGTTTGGTGATCAGGGCAGCAAAGCAGATGCAGTCAGGGGCTTGAAACAGTCAGTAGGTTTGGCTTAGCCAAGGAGCTCTTCAGACCATAAGCTCCATGAGGGCAGAGATTTTTGTTTGTCCGTTGCTGTGCTCCATTTCCTAGCCCAGTGCCTAGGACATAGTACGTGATTGACAAGTATTTGTGGAATACATGCTTGACTCAAGGACTGAACTTCCCAGGACTTGGCCCTGAGTACATGTCCTTTGTCACCTGTGGGCTCTCATTAATGAGCCAGTGGCATCAGGTTGGCCCGTAGTTTGTGACTTTCTGCTGTACTGCTGTCTCTCTCCTGCCAGTCCTCAGAGTGACCTCCAAAACCCATTTTTGCCCATGTGACTCCACTGCTTAAAACCCTTCAATGACCACCTGTACTGCCCAGAATAAAGCAATTATTTTTGTTGCTTGCAGCTAAGCAGGAACTATGTTCACTTCCTCTCCACTCAAGAGCCCATGCCCCGCAGTGGCCAAGTTCGCACCAAGACCCCTTGATGCACCGAAATTACCTGGTTCTTGCCCCACTGGCTCCCGGATCCCCCTTTTGGCTCTCCACTCAGCCTCTGAATCCCCTGCCCCATAGTCATCAAGTCCCAGACACCAGTTTTCCTGCCTTGGGTATTGTTCCCCCACCCTTGGTATGCATTGCAAACCTCTCGTAACATCACTAATAGATTCTTTCCTAGAAGATGGGGGTCGAGTCTGCACATTCCTCTTGAGATTTTTTACTGAACCATCACACTTCGGAGTCTCTACTTCCCCATCAGTAAAACAGATCTGAATTTAATTTCTGGAGATCTCATTTTGCTCTCTTCAAAGCCCTCGAGAACCGTTGACTCTTTTCCCACCTCTGCACCCTCACCTCCATACCTGCTGACTCTGCTCCATTCTTATTGGATCATGCTTAACTCATTAAGCTGCCGTCACCTGCCAACCTTCGCCCTAATTTCAGGATCCTTCTCAAAGGTCAGCTTCTCTGGAAAACTCTTTGGATGGTTACCTGTGATAGTTTGAAGCTATCATAGCTTCAATGCATGTGCAACAAATGCTACCAGGCATCTTGATGATGTGTGCTTGGAGAACACCTGGGGTGGGGTGCTGGTGTGAAAGGATGGTCATCCCCTAGAAAAGCCATGTGTTAATCAAAATCCCATTTCGTAAAGGCAGAATGATCCCTATTCCATACTGTATGTTTGAAACGGTCATCAGAACATCTCCCTGGAGTTGAGATTTAATCAAGAGTAGTTGTTAAGCTGGATTAGGTGATGATATGTCTCCACCCATGTGGGTGGGTCTTGATAAGTTTCTGAAGTTCTATAAAAGAGGAAACATTTTGGAGAATAAGTGATTCTAAGAGAGCAGAGAAGAACGACATAGCCACGAGAAGCAGCGAGCCCAAGAGCCAGCGACCTTTGGAGATGAAGAGGGTCAACCCCTCCCGGGGAGCTTCATGAATCAGTCACCCCTAGAGAAACTGTTCTGTTGATCACATGTGGCCTCTCTACCTAAGATGGCATGGCAAGTCACTGCCCTTCCCCCACCCTACATGGGACAGGACTCCAGGGGTGTACATCTCCCTGACAACGTGGGACAGAAATTCTGGGATGAGCCAGGACCCAGCATCAAGGGATTGAGAAAACCTCTTAACCAAAAGGGGGAAGAGAGAAGTGAGACAAAATAAAGCGTCAATGGCTGAGAAATTTCAAACAGAGTCGAGAGGTCATCCTGGGGATTACTCGTATATAATGTGTAATATTATATAGATATCACTTTTTAGTTTATGGTGTCTTGAGGTAGCTAAAGGGAAGTATCTGAAACTGTAGAGCTATGTTCCAGTAGTCTTGATTCTTGAAGATGATAAAGCTTTTACAGTGTGACTGTGTGACTGTGAAAACCTTGTGTCTGATAATTTCTTTATCTATTATATGGACAGATGAGTAAAAAGATATGGATAAAAATAAGCAAATAATAAGGAGAACAAAGGTTAAAATAAATTGAGTAGATTGAAATACTAGTGTTCAATGAGAGGGAGGGGTAAGGGGTATGATATGTATGAGGTTTTTCTTTTTTTCTTTTTTCTTTCCTTTGCTGGAGAGATGCAAATACTCAAAAGATGATCATGGTGAATACACAACTATGTGATGATATTGTGAGCCATTGATTGTGCACCATTTATGGAATGAAAGTATGTCAAGAATGTTTGTACACCTGTTAAGTTTTTACAATAAAAATATTTTTTAAAAAGCCAACCCATCTCTGGTATGTTGCGTTTCATCAGCTTTAACAAACCAAAACACCACTCCTACCACGCCTTCAACCAGTACGTGGGTCTCTGCCTGTTCTAGTTTGCTAGCTGCTGGAATGCAATATACCAGAAATGGGATGGCTTTTAAAAAGGGGAAATTAATGAGTTGCTAGTTTACAGTTCTAAGGCCGAGAATATGTCTCAATCAAAACATGTCTATAGAAATGTCCAATCAAAGGCATCCAGGTTCAAGAAGGCCGATGAAGTTCAGGGTTTCTCCCTTGGTTGGAACGGCACATGGCGAACATGGCGTCATCTGCTAGCTTTCTCTCCTGGCTTCCTGATTCATGAAGCTCCCCGGGAGGGGCTGACCCTCTTCATCTCCAAAGGTCACAGGCTCGTGGGCTCTCTGATTCTCGTGGCTATGTCGTTCTGCTCTGCTCTCTCTGAATCACTTATTCTCCAAAATGTTTCCTTTTTTATAGGACTCCAGAAACTAATCAAGACCCACCCACATGGGTGGAGACATGTCATCACCTAATCCAGCTTAACAACCACTCTTGATTAAATCTCATCTCCAGGGAGATGTTCTGATGACCGTTTCAAACATACAGTATGGAACATGGATAATTCTGCCTTTACGAAATGGGATTTTGATTAACGCATGGCTTTTCTAGGGGATGACCATCCTTTCACACCAGCACCCCACCCCAGGTGTTCTCCAAGCACACATCACCAAGATGCCTGGTAGCACTTGTTGCACATGCATTCCTCTCCAAGACTCTCCTTTCTGCATTAAGAGCAACCTGAGACAGAGGCTTGGCTGTTCTGTCTCTTAGAGGCTGGAGGTAAAATGAGAAAAGCTGAGTAACTGGGGTCTGTGCCAGTTTGAAAGGATTTATGTACCCTACAAAGGCCATGTTTCAGTCCTAATCCAACCTTGTGGGAACAACTGTTTATTTTAATCCCTATTCGATAATGTCAGTTGGAATCTTTTGATTAGATCATCTCCATAGAGTTTTGGCTTGCCCAGTCGATTAGGTGGAGATGTGACGCTACCCATTCCAGGTGGGTTGTGATTAATTTAGTGGAATCCTTTAAAAGAGGAAACACTTTTTGGAAAAAGCTTTAGAGTCACAAGGTAGCCACGAGAACCACAGAGCCCACACAGCCAGAGACCTTTGAGGATAAAGAAGGAAAATGTCCCTGGGGGAGATTCATGAAACAAGAAGCCTGGAGAGAAAGCTCCCAGATGTAGCCATGTTCACCATATGCCTTTCCAGGTGAGAGAGAAACCCTGAACTTCACTGGCCCTTCTTGAGTGAAGGTAACCTCTTGTTGGTGCCTAAATTTGGACATTCTTATACTCTTGCTTTAATTGGGACATTTTCTTGACTTTAGAACTGTAACCTAGCAACTTATTAAATTCCCCTTTTTAGAAGCCATTCCATTTCTGGTGTATCGCATTCTAGCAGCTAGCAAACTAGGACAGGGCCAAACAGTCCTCGGTTAAATTCTGGCCTTACCACTAGCAAAATTTTATTCTAGGAGAATCAATTAATTCATTATCTCTGTTATATCACTGTGGTAGACTGATTTGTGTAACCCAATTTTGACATGTTCTTAATCTTGATCCATGTCCTCGTGGGTGTGAATGCAACTGTAAATAGGACCTTCGGAAGGCCCTATGTTCAGTTAAGCTGTGGTCAAAAGAAGCTGGGTGGGTCTTAGTCTGGGTTGCTGGAAGCCTGACAAAGAGAAAGCCACGGGAAAGAGCTGGAAGCTGGAAGTCATCAGAACCCAGAAGAGAAAGGAAGGGACGTCACCATACGTCACAAAGCAGGAATACAAGCCAAGGAACCCCGAGGATCATGAGCAGCCAGCCCCAAAATGTTACAGACTTTGGGGAAGAAAGCATAGCTTTGCTGATGCCTTGATTTTGGACTTCTCCTAAAGCCTCAAAACTGTGAGCCAATAAATTCCCATTGTTGTAGCCAAGCCATTATGCATTTTTTGTCACAGCAGCCTGGCAAACTTAGGCAAATTACAGGCCCTGATTCTACATTCTTCTCCCTAGCCAAGCCCTTTGCCAGGTGGCTGCAATTCATCCCACCAAAGGAGCTGAGAACTATTCCATGCCCTTTCGCTTTGGGTTTAGCTATGTCATTTGCTTTGGCCAGTAGAAAGAAGCAGCAGCAGCGGTATGCTTGTTCCAGAAAAAGGCCAGTGGGTTTCTCCTCATTCTCTTGCACTTCTGCCTTAAGAATAACATCCCTGGACTAACTCTCTGACCGCAGGAGGAGGTCAGGAGCCATGTTGAGCTCAACCACCTCAGCTGACCTGCCCTTGCCAAGCCCTGCCTTGGCAAACCAGCTCCTGGCCAACTTGCAGCCATGTGAGCAATTATAATGGTTGCTCCGAGCCACTGAACTGTGGGGTAGTTTGTTACTCAGCTACAATTAACTAATACACTGTGTTGGTTTGAAAGGATGTTTGTCCTCTAGAAAACCATGTTTTAATCAAGATCCCATTTTGTAAAAGCAGAATAATCCTTATTCAATACTGTATGTAATTAGATCATCTCCTTGGAGATGTAACCCAATCAAGAGTGGTTGTTAAACTGGATTAGGTAGAGACGTGTCTCCACCCATTTGGGTGGGTCTTGATTAGTTTCTGAAGTCCTATAAAAGAGGAAACATTTTGGAGAATGGAGATTCAGAGAGAGCAGAGAATGCTGCAGGACCACAAAGCAGAGAGTTCATCAGCCAGTGACCTTTGGAGATGAACAAGGAAAACATCTCCCGGGGAGCTTCATGAAACAGGAAGCCAGGAGAGAAAGCTAGCAGATGACACCATGCTCGCCATGTGCCCTTCCAGCTGAGAGAGAAGCCCTGACTGTGTTCGCCATGTGCCTTCTCACTTGAGAGAGAAACCCTGAACTTCATCAGCCTTCTTGAATCAAGGTATCTTTTCCTGGATGCCTTTGATTGGACATTTCTATAAACTTATTTTAATTGGGACATTTTCTCAGCTTAGAACTGTAAACTTGCAACCTATTAAATTCCTCTTTTTAAAAGCCATTCCATTTCTGGTACATTGCACTCTGGCAGCTAGCAAACTAGAACATACACTATCTTAGACTCACTTTCTTTAGCTGAGAGGTGACAATAACTTTCTCTTGAGATTATCGTAAGGTATCACACAACATGGATAAAGCACAAAACTCTATGCCTGTCTCATCATAATTGCTCAGAAATGGTAGCTATTGTCTCTACAGCCTCAGCAAATAAACATAGTACGTGCTGAGTTGAAGTCTATTGAGCATTGTTGGAATGAATGGATGGATCATTGGGTGGGCGGTCGCACAAATAACTAAAGGCATGAATGAATCAATGGTGGATACATGAAGAGACCATTTGAGCGCTTTACCATAACCACATGTAACATCAGAGACATGGGGCACTGGGCTCTCCGAGAATTGACAGTAAGTGGAAAAATCATACAAAGTGGAGGAAGCATCCTAGGAACTCACCCAGGCCTACAGTCCCAGGAAGGCACAAAGTAAACCCATAGCCATTGGAGTAGAATGGCAGTATGACCCAGCAGGGGTCACCAGGAGGCTCCAGCAGTGCAAAGAGATACATGGTAGTTCTGATAAGCCCAGGCTGGTGGAAATCAGGACAGGCTACCAAGATAGTGCTGTTACCTGCAAGGCTACTGTCAGGGATTCTTGGAGCTGGCAAGAGAAGGGATGTCAGAGAAATCCCAGTCTCTAGAACAAGAAATGATGTTAATAAATAGAATCCCTTGTACAAGCATAAGCATTTACAATCTAGAGAACACTTTCCCTTGGATTAGCTTGGGAAATTCACATGATCTTCACACATGCCCTGGAAGGTCTATAGTGTTACTACTTCTTTAGACAATGTGCTGGTTTGAAAATATTATGGACCCCAGAAAAGCCATGTTTCAATCCTGATTCAATCTTGTGGGGGTAGCCGTGTCTTTTAACCTTGATTAAATACTGTAGGTTGCAATCCTTTGATTAGATTATTTCCACAGAGAGGTGAAGCACCCAATTGTAGGTGTGACTTTTGATTAGATGGAGATGTGACTCCAAACTAATGAAGGTGGGTCTTCATTAGTTTGTTGGAATCCTTTAAAAGAAGAAACATTTTGAAGAGAGCCAGAAATGACAAAGCAGACATAAACTTCAGAGCAGATCTGACACAGATGATAACTAGTAGAGACCAGAGACACGGATGTTTGGAGATGCTTGGAGTTCAGCAGACGACACCATGAGGTACTGAGCAAGCCAGAACCTAGAAAGAGCCAAGGGAAGCCAGGAGATGAAAGCCAGCCCTGGAGAAGCAAAGCAAGTAAGCCCCACAGGAACAGAAGCTGAAAGGAATGGAGCCCAGGAGAAAGGGACCAGCAGATTCCAGCCACATGACTTACCAATTGACAGAGGTGTTCCTGACCCACTGACTTTCCTTGAATCAAGATATGCTTTTCTGAATGCCTTAGTTTGGACATTTTTATAGACTTATCTCTGTAAACTTGTAACTTATTAAATTCCCCTTTTAAAAAGCCAATCCAGTTCTGGTATATTGCATTGTGTCAGCATTTAAGAAACTAACACAGGTTCAGAGAGGTGATGTGACAGGCCTAACACCACACAGCATTCCAGAGACAGGGCTGGGACTTGAACCCAAGTCACTCTCAAACACACCCTAGGAGAAAACTTTTCCAATGGAAAACACAGGATTGCTCTTCTCTTGTATCTCAATCTTGTTTTGAACCTCAGCTTCCCTAATGGCTGGTTCTTGGATTTGGAGAAAGTCACTTGATTCCGAGCCTCAGCTTCCCAATCTGTAGAATGGGAATAAGTGTACCTGCTTTACACTACTTTCCTGAGTATCAGAAATCATGCAAGTGAAAGCGGTTGTCAGAACATCTGGGACAAAACAAGAGCTTCAAGTAAGGTCATCATGACATCAGATCTGCTGTCCTTCTCTTCTCTCAGCTCCTTTCCCACTTCCTCCTTCTCTCATCTCTTCTTGGCTTCTCTCTCATCTTTCACTCTCCTCTTCTCTCCTCCTGACAGCACACTGTCCCATCAACCCGCCCTTTGCAATTAGCACATTCTCCCACCTACTTATCTGGTCCCTGGAAACCAGTTGGCATCTGTCCTGGAGCACAATGGATAGGTGGGCAGGGTTGAGTGTCCGCTTTTCAGGGGTCCATGCCCCCTGGCTCATCCATCCCCCTTCCCCCTGCCCTCTGCAGCACATTGATGGAGAATTCATAAAATATCTCCAACATGGCTGAAGTGGCTGATGCAAGGCAACACAAAATGGCTGACCTTAAATCTGCCCTCCGCCCTAGCAACAACAGTGACCAATCCCAGAAATCTGCCCTCTGCCCTAGCAACAACGGTGACCAATCCCAGAAATCTGCCCTCCGCCCTAGCAACAACGGTGACCAATCCCAGAAATCTGCCCTCCGCCCTAGCAACAACGGTGACCAATCCCAGAAATCTGCCCTCTGCCCTAGCAACAACGGTGACCAATCCCAGAAATCTGTCCTCCACCCTAGCAACAACAGTGACCAATCTCAGCCTGACAGGTGTCCCTGCATGCCTCCCAGCCTATATAAGCCTGTGGACTTCTTCAATAAAGCAGATGCCTTCCACTCACCCCTGAGGGCTGTCTCCTGAGTCGTGTGCTGTGTGCTCTGTGTCTGTGTGACTGACTCAGTACGGCCCCTTACCCCCAGCCATCAGCTAACCAGCCATCAGCTACCCGACAAGTGGCACCCAACACGGAGCTCGAACTCACGACCCTACCAACACCACATCACTTCCTTTATATTTTCCGTGAACAGTAATGCATCCTGCCTTGGCAAGGCCACAAATGATCACTAACAGACTCCAAGCAAGATTAAATGTCCTCAACAGTTGGTTCCTCACAAAGATGAGAGGATCCTGACCAGGGGAAGATGGATGGAGGCAGCTAGCACTCATACAAACAACTGGATCTGTAACACCAGCCCTGGGGTGGGGACAGGAGTAGCAGACCAGGTCCTGCTGGCACCCTTGGGTGTGCTATGGTCTCCATGCCTGGTAGAGTTGACCCTCAGTAAAATGCAATGAATGGTGGACCTCAGCGCCTTCTGCTTCACCACTCAACCGACACCCAGCCACTTCCTTTAGAAGGAGTTCTGTTCTCTTTTGCTGCTGCTCATAAAAGCAATGCTACGAGGTCTCTTCCCAACACCTTCAGAGACCAGCTCCTGCAAAATGTTCAGGAGCAAACATTAGAGTGCAACAACCCCAAAGGGAAAAATCTCCCCCAAAGGCTTACATGTTCTTTCTTCACTCAGTGCTTCATTGGTCTGGATTTCTGGGATCCTTTAGGTGGAAGAGTCCCTGCCTGCAATTCATCTACTCCCAACCCAGGTTCAGGAAAGAGTCAGGACAGTCACAACAGCGAACATTCACTGAGCACTTGCTGTGTGCCAAGTGACCAAGCAAGCCGGCTTCCCTACATTATCTCATTCAGTCCTCACGCAGGTTGTGAAGCTGCTCCTCCCATTGTGCCCAAGGAAACTGAGGCCTAGGGTGGTGGAGATGCTCCCAGCTGTGGGAAAGTCCAGCGTTACACGACTAAAAGCAGAAGAGCCGGAAGCCCAGGCATGCCTGGCTTCAGAACAGATAGTGAGCTCCCCATTGCCAGAGGCATCCAAGAGTCCGGATAATTTCATAGCTAGAAGCTAGTAGAGAATATTCAAGTATTCAGTGGCCTAACGTCCCATCAATTTCCCCCTCTACAATAGGCTTTCTCAACCACAAAACTGTTGACATTTTGGATCAGATATTTCTTTGTTGTGGGGACATCCTTCAACATATTGGAGGCTATTGAGCAGTGCCTCTGGCCTCTCCCTGCTAGACGCTAGTAGCGCCCTCCCTAATCGTGATACACAACTATGGGTCACGGGGCGTGGAACCACCGCTCCACAAAGAATTTTGGAAACATGAGTGGATATGCATGAAGACCAGCGCTGACAATGAAGAGTGAAGTCTTACACCCCTGCCATGCCTTCTTAGGAGACAACCATGCACCGTGGGAGCTCTTATGTCATGACAGAATCGCTATATATATCCGTTCCCACCACCAGCATCCTAAAGGAGCAAGAGGTCTATTCCTGCACATTGAAAAATTACAGCGAGAGAACAAGAAAAATAAAAAGTTTAAAAAGCCCACTGCTCAAAAATGTCACATCTGAATCTAGGCATGATCTGACCTACCTACGACAATAAGGTACAATAAGGCCAGCCCAGCCCTACCCGACTCACAGGTAACCCTGAGCCCCAGCTGCAGATACTTGGTAAGGCTGGGCGTATTTTAGCCTTGGTTTGAAATGGAAGAATCTTTGCCCGTTGGAGCTGTAAGGACCCTGGAAAGTGGCGATCACATATCTAATCTTGCGATGTGTGTTGAGGGGCTGCTGGCCACGTGTGGCCAGCACCTTCAGTCTGCCCATTCCCCTCCCACTCCCGATGCCCGCTCTGCCTTTTTCCACCCTGCTCTCTGACCACGTGAATGGACTCTGCTTTTTGGTTGAGATCTGCCAAGGGGAGCCCCAGAAGGAAAATCAGAGGGCATGGGATGGAGGGTGGAGCCATTTATTTCCCCTGCCTCTGCTTTCCAGGGTCTCCCAGCGCTGGCTCTCTTCCTTCGCCGCAAGTCTCAGCTCCAGGGACTCTACACAAAGGTCACTAAACTCCAGGGACTCCACAGGACTGGGTGGCTTCCTTACCCCCTTCCCACACCTTTTTAGACAATCCCTTAATCTCTCCTCAAATTATCCCAATTTGTGTGCCCTATGTTCCCTGCTGGGACCCTGTCTGATAAAACATGATTCTTTGTTGAAACAAAATCTTCTGCAAAATCCCGATAGAGAAAACAAGAAAAGCAGAGCTCCTCCATCCATTCAACACATATTCACAGAGTGTCCCTCCTGACCAGGCACTGCAAGCTGGAGGCTGAGGGAAGCAGGGTCCTTGCTGACTGGAGGCCACAATCTAGTGTTAGATTTGAGCTCTTGGAGCCCGAAGTCCTTCTGTGCACTGGAAGACAGAATGCAATTTAAACATCCGCAAGCTATTCCCATCCATCCCACCCTCCCCCCCATTTTTTAGATAGGGAAACTAAAGCCCAAAGAGGGAAAAGAGCTAGTGCAATATTTAAGACAGTTGAACCTTCTGGAAGTTGATTCTACAGTAGGAGTCCTGTCTTCTTCGTTTATGGCAACAGCTAATATTTAATGTGCAGCTACTGCGGGCCAGACCCCAGGCTGCAGACATGTCTTGATTTAATCCCCCACCGACCCTCTGAGGCTGGAACCATTACTATCCCTACTTTATAGAGAAGGCTCTGGGAGATGAAGTGACTTACCCAAAGGCACTTCACACAGCCCGCGTGCCAGGGGGAAGGCTGATACTAGAACCTTCTAGGAAGGAGAGCCCCACGTCCCCGGCAACTCTCCCAGGCTTGCCCTGCTTCTAGAGAATGGAGAGGAGCTGTGAAAAACTTCACTGTTCAGAGACGTGTCTAAGTGGATGATTTTTATCATCTCGTGATCATAAGAAAAATTCTTCATGACCAAACCATCCCTCCGAGACAGACCAGGGAGAGCGGTGGCAGTGGGCGTTGCTTCCTGGACCTCCCAGGTAGTGGCTCCCTTGCAGAACATTCTTAGCTGGAATGAGAACCAAGGGAGCAAAGCAGAAACCGGGGCCACATGGAGAGCCAGGATTGACATGCAGGTCTCTGAACGTCCTCCCCATCCCAGCTAAAAAATCTCCTTCAACATCTCAGCTGCTGTGGTGCCTGAAATTCCACCATTAACCTGACTTGCGCAAAGCATAACACACACACACATACACACCACCTTGAAGGAACACGGGGCAAGGGTATAAATTACCTGGAAGCAGTGACACATTAAGGACAGGAGATGAGTGCTCACATATTTTGAGCACCTGCTACGTGCTAGAGGCTTTACATAAGGAGGGCTCAGTAAATGTTAGTTTACTCTTAAATGGGTCACATCATTTATTTCTCACAACAGGGCTATGAGGTGGACAGAACTACCTTCATATTTACAAATGGTGGAATAGATACTCAGAGAGGTTAAGTGACTTGCTAAAGGTCACACAGCTGATATGTTACAGGTTGGCTCCATGTAATCAAACTCATGTAATTTCCATCACACATTCTAATGCTTAAGCTTGGCAAACCCACCTCAAGTTAGGGAGGAAAGTCCTAAGGGGCATTCAAGGGGCAGTGCCAATACTGAAGTACACCAGATGTCCCTACTTTGTATCTCCCTATGACGGGAATTAGCTGTGGGACCTTCCCCAGGCAGGACCTCGGTTTCTTCCCATATACAAAAAAAAAGGATCTGGACTTGATTTTCCCTTAGGGTCCTGCTAGCTCTGAAATTCCTCCACCTTGTTGGAGGGACTCACCTCTATCTGCCCTGGTCCATCAGGGTGTTTCAACCCAATTGAAAACTCTCAGCAGTGCCTTTGGAAGGAAAACAAGGCATCTGTCACAGATACAGGAGGAAGTGGCTCCCACTGCCCCATCCCACCTGTCCCCTGACCCATGTCCTAGAGGACAGCATTCAGCTTGTCGGACTTTTCCCTCAGGATGAAGAGACCAGGAAACAGGCAAGATGTGAGTGGCCCCTCTTGGACTTGGATTTGAACCAGCTGCTGCTGGTTGTCAGTGGTTCCACAGAGGGTTGAGCTGGGTCTCAGACAGAGGGTTCCAACCCCCTCCCCCCTGGCACCCCACCCCCAGACCCCACTCTTGTCCCTGTGCCCATGATCAGCTCTCTCCAAGACTTAGAAGCAACAGCTCATCTCTCAACAGACCAATTCCTGCTAAGACCCTCTTGATGGTCTAATTATTTTTGGCTCTCTGTTCCACGTTATTTAAGGAGGCAGATTGGTATTTCTGAGAACTTAAATCACCCTTCCTGACAGGTCTCACTGCTGGGAACAATTTATCTCTGCTTGGTTGTATGCTTTTAACCAAAACACCCTCAATATCCAAATCCAAGCATGGCCAGTGTAACTTGGTTGTTTCCTTCCCTGAGAAGCAGTCAGCAAACAATAGCCTGTAGGAAAGTCTCCGTATGCGGGTTGTTCATTAGAGAATCACAGGAAGACAAAAAAAATAATAACAATAACCTCTACTAAGATGTAAGTGTGTGACATCCAAGAAGGAGTAAATCAGTGGGAGAAAGTGCACAAAGAAAACGAAATTTGATCTGACCTTTAAACGATGGAAAGGATTTGGTAGATAGGTAAAGAGGACATGGGGGTGCATGTCCAAAGAGAAAACAGCCAGAACAAAAGTGGGGAGATGGGGCCGAGTTGGTTATGCGTGATAGACCAGTAAGAAGGAGGATGCAGGCCCATGGAGAAAGGAGATGACCCAGTCAGGAGCGATGGGAAATAGGTTTTAATAGATGGAGTGGGGCCAGATTATCAACGGCTTTGACAGTCAGGCAGGGAGAGTTTGTATTCGATACAGGGGGCAGTAGCGAGCCATAGAAGGTGTTTGAGCAGGGGAATAATACAAGATACCAGTATTTCAGAACTGTAAGGCAGCCACAAGTCCACCGAGAGAAAACATCCCATTTCGCAGATGAGGAAATAGAGTCGGCACAGGGGTGACTTGCCCAAATTCGAAGCAACCTAAGGGGGGTGGGGGTGGGGCAGGTAGGAGGCTGGCACCTGGGGAAAAAAGTAAGGAGCCTGTTGCAACGACTCATTGCAGGAAGGTACCAGGCTCAGCAAAGCAAAAGGCTGAGCAAAGGCTCAGAGGAGGTAAAGCCCATCCAGGACCTACCTAAGGAAGCCACGGGCCCCTCCCCACTATCCCTCCAGTTCCAAGACCCCCACGGGCCGCTTCAAACCTGGCCAGAGGGATGTGCTCTAAAGACTCCCCTCTCCACCTCACCATTTAAGAATTACTAGGGGTCTCCAGGCTGCGCGTCCGAGGAAGAAGAAATACTGCCGCGCCGGGGCAGAAACCAAATGAGAAAGCGAATATGGCAAGACAGAAGCTTAACAAGAAATACTGGCCCGGGCTCCCAGGAGGAAGAGCGAATACGAGGCGGAGCCTGTGGGTGTCGCCGGCGGGGAGGTGCAGAAACGGGAGGACGGGCCGGGGCCGGGCCCACGGAAGAGGAAGGGCGGCAGCTTAAATCAAGGGCCAAGTGCCGCCAGGGAGGGGAGATAACAGGATTTGTGTTCATGGTTAACCAGGAAAATCCGCTGAGGAGCTGGGCCGGGCTGGCGAGGGGAGGTGGGCGAGGATTGGGGGAGCAGGGAGGCGAGGGGCGGAGGGAGGGTACCTGGGGACCCGAGTGGGACCTGAGCACTTTGGGGGCATGGGGGAGAATGGGGGAGAGCTTGAGTCAGGATTTTTTTTTTTTTTTTTGCATGGGCAGGCACCGGGAATCGAACCCGGGTCTCCGGCACGGCGGGCGAGAACTCTGCTGCTGCGCCGCCGTTGCACCGCCCCCCTGGTGCGTTTCTTTCATCATCCGCACATCGTTTTCAGGTTTCCCCGGACATTGCAGAATGCTCCAATCAGGAATATCTATCTGCCTTCTATTCTCTGCACCCACCAGGAAAGCCATCGGGGTAGAATTCAAAAATAGCGAATGCTTATGGGGAGATTCCTCTTTGCATGTGGCTGTGCTAAGAGCACCCTGGCTTACTCCCGTCCCTGTTCCCTCCAGCGCGGAGGCACGGTGATTGTTTCCATTTTACCCATGACGAAACTGGGCTTCCAGCCCAGGCAGTGTGCCCCCAGAGCCCAGGTTCGCGGAGCCCGGCCCTGCCGCAGACTCTGTCGACATTCCTAGCATTTCCCTAAGGGGAGACAGGCGGCCTCATTCCACTTCCACCCACCTGGCAGTTCCGCCACGCTCTGGCACAGTCCCGTGCACGCTGGCAAGTCCCATGTCAAGAGCAAGCCAGGGAATCGCTCCTCTTTTCTGCCTTGGGGTCTTCTCCAAAGCTGCAGGAGCAACTCAGCTCTTGGGAGGTTCCGGGGAGTTCACGCCCCTGAGAGACAAGCTACCGCGAGGAGGGGTGGGATTCCTGCCTCCCATCCCATCCATTCTGCACACCAAGTCCCACACATCACCAAGCCCCAATTGCCCACAGCAGCTCGATAACCCCCGTCTCCGTCCTGCCCCTCACCCCTGTTTCCTACATCTCCTGCCAGCTAATCCTCCTGCACCCAAGCCCTTATCTCAGGCTTTGCTTAGTGGGAACCAAAACTAAGATAGGGCTCCACCTCCCCTGAATGCAAGAAAATCATCACCCCCAATAAACTGCTTGCACTAAAATAGTTGTCTCGGGGTGTGCTTCTGGTGGGATCCACCTTAGCTCTTCTATCTCTGTGTGAGTCTCAGGTCCTCACAGGGGCCTGGGCTTTGGTCCTTGAGTCCCTCTGAACACATCAACTTCTTCCTTCAAACTTCCATTCCCCCCTTACCAGAGATGAGCTCAGGGCACTGCCCCTGGAAAAGCAAGCTAGCTATGCCAGAGTCACAAGTTCAAGTCCCCCCTGGACTGACTTGATCCCCATGAGCTCTTTGATTTGGCTGCCACCTGGCCTGAGACCCAGATGCTAGAGGGACCATCCCTCAGGCTGGACAACACCCACAGCCTCTGGCATTCTCCTTGCATGTGAAGGGTAACCCTGAGTTTGGCAGATTTGGGGTTAAGAAGGAGCAGGGAAAACTCTGGAGCAATTATTTTCTTTATCAATGGAACCCTTTTTGCAAAATAAGTCATTTAAGTTTAATATGCGTTTACATATTAAACTTCGATATACAAAGCAGGTAACTACAGGTGCTGACCCAAGCCTGTACCTTCAGAGCTGCCTCTTTGCTCCCCTCTGTGGCCATGAGACCTGGAATGGAGTTGTCAGAACACAGTGTGCCCAGCCAAGTTTGAATTTCAGACGATCCACAAATTCTTTGTATCTTGTAATAATCCTATACTAAAAAATAATTTGTTGCGTATCTGAAATTCAAGTTCAAATGGGCACCCTGTGTTTTTATTTTATTTACTAAATCTGGCGACCCTACCTGGCAGCTCCCCACACCCTTTGAGAACCACTGTCTGCAGCTGTTCCTTAGATGCCCCTGGACTCTGGGAGTGAACCGATGCTGGGACTTCTCCCAAGGGCTCAGCCCGGGGTTTGGAGGCGTGGAAGGTGCCTGTGTCCTGGCAGGATCTGGCGCCCCTGAAATGGAGCAAGAGTGGGACAAACTGGGACCCCAGAGTCCTCTGATTATGATGATAAACCTTTCCCCTCTAGAGGTCATTTGATCCTTTTCAAAAAAACACTCCCATGGCTGCAAATGCAACATCTCTGGGAGATGGAGAAACGTTATCCCAAAAGCAGGAGCCCAGAGGGGCCCCCATGGTCACCTCCCATGGCGGTGGCGCATCCTATGTCTCGGTCTGGCTTCTGTGGCCATGGGGGTGGGATTGGAGGGCCAGGAGACTGGGAAGGCTGACCCCTCCCCCCCTCCAGAGGACACAACGAATCTCCTGACAGGAATGTGTGTTTTCACAGGACCCTTGTCCTAGGAGCATATCATTCATTCACTCATGTATGCATTCATTCATCAAATGTTTGCCGATCCCCCCTGGGTACCAGGCCCTGACTAGGTGCTGGGGCTACAGCCATGAATGGGATATACACAGACTTACACCTTTGGCATTCACCATTTAATGGGGGAAAACAGGCAAGAAAATAAATAATCAGGATAAGTAAATAAATAATTACAGAGTGGAACGAATTCTGCAAAAAAATCATGGTTATATGATCTTTATTTCACTACTATTTTTTTTTTAAATCCTTTGGATCGCCTGCCTTCTCCATTTCTGCCTGTAAAATCGAGTTCTAGGAGGCAACTTTTTTATTATAAAGCCAAGTAAAGGAATTCCAGAGCCTTAACAGTGCGAGTCTTCACAATTAACAGAGGAAATGAAGGGGAAACCTCCTCCCCGCTGCAGTGACCCGGGGCAGAGACGTGTGGACCTCAGAAAACAAAGTTCAGAGAATAGGATTTGATAAGACATGAAATTGAGAACCTTCTTAGAAGCATGCAATCTCAGTTTTCAGTGAAATATAGAGGCTTGTGTGAATATTTATAACTGTTTCCAACTTGTCCTTGAAAGTATAAATGCCATGAGCAAAGAGATCTTAAAAAATTCCTAAAACTTTAGAAGTGATTGCCAAAGTTTGTGAAAATAAGCATTAAAGAGAATCCGTGTCATACCTGGTATTGGGTCACCTCGCTTATGACATGCAATGGACATCTCCATGTTCCTAACAGAAGAAATATGTATAGGATTGCACCATCACATAAGAGATGGGTCATTGGCATTTTCCTCTTCTACCTCAAGATTGGAAAAGACTCATGACTTTGCAAGGGTTATTACTTTTAATCAAAAGACCAGGAGACTTATGTCATTTAAAGTAATAGCTCTGTGAAGAAAAGTACTTTGATGAGGGAAGATCATCTCTGCAGAGTGGCAAAAATGCTGAAAACTCAGACCTGAGGTTAACAAAGTCCAACCACAAAAGGCAGGAGGAAGAGCATTCAGTCAGAAGGAACAGCAAGTGCCAAGGTCCTGAGGCAGCAGTGTGTTTAGTGGGTTGGAGACACCCAAAGGAACGTAGAGAGGAGGCAGGTGAAAGATGACGTGGCGAGGTCAGCAAAAGTCTGACCATCTGAGCGTTTCAGGAGTAAGGTTTGCAGGGAGTTATCTTTCAAAATCGGGCTCAGAGAGCCAGACATGGCTAGGAAATCAAGATGCAAGACCATCACTACTCAGGCTGACCTCTCATTCTGTGGCTCACTGGACATATAACGATCAGGTTTTGCCCTCATCAGCACATCGTGGCTCAATACAGACAGACTTGCTTTTAAGCCTCTCATAAAATCATCCGGCACTCTGTATATAAGCTATATCTTCTGTTTGAATAGAAGCAAAAGAAAAGAATGTTTAAAAGTGAAAAAACATTACGTGCCCACACCTGAGAGACTTAGAGATGGGAGCAAGATTTCTTCCAGGTAAGAGTCTGTGTTAGTTAGATTCAGTTGTCAACTTGGCCAGGTGAGCATACCTAGTCTTGTTGCTGCAGACATAAGCCAATGGTAGGTGAACCTCATCTGTTGCTAATTACATCTGCAGTCAGCTAGGAGGCGTGTCTGCTGCAATGAGTGACATTTGACTTAATTGGCTGGTGATTAAATGAGAGAGCACAACGTAGCACAGCCTAAGCAGCTCGGCATTCCTCATCTCAGCACTCGCAGCTCAGCCCAGGCCTTTGGAGATGCAAAAAGAAGTCACCCCGGGGAAAGTTGTTGGGACCCAGGGGCCTGCAGAGAAGACCAGCAGAGACCATCCTGTGCCTTCCACATAAGAAAGAACCTCAGTGGAAAGTTAGCTGCCTTTCCTCTTAAGAACTAACAAAATAAATCCCCTTTTATTAAAAGCCAATCCATCTCTGGTGTGTTGCATTCCAGCAGCTAGCGAACTAGAACAGAGTCCAAGGAGCAACACTGTCTGCTACCAGTAAAAGAGTGGGAGACAGGAAAAAAAGATATTTAGAGTTGACTTTCCACAGGGAAGAACTTCATGTCAAAGAAATCACCCGAGTTTGACAAGTGCAATACTGTTTGGTTACTGCTTTCTTTTGCCTTGCCTGATACTCTGGGAGCCTGTGTTTTCCCACCCTCAAAGTCCAGCTCACCATGACACACCCACTTGAATGAGTAAAATGAAGAAAACTGACAATACCAAATGTTGGCAAGGATGGGGAGGAACTGGAATGCTAGTACGTTGCAGGAGGGAGTGCAAAATGATACAGTTAGTTCTGAAAGCTGTTTAGCAGTCTCTTAAAAAGTTTAACACACACTTTTCACAGGACCCAGGAATCCTGCCCCCAGCATAAATTGGCCCAACATAAATGAAAACCTATCTTAAAAAGTCTCATGCAGGGCGGGCCACAGTGGCTCAGCAGGCAGAGTTCTCGCCTGCCATACTGGAGACCCAGGTTCAATTCCGGGTGCCTGCCCATGCAAAAAGAAAAAAAAAAGTCTCGTGCAATCCCGCTACTTAGTTTATATGCAAAAGAAGTGAAAGCTGGGACTCAAACAGATATTTGCACACTAATATTCATAGCAACATTATTCACAATTGCCAAGAGATGGAAGCAACAGTGTCCACCAACTGATGAATGGATAAATTAAACATGGCATATCCATACAACAGAATATTATTCAGCCATAAGAAGGATGAAGTTCTGACACGAGTGACAATATGGATGGATCTTGATGACATCAGCGTTGAGTGAAAGAAGCCAGACACGTAAGGACAAATATTGTATGACCGCACTCATTTGGAACAATTAGAATAAGCAAATTCACAGAGTCATGATCTAGAATATAGGTTATCAGAGATCAGAGTGGGAATAGAGAATGGGAAGTTAAGGCTTAAGAATGTACAGAGTGCTGGGCGGGACGTGGTGGTGCAGTGGCAGAATTCTCGCCTGCCATGCCAGAGACCCGGGTTCGATTCCCGGTGCCTGCCCATACCAAAAAAGTATATATATATATATACAGAGTGCTTATTTGGAATGGTGGGCATGTTTTGGTAATGGGAGATGGTCATGGTAATACAGCATTGTGAATGTAGTTAATAGCACAGAAATATATATCTGAATATGATTAAAAGGGGGAATGCTGTATTGTACATATGGTTACAATAAAAAAATTTTTTAAATGTATGGAACTACTTTCCATAAATAGTGAGCCCTAAGTTAAACCATGGACTATAGTACATGGTACGATTATAAAAAGATGCTATCATCAATTGTAACAAATGCACCACAGCAAGGCAAGGTATTAATAATAGGGTGGTATGTGGCAGTTCTATATTTTATACATGAGTGTTCTGTAAACCCACAACTTCTCTTATAAAGGAAAATAAAGTCTTATGCAAGAATGTTTATAGCAGCTTTATTCATAATAAGCAAAACCCAGAAATAGATCAGATGTCCATCAACAGGAGAATGAACAAACTGATATATTCATACAATGGAATGATTCAGCAATAAAAAAGGAAGAAGCCATTGGCACGTGCATTACTATGGACAAATATTGAAAAAACATCATACAAGTGAGAGAAACCAGACACAAAAGCATACATACTGTATGATTCCATTTACAAGAAGTTCTAGAATAGGATAGATCAGAGGTTGCTTCTGGGGAAGGGGGGATTGCCTGGGAAGTAACACAAGGGAATTATCTGGAGCCAAGGGAATGCTGTGTCTTGACAGGGATGTGGGTTACACAGGTGTACGCCTTTAGCAACACTGATTTAATTGTATATATGATATTGAGCATTTCGTTGGATTAAAAAAGTCTTAACTTTTTTTTAATGTAAAAAATATATATAAAACTCACCTCCTCCAGGCAGTCTTCTCTACCTCCCCCAGGCTGGATTAGGAGTCCATTTTAGCTTGAGAGCTTCCAGAAGCAGATCCTGAGATGAATATTTGCCTCTAAGTGGTTCCTTTGGAAGGAGAGCCCAAGAAATAGTGGTCAGAGGGAAGGAAAGTAAGACAAGGACGGGAAGGCAGACGGTAAAGGGCGTGTTATCAAGCAGGTTAGCACTATGGGCGACCGGAGCTCAGTTCCACTGGAGACCATACAGTGCTCATATCTGGGAGGCAAGCAAGTTGGGGTATGTATATCCCAACTCCTGCCAGCCATTGGTTGAGAGCTGCTAGGGTGGGAGACTTAATTCCCCAGCACTTCCAGCCATCCACTCACGAGGCTCCAGCAGCCTCAGAGAGCCCCCTGAGACAAAGCACTGTATGTAGAAATTATAAAATTATAGGAAGTCTGGTCGTTATGCCCCTGTGTTAGTTTACTACCTGCCCTGAATGCAATATACCAGAACCGAAAAGGCTTCCAAAAAGGGGAATTTAATAAATTGCAAGTTCAAGTTCTAAACCTATGGAAATGCCCAAACTAAGGCATCCCAGGAAAGCTACCTTAGTTCAAGAAAGGCTGATCCATCTGCCACGACTGTGTCAGCTGGGAAGTCACATGGCTGGCATCTGCTGGTCCCTTGCTCCTGGCTCTGTTGCTTTCAACCTCTGTTCCTGTGGGGGTTCCTCACTTTGCTTCTCCAGGGCTGACTTTCATCTCTTGGGTTCCCTCGGCTCTCTCCAGGTTCTGGCTTGCTTAACATCTCATGGCAACGTTGGCTGGGCTCCAAGCATTTCCGAACATCGCATCTCTGCTCTCCACGTGTCCACATCTGTGTCAGTTCTTCTGTGAAGTTTCTGTCGGCTCTGAGGCTTCTGTCATTTCTCTAGCCTCTGTCACGTCTCTGGTTTCTCCAAAATACTTCCTCTTTTAAAGGATTCCAGTTCACTAATCAAAACCCACCTGGAATGGGTGGAGTCACATCTCCCTCTAATCAAAGGTCATACCCATAATTGTGTGTGTCACAACACTGTGGATATAATCTAATCAAATTTAAGTGCTGAATAGGGATTAACAGAAACAGCTGTTCCCACAAGATTGGATCAGGATTAAAACATGGCTTTTCTAGGGTGCATAATACTCCCAAACCGGCACAGCCCCAAAATGGGGCAGGCCACGATAATGTGAACGCGTTTGCTGAATGCTCACTTTGTTTCCTCCCGTGGCTTCCTGTGAACGTATTTATCCCATAGCAGCAGAATGAGCAATTAAAAGTACAGGTTCTGGAATGAAGCAGAGTGGTCTCAAAACTTCAGTTCTCTCGCTTACTGAAAGACACCTTGGGCAAGTCGCTCTTCTCTGTAAAATAGCGGCCATGCATTATTGGTAGGATTTGATGAGATGATCGCCACCAGTGCTTAACAGAGTGCCTGGCAAATAATAGGAGTGCCAATAAATGCCAGCAACAACTATTATCCTTACAATCATGTTAATTCTATTTGCCGAAAAGCTAAAGGCAAGGTGGAAATTTTTCAATTAAGATTTTTCTACCTTAAATTATTTTTTTAATTTAATTCTTGAAGAGATCCATGGTTCAAAATCCAAAAGGTATTAAAGGATAAACCATGAAAAGTTTCCCTTCTTTTATCCCCATCTGTAATGGTCAGGTTCATGTGTCAACTTGGCCAAGTGGTGGTACCTGTTTGCCTGGTTGGGCAAGTGCTGGCCTGCCTGTTGCAATGAGGACATGTCATAGAATTAAATCATGATCACATCAGCTGCATCCACAGCCAATTCCATTTGTAATCAGCCAAGGGGAGTGTCTTCTGCAACGAGTGATGCTCAATCTAATCACTGGAAGCCTTTTAAGGAGGATTCAGAAGAGACAGGTTCTCTTCCTGCTTTGGCTGGTTAGCCTCTTCTGTGGAGTTCATCCAGACCCTCCATTGGAATCGACGGCTTCACAGCCTGCCCTGTGGATTTTGGACTCGGCGTTCCCGTAGTCATGTGAGACACTTTTATAAATTTTATATTTGCAAGTGTTCCCTGTTGAGTCTGCTTCTCCAGAGAACCCTAACTAAAACACCGTCCCAAGGTAAAAAAGTTGCTGGTATTTTTAAATATTATTCCAGGTTGATTTTTGTATGGCATTCTAAAATATTTAGGGCCTGGTTTTGTTTATCTATGACGGAATCCAGAAGATGATACCATTTGATTTTGCACAATTAATATGTGCAGTTCATTTTTTTCGTTCTTTACTCTAAAATAATTTTACATGTAACAAAGAATTGCAGAGACAATACAGAGAGTTCCCATATAAAGTTGTATAGACAATGTAGAGAGTTCACCCAACCTTCCCCGATGCTAATATGTTATTATATAAACAAGGTGTATTGATTCATTGGTGCCATACTACAATCTCTACTACAGATGCTGATACTTGAAAGCACAAAAATCTCTCTGGAAGAATCCAGAAGAAACTGCTGACAGTGGCTGCCCCTGTTTGAGGGGCACTGTCAGGGATTTTTCACCCTTGAAACCTACTTGAAAGTTTATTACATGCATGAAACATTTAAAATGTGTTTTAAAGGCATCTCTGAAAGGGAGCTTATGGTAGCAAAGTTTTTTTTAAAAATTATTTCGACATAATTTAAGTGTTTCTCTCTCGGTCATGGTTTACATAAATTGCAGCCCATTCATACTCTGGAATACTCTACGGATATCAAAATACTTGAAAAATTAATGCACATTTATTCGCATTGACCTGAAGAGATGCCCACAATGTAAAACAAAGCAAAGTTTCAGACCAAAAATATAGTATAATCCAATTTCTGCAGAGGAAAAAAATCTATGTACTAACATGGACACATGCATATCTGTGGGCACTGCAATCCTGACTCGCTTATTAGCTGTTACTTAAAATTACTTAAAATCTCTGGGCCTCAGTTTTCTCATTTGTAAAATGGGTGCAACTTTTTTCCCAGCCTTGAACTAACTCATTAAATTCCAACAGCTTGAAGCCCAGTGCATGCCTGTAGAAAATATGCTATCAGTAACCCGGTGCGTGTCTGTAGAAAATATGCTAACAGTAATAGTTATTGCTGTCACATACGTGTTTTATGTGCATTTGCAGTGTCAGACGGGGCAGACAATGCTCCACCAAATTCCACTCCTGTGACCGCAGAACGTAGGATTTGAACACGATTAAAAAAAAAATCACTTTTCATTTTATTCATTTCTACATTGCTTGAACCTTTTTTAACAAGTATGTGCTGTTCTATAGTTAAAAGAAGAAACCATACAAAAACAAACAAGAGGGAGTGGGTGGCAAAGTCCATAAGAGCCACCATGGAGGAGGGGAAGGGGCAGTGGTGTGGGTGGGGGTCAGGTGGCTGTGTGCAGGTGAGCACCTCTCAGAACCCCCACCCATAAAGCAGGCACTCAGGACCCCCCACCCATAAAGCAGGCACTTAGGGCTCCCCACCCATAAAGCAGGCACTTAGGGCCCCCCACCCATGAAGCAGGCACTCAGGACCCGAGCTGCTGCATTGCTCATCCTACAGCTTAAACACTTTCTTCCCGCCTGTGCGACTCAGGCTCCCAAACTCAGAAATTACATCCGGGCTGTTCATATATGCGGCCACCTTCCCAGTCACTCAGTGCCCCGGGAGACTCAGGCCAGGGTGCTGTGTTTGCTTCTCCAGTGCCGAATCCGGGGCAGGGTCGGGGGAGAGAGGAGGCATCACCCCGCAGCTCTGGGCTCTGGACCCAGACACGGATTTCCCTACCGCGGTCAGAATCGCTTATCTCCCAGGAAGGAGTTTGGGAGGTACCGTATTTCCTCGAGAGCATGTGCACAGGGTTTCAGTGATCGCAAGGCTGGTGCAACCCCCGGTGTGAAATCCCTTCGGCAAACCTGAATGAAGATCAAGAAACCAGCTCCAGAGAAGGAAGGGACTCACTCTAGGGAACATAGCTGGCAATCAGCAGAGCCAACATTTGGTCTGCCCACCCCAAAGCACAGGCCCTCGATAGAACATAGAAGCAAAAATGAGGTTCACCGCACCTCAGAGAATCCATTCATTTAGTCAGCAAAAAATGGAAAGAGGTATTTAGTGACTGTTCCGTGTATCCAAGCCTGATCCAGGGCCTGAGAATACAAAGATTCGGTCACGATTTTATCTAGAATTATCTATCTTCTGCGCTGCTCAGGGCACTTGGGGACTCCAGTGGAGAACCCGTGTCCTTGCTCTAAGGGAGCTCTCCAAGAAGACACAGGTGCTAACCTAATAATGAAAGCTACAGCATGGTGCTACAAAGGAGAGATCCAAGGAGCTGAGAACAGGGATTTCCCCTTAGATAAGGGAATCCAAAAGGGCTTCTTGGAAGAAACAGTGCTTGCACTAAAATCTTAAGGATAAATAGAAGGAGCAAGAATGTGGGGAAAGAAAGGGCATCCAGGTATAGAAAGCAGCATGTGCAAAGGCCCTGTGGTAGGAAGCACAAAGAACCCAAAGGCAAGCCTCATAGCTGAACAGAGAGCAAGGGAGAGGTGACACTGGAGATGTAGACCACAGCCACCCCATCCAGGGAGCTGGAACCAAAATCAGGGTTGAATCTTTACCCCAAAGCAATGGGAAGCTTCATAAGGTTCTGAGCAGGAACTGAAGTGATTAGTTTGCACCCCACCCTCAGGGTGTGGATAATCCAATAAAAGTGACAGGCACAGAGACAGATAGTCACACAGATGCAGGTATGAGAGTGTGAACTCCTTTGGCTCCTTTTTAACACCCAGGCAGCTGGGAAGTCACCTAACACATCCTGAGGGGTCTGGGGGCTTCCTAGAGGGGGTGATGTCCTGGACAAAACATTTTTTAAAACCATCACTGGTTAAAAGAAATCACAGAAGACCTAAATAGATGGAAGGGCATACCATGTTCATGGATTGGAAGACTAAATATAGTTAAGATGTCAATTCTACCTAAATTGATTTACAGATTCAACACAATACCAATCAAAATCCCAACAACTTATTTTTCAGAAATAGAAAAAACAATAACCAAATTTATCTGGAAGAGCAGGGTGCCCCGAATTGCTAAAAGTATCTTGAGGAAAAAAAACGAAGCTGGAGGTCTCACGCTGCCTGACTTTAAGGCATATTATGAAGCCACAGTGGTCAAAACAGCATGGTACTGGCATAAAGATAGATATATTGACCAATGGAATCGAATAGAGTGCTCAGATATAGACCCTCTCATCTATGGACATTTGATCTTTGATAAGGCAGTCAAGCCAACTCACCTGGGACAGAACAGTCTCTTCAATAAATGGTGCCTAGAGAACTGGATATCCATATGCAAAAGAATGAAAGAGGACCCGTATCTCACACCCTATACAAAAGTTAACTCAAAATGGATCAAAGATCTAAACATTAGGTCTAAGACCATAAAACAGTTAGAGGAAAATGTAGGGAGATATCTTACAAAACTTACAATTGGAGGCAGTTTTATGGACCTTAAACCTAAAGCAAGAGCACTGAACAAAGAAATAAATAAATGGGAGCTCCTCAAAATTAAACACTTTTGTGCATCAAAGAACTTCACCAAGAAAGTAGAAAGACAGCCTACACAATGGGAGACAATATTTGGAAACAACATATCAGATAAAGGTCTAGTATCCAGAATTTATAAAGAGATTGTTCAACTCAACAACAAAAAGACAGCCAACCCAATTACAAAATGGGAAAAAGACTTGAACAGACACCTCTCAGAAGAGGAAATACAAATGGCCAAAAGGCACATGAAGAGATGCTCAATGTCCCTGGCCATTAGAGAAATGCAAATCAAAGCCACAATGAGATATCATCTCACACTCACCAGAATGGCCATTATCAACAAAACAGAAAATGACAAGTGCTGGAGAGGATGTGGAGAAAGAGGCACACTTATCCACTGTTGGTGGGAATTTCAAATGGTGCAACCACTGTGGAAGGCAGTTTGGCAGTTCCTCAAAAAGCTGAATATAGAATTGCCATACAACCCAGCAATACCATTGCTAGGTATCTCCTCAAAGGACTTGAGGGCAAAGACACAAACGGACATTTGCACACCAATGTTTATAGCAGCATTATTTAAAATTGCAAAGAGATGGAAACAGCCAAAATGTCCATCAACAGACGAGTGGCTAAACAAACTGTGGTATATACATACGATGGAATATTATGCAGCTTTAAGACAGAATAAACTTATGAAGCATGTAATAACATGGATGGACCTAGAGAACATTATGCTGAGTGAGACTAGCCAAAAACTAAAGGACAAATACTGTATGGTCCCACTGATGTGAACCGACATTAGAGAATAAACTTGGAATATGTCATTGGTTACAGAGACCATCAGGAGTTAGAAATAGGGTAAGATAATGGGTAATTGGAGCTGAAGGGATACAGACTGTGCAACAGGACTGAATACAAAAACTCAAAAATGGACAGCACAATACTACCTAATTGTAATGTAATTATGTTAAAACACTGAATGAAGCTGCATCTGAGCTATAGTTTTTGTTTGTTTGTTTGTGTTTTTTGTTTTTTTTTCTTTTTTCTTTTTTATGTATTCTTCCTATCTTTTATTTTTATTATTATTTCTATTTTTTTCTCTATATTATCATCCTATATCTTTTTCTGTTGTTTTGCTAGTTCTTTTCCTAAATCGATGCAAATGTACTAAGAAATGATGATCATACATCTATGTGATGATATTAAGAATTACTGATTGCATATGTAGAATGGAATGATTTCTAAATGTTGTGTTAGTTAATTTTTTTTTAATTAATAAAAAAAAATTTTTTTTAAAAATGGGCAAAGGAACTGAAAAGACATTTCTCAAAGGGAGATATACAAATGACCAACAAGCACATGAAAAGATGCTCAATATCATTAGTTATTAAGGAAATACAAACCCAAGCAGCAACAAGATGACACTTCACACCCGCAAGGATGGCTATAATTTAAAAAAAAAAAAAAGATACTAACAAGTGTTGACAAGAATGTGGACAAATCAGAACCCTTGTACATTGTTGGTGGGTATGTAAAATGATACAGCCGCTGTGAAAAACAGTCTGCCAGTTTCTCAATAACTTTAACGTAGAGTTCCCATATGACCCAGCAGTTTCACTTCTAGGTATACGCCAAAGAGAACGGAAAACATGTCTATACGAAAACTAACATACGAATGTTCATAGCAGCATCGTGCATTATAACCAAAGATGGAAACAGCCCAATGTCCAGCAAGGATGGAAGGATGTCATAAAATGTGGTCTCTCCATACAATAGAATATTATTCATCAGTGAAAAAGAAATGAAGGACTAATATGTGCTACAGCATGGATGAAACTTGAAAACATGCTGGATGAAAGAAGCCAGAGACAAAGTGTCACAAATGGCATGATTCCATTTACATGAAATATCCAGAATAGGCAAATACTTTAGGAGGAGACAGAAAGCAGATTAGGGAATGCTAGGAGCTGGGGAGAGGAGGAAATGGGGAGGCACTACTTATGGAGTTTTCTTTAGGGATGGTGAAAATGTGCTGAAACTACTATAGTGGTAATGGTTTTATGACGCTGTGACTGTACTAAATGCCACTGAATAGTACACTTTAAAATGATTCAATTGGTAAGTTTCATGTTATGTGTACTTTACTACACATACAAAGATAATTAAATCCATCAATCAGATCTTGGCATTCCTTTGCCCAAATCCTTCCAACGGTTCCTTATCACACCCAGAATAAAATCCAAAAGGCTTGCCCTAACCTACAAAAGTCCCCGTGATTCGCTCCCCCTCTCATCATCCATCGTTCTTCTCCTCTCCCCTCCCACTGGACTTCTTCTGCTCTTTGAACACCATTTCCTACCCCAGGGCCTTTGCTCTTGCTGTGCCCTCTATTTGGTAAGCCGGGTCTCCGCTTGGCTCACTCCGTCTACTCCATGCAGGCTGTGCAGGCAGACGCTCTGCTGGACACCAATTGTCCCCACCTCCTGGTACTTGTCCCTTTGTAGAATCTTCCCCTTGTATGTGGAAAGGAACTGTGACTTTCTTCTAACCAATAGAATATAGCACAGGTGCTGGGATGCCACGTTCCTAGTTAATGTCACATAGGACGGTAACACCTGGACTGCTGCTTTCAGATGAGACCCCAAAACAAAGGACATCTCAAGGCCGGGCCTGGACTCCTGGCCCACAGCTAGGTGAGATAATAAAAGTCTGCTGTTTTAAGCCACTAAGTTTGAGTCATTTGTTACTCAGCATACAGAGCTAATATATGGGCCCCTGCTCAAATATCACCTCTTCAGAGAGGCCTTCCCTGATTTCCCTCTCTAAATTAAACCTGTCACGCTGTTAACTTGATTCTCTTCTTCCTAGCACTTGCCACAACCTGACTCATTGTACATTTGCTTGCAAATATACATTCCAAGAGAACTGTCCTGGTCATGCCTGCACCCCAGTGCCTCTCACGGAACTTGGCACACGACAGACATCCAATTAATATGCAATGAATGAATGATTAGCCATCATTTATCAAGATTCAATGGATGCATCTGCCTTGGTTGTTCTCACAAGCAAGATCAGACTATCTTACCCATTTTGCTGATGTGGAAATAGAGGATCAAGAGGCAAAGAAAGACATGCCACACAGCTTGGTTAAGTCTTTAGCCAAGATTTAAATTCGGCAGCTTCCCCCAAATCCCATGTTCTTAACCACCACACAGGCAGCCTAAGGTGGTCAGTAGCACCCTCACTCCCATTCTTTTGTACTGATGGAGGGGTTTCCTTATTCATCCCGGAGCAGGGAAATGAGGGGACTCTCCCAGTCCCTTCTCCTGACCCCAGTGGTTCATGGACAGAAGCAAGTGGAGATCTTACAAAACCATTAGACACAAAATGTGTCCATATGCTGGAGTTAAAGGAACTCCTTTCTAGAATTGCTGGTTCAGTTTGCTGAAGCTGAATCTTTTTATCCCTTTTGTATCCTAGTTTTGCTGAGGCCTGAGCATATGCTTAGCTGGCCTCTTGGGTATGCCAGGTCTGCATATGAGATTCGAGCATAGAAGGGAAAGGGAGAGAGGTAGAATACCCCAGGCAAAGGGAACTGTACGATGTGCAAAGGCCCTGGGGTAGAAATGGGGATGCTAGAACAAAGGACTGAACAGAGGAGCCATTCTAATCTTCACCAAACCCTAAAAGGTAAGCATTACTCTTAACTCACCTCAAACGTGAGAAAACTGACATGCAGAAAGGTGACATACCCTGCTGTATTGATCAATTTAGGCTACATTGTGGTATGATAACAGATGATCCCCCAAATCTCAGTGTCTTATAACAGCAACTACTTATTTCTTTCTGTTTTGGCATGCCCCTCCAGCTCAGCTTCTCTCTGCCTTTACCACCTTCCTTCCAGAATTGATCTAACAGTCTTGAGCCAGAGGTAAAAAGGGAAGGTGAGACACAACATTTAGGAAATAATAAAAATTCTGTATAGAATCCCAAATAAAGAAGAGGATGGGCCATAAAATGGCTCTTAAAGCACCTGTTAAGAAATGGCACATACCACCTTCACTCACACCCCACTGACTGTGGCAAGTCCCAGGCATCAGTGGGTGTGATCCTCTATAAAGGCGACCATGCAGAGAGGGGCCCCATAAGGTCAAACAAGCTCAGAAGGGGGCAAATAGGGATTCAAACCAAGGCAGTTTCTCTGATATACACACACACACATTCCTGGGTCCCATTCCAGCCCCTCTGGCTATGCATTTGAGAAAATTCTGCTTCCACGGTAACAATGAAACTTAGTTCAAATTATGCTCTGGAAGGAGGAAGCCCCTATAAGGGAAAAGCAGTTGGACTACAAGAATCTGCTACTCTCTTCAACATGCACCATCTCTTTAGGATCCTACACATCCTGCAAAACCCAGCTCAAATGGGCATGCTTCTGTGACAAATTTCCAGAGTCTCACAGCTGGGCATTTGTTAACAGGTTGACATTATATATATCTCTCTCACAGCCCTAAAACACTCCACCACCTGATAACCTGTTTACTGGGCTTACCAAGCTGCAATTATCATGATGTCTCATTCATCAATGTCTAGCTTATTTAAAACATTCAATAAATGTCTTATGAGTGAATTGATTGATGGGTGAATGCATAGGTGGTGGAGGTTGGGATGTGAAAGGCAAGTTTTGGCAACAAATAGACTTTAGTTAGAATCCCAACTTTGTCATTTACCAGCTGCGTAACTCTAAGCTATTTACTTAAACTCTGAGCCTTTATAAAAGAGGGTTAAAACTGTGGGCCCTTATAAATTAGGGTTAAAAATGTGTACCTTACTGAATAGAAGAATAGAACAGTGCTAGTGCGTAGTAAGCACTAAGTAAATGGATGAATAGATAGCTTAGTGGGCAGAAGGATGGATGGATGGGTGGATGTTTGGAGGATGGGTGCATGGATGAATACATGGTTGGAGAGATGGGTTGGTGGATGGAATGGATGATCTGATAAATGGATGGATTGATGGATGGATGGACTGATGAATAGATGATTGGATGGATGGGTAGTTGGGTGGATGGATGATTCGATGAATGGATGGATAGACAGACTGATGAATAAATGGATGGATGGATGGATGAATGGATGGATGGATAGACAGACTGATGAATAGATGGATGGAAGGATGGATGGAATGGTTGGATGGTTAGTTGGATGGATGGATGGTTTGATGGATGGATGGAAAGACAGATGAATAGATGGATGGATGGATGGTTAGATGGATGGGTGGATGGATGGTTGGAAAGGATGGATGGATGGATGGATGGATGGTTGGATGGTTGGATGGATGGATAAACAAACTGATGCATGAATGGTTGGATGGATGGATGCATGGATGGATAGATGGTTGGATAGATGGATTGGTGGATGGAATGGGTGATCTGATAAATAGATGGATGGATGCATGGATGGATGAGTGGATGGATGCCATGCTTTGATATTAAACAAACTTGAGTTTGATCTAAACTCTATCATTACTAGCTGTGTGACTCTAAGAAGTTACTTGTGCTGAGTATCTTCTGCCCCTTCTGATCCACTCTTCATCCTTATCCATCCTACTGTCTGCCCTGAGAACCTAACCTCTCGGGACCACAAAAATAGGCCAGTCCTTTTGCCCTCCAACTTCCTAGCTCCCTCCTTGCTATGCATCCCTCAACCAAATATCTCTGCTCTCCACACAGCCCTCTCTACCTCCCAACTCTAGTAACCACCCCATGGTTGTTTATTCACAGCCAGGGGTGGAAATCAAGCCCCACCCTTTGTTTCCTACTTCCTGCCGACGGTAAGGAGAATTCTAAGATGGTGCCCAAGATTCCTGCCCCTGGTGTGTTCATCCTGTGCAATCCCCTCCCCTCACAGTGGACAGAACTTGAGAAGATGATGGGATTTCAAACCTGACATTTGGTTACTATCGTTTGGTCTTGAGTTCATCAAAAGAAAGATTACCGTAGGTGGGCCTGGTCTAACAAGGTGAGCCCTTAAAAGAAGGCAGAGAAATTTGAAGCATTAGAAAGATTCTCTTGGTAGCTTTGAAGTCTCCAGGAGCTGAGAGTGATCCCAAGACTTTAGTTTGACACCCACAAGGAACTGAATTCTGCCAATGACCTGAAGGACCTTGAAAGAGGACCCTGAGCTTCAGCTGAGATCATAACACCAGCCAATCCCTTGATTTCAGGCTCACAAGACTCTGAGCAGAAAACCTAACTATGCTGTACCTGGACTCTGAACTACAGAGCTGTGAACTAATAAGCGAATATTGGTCTAAGCCAATCAGCATATGCTAATTTGTCATGCAACAGTAGAAAACAAATACATTGCCCCCACTTCTGTAAATAGTATCGTTATTGAACTCTTCTCAAACTGACTAATTGGAATGGGCGTATGGTTCCTGCTGGGACCTCCTTGGTACATTATTCAACTGCTCAGTGCCTCAGTTACCCCGCTGTAATTAGGAGATAAAGGTAACAAAGCTATTGTGAGGATGCAGCGAGAGGACGCATTGAGAGTGCTCAACGCTTGCTAAGCGTTCACTCCGTGGAAGGAGGGATGGATGGACTGGCCATGAGCTAACTTGACTCTGACCAAGCCTCCTTCTCACAATACCCAGCCAATTCCTCTGAGTCTCTCTGCCCTGTCATGGTCCCACTCCACAGTCAAAACCCCGAATGTGGGTGGTCCAGCCTCTTCCTAACTTAAAAATGCTGAAGTGCCTTTTGGATGAATATAGCACCCTTCATGCTCTAATTGTTTTGACTGAAGATTACTGGGATCTCAGAGCTCCTGGGGTGTAAAGAGCCATTGTGAATGGTTTATGCATGCTGAATTTAACCCAATTTCCTCTACAAGGGCTGCTCTGTGGAAAAGCCCATTTAAAGAGCCTCAACACTGCTCTCTTCCTGGTGGATGAGGGGAGAGGGAGTGGAGAAGTGGGAAACTCTTCCTCTTAACCAAATCTCTCAGGAGGGCTCACACCTGGGAACCAAGTTTGTTAAGCTCAGAGAAGCAGGAGGTGGGCTGCTGGCATCTGGCCGTTCACAAATGTCAATCAAAAGCAGTTCTATAGGATTTCCAACATGACAAGCTGTGGGATGAGAATTAGGAGACTCGCAACTGCTAAGATCAAGGGGAAAGCTCTGTCTCCAAGTAATTATCTCCCTACAACATCAACTTTTCCATGGGTGGGCAGGGGAGTCAGGGGAGATTTTAAGAGACTCACCCATTTACTCAGGCTCTGCTAGGTGGTTATTGTAAGACAGAAATGATTCCTGCCTTCTGGAAGAGAATAGCCTAACCAATACGTAAAATACTGGGAATGGCATGAAGGAATCCAGGATTTATGAGATGAGTTTAGAATTTGGAAAGGAAAATGTTGGTAGACGCTCTCTAGGCAATAGACTTTGTCATTAGAGATGTTACACACACAAAAAAAGAAAAAAATTTTAAGGAGGGTCTGCATTCAAATAACTTTGTAAACTGGGTTCAATGAGTTTTCGAGCATCTTCGTTGCAGGACTTTTCAGCACCTTTATTGTATCCAGGTGCCTTGTGAATCTCCAAATCTGTCTGGTCACCAGAATCCTTTTGGGAAGGGTCTCAAAAGCGTCTCAGCTCCCACTCCACACCCAGGGAATCAGAATTCCCAGAAGTGAGGCTCAGAAAACTGGAGTCTTGAAAGACCTCACAGTGATTTTGATGGTCAGCATAATTTATATGGAGATTGGAATTGGGGACTATAGGAATTTCCCAAGTGTCTTCAACCCCCTGCATACACCTGTTGGTATCTGCTGAAACATTCTTCAACATACATTGGTCTGGATATGTGGTCCTAGCTGCATTTATTTCCCTGTTGCATCCATCCCCCATTTTGGAAATCTTCATTGGGAAACCCCAGTTTAGCCCAGATGCACACATTAAAGGAGTTTTACACGTCCCCCATGTTTTAGTTTGCTAAGACTGCTGGAATACAATATACCAGAGATGGAGTTGGCTTTTATAAAGGGGATTTATTTTGTTACAGATCTACAGTTCTTCAGAGGAAAGG
The DNA here is from genome assembly GCF_023851605.1 of Tamandua tetradactyla. Lineage (NCBI taxonomy): Eukaryota > Metazoa > Chordata > Mammalia > Pilosa > Myrmecophagidae > Tamandua > Tamandua tetradactyla. The sequence continues at coordinate 36,234,622 of NC_135331.1, read as the reverse complement.
CAGGCGGCTTTCATCTGAGTTACTCTGTCACATGGGAAGGCACACAGCCTTCCCTCCTGGCCTCGGGTTCCAACGGCTTTCCCCAGTGCGATTCCTTTCTGCACCTCCAGACATCTGGGTCTGAGCCAGCTCGAGCTCTGAGCTGCTCGTACTGAGCTACTTTCTGTCTTCTAACCTCTCACTTTAAGCCTCACTCGTTGCAGCAGGCACCCCCTTAGCCAACCACAGATGTAATCACCCATAGATGAATTTCACGTCTGGTGATTTAAACCCACAGCAACAGAACAACTGGGCACTACCACCTGGCCACATTGACACCTGAACCTACCGCCCATCACCACCACTTGCCCAGTGTTAGGAGACAAATGTCGCTGAAAGCTCCAAAGCAGAGAGAGCACCTGGGTTCACTAAGGTTTCTTCTTTGCAGAGCCTTTTCTAGAAAACTTGGGGTTTGCTTTGGGTTTTCCTAAAACTCAGGTGCACGGGCTGGAATGGCAGTCAGAGAATTCACCATTGTTTGCCTCTAATTGTTTTAGGATCTTCCTCTGAGCCTCAGTTTCCTCATCTGTAAAAATAAAAAAAAAATGGAAAAAAGTCTACTTCCTGGGGTTGTAAGATTAAGCAGATGACATTTCCAAAGTCCTTAGCATATGGTCTCACTAAATATTAGTTTCATTTCTTCCCCCAAAGGGCCTGGCTTTAGAGAGTCAGAAGAAAGACGGGTTGTCTCTGCTGCTAGCGTGTAGGGTGGCTGGCTTTGGGCACCTCTTGGACTCTGAATTTATGGGGGTTCTGCTGGTTGAAAGGAACAGACTCATTCAAATGAGTTGGAGCAAGAGAAAGAGAAGAGGATAATTATAAAGATGCAGGGGTGATTCAGAGACCCCAAAGAGCTGGAAGGCAGCCAGGCCTTGGAAAGGGACTAGGAACAAGGACAGAATATGTTAGGAAACCTAAGCTGTCCCTTCACTCTTTCCCTCATCCTTCCTGCTTTCTCACCATTGCTTCCATTCGCAGCTACTTCCCAGATCACAGGGCAGATAAAGGCAACCAACAGCTCCCCTAAATACACAGGCTGGGCCAGTGGGATCCCTTGTCCTAAAGTTAATTCCAAGTTCTTGAGGAAGGTTTTCAATACCTACTTGAGTTGGCCCCATCCCTGGCCCCGTCACCACCATCCAGTGAGTGGGGCCATGTCATGTAAACATGGTGGCCCATGTGGATGGAGAGAGTAAAGGGCAGAAAAGGGGAACTGGGTATGCCAAGTAATAAGTGTCTCGCTGCAATGAATGAGGTAAATACCAGCCCCTGGAGGAGTTCATAATTTCAAGAGAGAAGCAGATCCAGAGACAGATAAGCCCCATTTCTATCTAGCAAGGCCATTATAGAGATGTGACTCAGAAGCGTCCTCATAGCCAGCTTTTGGTGGGAAAGGATCCCAGAAGTTGCACCACCCCCCAAAGCCATCCCAGGTCCTGATGCGCTAATTAATCACCATTATTATTTATGGCATTGCCAATCCACCTGCTTTTGTCACAGGGCATTAATTATTGCCAGGAACAATGAATCCCAAGATGTAGAACATGCTAAAAATATTAATCTACAAGTGAAAATGATTTTAATTGGATTTCGCCCCTGGGGTCATGTCAGGGGCCCGCTTTCAATCAGACTTGTCCAGTCAGCAAAGCCGACCCCAGCCTTTCAAATTGAAACTGTGATTGGCTGGCAGAGGTTAATAGAAGTGTTGGGAAATAAATAGGTTATTGATTGATCATAACAATCAGCTGGCTCCCGGCTTACCTTGCTGACCTCGCCCACCCAATTTTACAGCAAACTCAGTTAGCATCTAATTATAGATCACTTCTACAATGCTGTGTATTAATGAGTGGATTATCTCGGGTGGGGGAGGGGAATTCTTACTGGGGAAGTTTCCCTGGTACCAGAAAAATGTGATGGGGCCTCATGTCCAACTTAAAGACTATTGGTGGAGGGGGAGGGTCATACAAGGAATACAAGTCACTCTCTCCACATTCTTCATTCTTCATTCATTCATTCACTCATTCATTCAACACACATTTTGGGGGCGTGAGCTTGGTGCAGGGGAACTGGGGGTGTGGCACTAAACTCCATGCAGCCCCTCTGCTTAGGAACTCACTCTCTGATGCGAAGGTTCTAAACCATCTATGCATGTAAGAATCATAGATTCCTGGGGTTAAAGCCCCCTGAGGTTCTCTTTCAGAGGGTCTGCATTTTTAACAAGGCTTCCAGGAAATTCCAAGGCAGAATCTGGAGGCATCACCTTGAAACACACTGACCTGATGGAGGAGACCCACACAAAGGATATGGCAATTCAACACTCCAGTAGCTTGGCTAGAGGTTTTTCCGGAATCAGTGGGACACAAAAATAAGTGAGGTCAGTTGAACCTGGAAGTCTTCACAAGCAGGTGATGTTGGCACCAAGTAGGAATTTGAAAGGCGAGCCAAAAAGAGCAGTTTGTCCCCATGAAAAGTGCCTTTAATGGGCACAAGGGAGAAAACGTGTTTCTTCTTTGCCATTCAAGGGACGAGCAGTCAGGTTGGGGAAATGAATGAATAAATAATTTTGAATTGCTTCCTCGATTCCAAGCAGCTCCCTGACAATGCATGAAGCTTTGAATAGCTATCATCTTCTTGAACCAACATGATGGTGCCATGAGGACAGCACAGATGGAGAAACTGAGGCTCAGAGAGGTTGTGTGACCTGCCTGAGGTCACACAGCCACCCATCTGGTCAAGAATACAAGTTCACTGTTTATTCCCAATGGGTCCCCTGCCATCTCTTTGGGAAAAAATTTGTCCCTCCTTCAAGAGAACGGGATGAAGCAGGGGCCCGAGGCACCCTTGCTGGCCCCTCCCCTACTTTCCCCCCACTCCCAGTTCAGGGTGGAGCAAGCCTGCACTCCCACTGTGGGTCTCTGGCCCTGTTCCAAAGGGAGCAGAGTAACTGCCATGTGCATTCTGCATATCTGTTTGTCAAGACCAATCTATCAGATGGCAGCCTGAGAGATTCAACCAAGAAACTCCTGTCAGGCACACCTCCCAGAACTTGCCCTGCAGGCAGAAGCAGCTTGTGGACAGCTAAAGCAGCATAAGAAACAAATAAGTGAAAGCCAATTGGGGCGAAGGATGGCCTGCTTTAAATCATATAATAGAGCATAGAGGGGCATTTGGATTCCTACAAATGAGGGAATTCCTAAGGCCATGATTAACCAGGAGCCCAGGACAAAAGACAGGCTTGGAAAAGACAGTGAACTCCTGTCCTTCACCTTTGCCTCAGAATGATCTTCTTGACAGGTGAGCTAAGCTCTGAGTGAGCACCAGCAAATGCAGAGCCAATTTGCAAAGACTGTGAAAGGAGCGTTTTGCATTTATTTGTTTTTGTTAGCTTCTGGCACTCAAGGAAATATCTGTCATATCATTAGCTGGATAATAGACAGCTTAGAGACTAAATCCCAGAGTTAGTACTGAAGAATATTAAAATGTATGGTGTGCAACAAAAGCCTACAAGGTGACATAAGAAATAAGAAATGATGGTCCATCCAAGGAGACAAGATAAAAATCTAGAAACCATCAATGAAGAAGATAAGACTTTGGATATATCAGAAAAAAAACTTTCAAAAAATGATCCCCAATATGTTCAAGGAAATAAAGGGAAACACAGAGAAAGAAAGAAATAATATTAGGAAAACAATGAAAGGACAATATGAGAATCACAGTGAAGAGACAGAAATTTTTTTAAGGAACCAAACAGAAATGCTGGAATTGAAGACCACAATAACTGAAATGAAAAATTCCCTAGAGGTCTTCAACAGCAGATTAGAGCTGGCAGAAGAAAGAATCAGTGATCTCAAAGGCATAGCAATGGAAATTATTCAAGCTGAGGGGCAGAAAGAAATTTGAAAAGCTGACAGTCTAAGATACCTGTGGGGACACCATCAAGCCTACAAAAATATGCATTAATAATATTTAAAAATTTTAACATGTGTGAAACTAAAGCAAAAAATGTTTATTTGGTACAAAATTTATATTTTGACTAGTGCATTTCCTAATATAACTTATGTAGACAGCTTAATTGAACACCACAAGTACATGGAACCTTGAGTAGGGCAGATTTTGTTGGTTTGTCCAGAGTGATGCCCCGATAAATCCCAGAGTGATTTGAACAGTGAATAAAACAGTATTAGCAAAGTCTGTTTGTAAATGGTGAGAAAGGTGGAAAATTCAACTTCCCCAAGTTGAATTCTTGATAGTCTCACAAGCAGTGCACACAACCAAAGCTATAGGCTGAGCCCCCAATCTTGGGGTTTGTTCATATGAAACTTAACTCCACAAAGGATAGGTCAAGTCTACTTAAAAGTAGGCCTAAGAGTCACCCCCAGGAGAACCTCTTTTGTTGCTCAAATGTGCCCTCTCTCTCCAACCAACACAACAAGCAAACTCACCACCCTCCCCCTGTCTACATGGGACATGACTCACAGGGGTGTGGACCTTCCTGGCAATGTGGGACAGAAATCCTACAATGAGCTGAGATTCAGCATCAAGGGATTGAGAAAACCTTCTTGACTAAAAGGGGGAAGAGCGAAATGAGACAAAATAAAGTGTCAATGACTGAGAGATTCCAAACAGAGTCAAGAGGTTATCCTGGAGTTACTCTTATGCATTACATAGATATCACCTTGTTAGTCAAGATGTAATTTAGAGGCTGGAAGGAACTGCCTGAAAATGTAGAGCTGTGTTCCAGTAGCCATGTTCCTTGAAGATGATTGTATAATGATATAGCTTTTATGGTGTGACTGTGTGATTGTGAAAACCTCGTGTCTGATGCTCCTTTTATCTACCTTATGAAAAGATGAGTAAAATATATGGAATAAAAATAAATAATAGGGGGAACAAATGTTAAAATAAATTTAGATTGAAATGTTAGTGATCAATGAAAGGGCGGGGTAAGTGGTATGGTATGTATGAATATTTTTCTGTTGTCTTTTTATTTCTTTTTCTGAATTGATGTAACTGTTCTAAGAAATGATCATGATGATGAACACGCAACCATGTGATGATATTGTGAATTACTGATTATATATGTAGAACGGAATGATCAAAAGTTAAGAATGTTGGGCCACGGTGGCTCAGCAGGCAAGAATGCTCACCTGCCATGCCAGAGGACCCGGGTTCATTTCCCAGTGCCTGCCCATGTAAAAAAAAAAGGTAAGAATGTTTACGTTTGTTATATTTTTTTAAAAATTAAAAAATTAATAATAAAAAAAATGTATTATTAGAGTCCAAGAAGGAGAAGAAAGGGGCAGAAGGAATGCTCAAAGAAATAATAGGCAGAAAACTTCCCAAATTTAATGAAAGGCATGAATATGCATATTCAAGAAGCCCAATGAACCCCAAACAGGATAAACTCAAAGAGAACCATGCAGACACATAGTAGGTCAAACTTTCAAATGTGTGGGACCAGAAAAAGTTCTGAAAGTTGCAACAGAAAAACAAAGTGTTACGTACAATGGAGTCTCAATAAGATTGTGTCAATTTCCATGGTGGCAAGAAGGCCGTGGGATGAAACATTTAAAATGCTGAGAGAAACAATTGCCAGTCAATAATTTTACACCCAGCTGGACTGTCTTTCAAAAATGAGGGAGAGATTAAGACATTCCTAGATACACAAAAGTGGAGGGAGCTTACTACCCCTAGACCTGCCCTACAAGCAGTGATAAATTAGGAGTTTGCAACAGGCAAAAATTGGTAGTGCTTCTAATAAACAATCTGAAGAGGAAATTAAGAAGAATTCCATATATGATACCAACAAAAAGAATCAAAGATCTAAGAATAAATTTAACCAAGGATGTAAAGGACTTTTACCAGAAAAATAGAAAATATTATTTAAAGAAATTAAAGAGGGCCTAAAAAAAATGAAAAGATACCCTGTGCTCATGGATAGAAATACCAAATACTAAGATGTCAATTCTACCCAAAATAATTCAAAGATTCAATGCAATTCCAATCAAATTTCCAAAAGTTTTCTTTGCAGAAATGGAGAATCTAATCATCAAATTGATATGGAAGGGTAAGGGGCTCTGAACAGCCAAAATTCATCTTGAAAAAGAACAGAGTTAGAGGACTCACACTTCCCAGTTTTAAAACTTACTACAAAATAAATAAATGCAGTATTTAAATATACAGTAATATAAAACAGCGTGGCACTGGCACAAGGTCAGACATATAAACAAATGGAAGCAAATTAAGAGTTCATTAATAAACCCTCACATCGCTGGCCGATTGATTTTTTACAAAGATACCAAGTTCACTCAATGGGGAAAGAACACCCTCTTACACAAATCATGCTGGGAAAACTGGATGTCCATATGCAAAAGAATGAAGATGTACAAAAATGAACTCAAAATGAATCAAAAGACATAAATATAAGAATCAAAACTATAAAAGCCCTAGTAGAAAACACAGGAAAGTCTCTTCAGGACACTGTGTTAGGCAATGGTTTCTTAGACTTCATACCCAAACCATGAGCAGTAAAAGTAAAAATAGACAATCAGGATTACCACCAAATTGAAAACATTTGTGTCTCAAAGGATTTTGTCATGAAAGTAAAAAGACAACCCACAGAATGGGGGAAAATATTTGGAAACCACATATCCAATAAGCATTTACTATCCAGAATATATAAAGAAACCTATGACTCAACAACAAAAAGACAAACAACCTAATTTAAAAATGGGTAAAAGATGTGAACAGACATTTGTCCCAGGAAAATAAACAAATGGCTGATGAGTACATTAAAAGATGCTGAACATCATTAGCCTTTAGGGAAATGCAAATCAAAACTACAATGAAATATCTTGTCATGCCTATTAGAATGGCTACCACTTTTTAACAAAATAGAAAATAGCAAGTGTTGGAGAGATGTGGAGAAATAGAAATACTCATTGGTTGGTGGTGGGAATGTAAAACGGTGCAGCTGCTGTGAAAGATAGTTTGCTGGTTCCTCAGAAAGTTAAGTACAGAATTACCATGTGACCAGGCAATCCCAATTCTAGGGCCCCAAACAGCTATGGGCATGCAGATGTTCACAGCAGCATTATGCACAATTGTGAAAGATGGAAGCAATTGGAGTGCCCACCACAGATGAATGGGTGAACGAAATGTGATCTATACATACGATGGAATATTTTCAGCCACAAAAAAAGGAACGAAGTTCTAATACATGCAACAACATGGACACAAGGGGACAAATATTTTATGATCTCACTCATATGAAATAATTAGGATAGGTGAATTTGGAGAGTCAAAAACTAGAATACAAGTTACCAGGGGCCAGGATGGGGTTAAAGAATGAGGGGTTAATGCTTAAGTGATGCAGAATTTCTGTCTGGGATGACGGAAAAAGTTTTGGTGGTAGATGCTAGTGATGGGAGCATAGCATTGTGAATGTAATTAATGGAACCAAATTATATATTTGAATGTAGTTAAAGGGGGAAATTTTAAATTGTATATATGTTACCAGGATAAAAAAAAAATTAAATAAACGCTAAAGGATTGTACAGCATAAGCAGGGAACCTAATATAAACTATGGACTCTAATGAATAGTATAATTATAACATCGTTTCCTTAATTGTAACAAAGGCACTACACTAACGCAAGGTGTTAAGGGGGAAATGTTGGGGGATCTCAGGGGACTGAGATTTTCTGAATGATTTTTCTGTAAGTCTACAACTTCTCTAACAAGAAATGCATTTTTTTTTTAAGTAACTGTAGGAGTTGCCTATTGCTGCATAAAGAACCAATCTGAGACTCTGTGACTTTGTATCTTCTATCATGTACTTCGTTCATGAACGGGGCATTGGGCGGGGCTCGGGGGAGAAAGCTTGTCTCTGCACCCCACAGCACCTGCTGGGCAGCTCCACTGGAGCTGGAGGATGGAGCTTTCAAGGTGTTTCCCTCCCACGGGTGTGTTTGGTAAAGAAACGTGGGTGACACCTCAATTTGAACAGGGTCGGTTTCGTGAGCAATACACCTTTCTCGAATTTAAGCAAACAGTGATTTATTGATTAAGAAAGGCAGAAGAATAAATAAAAGTAAGTGACATCACCAGGTGGGAATTCACCAACACCCGAAGGAGAGTGCTGGGGAATCCCGGAGACAGCATCGGGGAAGCCCCGAGCACAGTCTCCTCCTCTTAACTAAGATTCCTGCAGTCTAACTGCTTGCATGCAGTTTATTTGGTGCTTTTACACAATAGTGGCCGGATTCCAATTAGTTTGCGTTTCTTGGTCCAGGTGGTCCGGTGGGAACTGGCTAGGGCCCGAGAGGTGTCCTGGGACCTAGATAACTTCACCGAAGTGCATCTCCTTTCGGGAGCATAGCCAGGACCATAGCACATTTTAACAATTCAGCACCAGGGCACACAGTGTCAGCGTTGGTTGAGCAGGGCAAACTGTACAAACTTGGTTTCCTTTCAGGTGGCCGAGTTGGTATTGGCCATCAGCTGGGAGCTCAGCCAGGGCTGGGGTGCGGGGACCTCAGTCCCTCTCCTCCCAGCATGGTGACAGCTCCAAGAGTGAGAACCCTGCTTTTAGGACCTAACTTTGGAAGTTAAATACAGGCAACATTTCCCTCCATAGGCACAAACCCACCCAGCTTCAAGGGAAGGGAGTCTGTGTGGGATGGGAGGGCTTGTTGCAGCCCCGTGGGCTGTCACCTACCCCCTACCGCGGTGGCAGTGTTGCTAATGCTTCCTGGGTGCACTTTACTCTGTGCCAAGAACCTCATGTGCTTGGTGTCCTTTTACCCTTGAATCCTCAGATGAAGGAGTTCCTGGTGTTATCCCCATTTTACATCTGGGCACGCAGAGGCTCAGAGAGGTGACACGACTTGTGCAAGGTGACACTACGTCAGAATTTGAAACTGGATCTTTCCCACCTCCGGGGACTTGCAAAGGGACAACTCAGCTGGTCATTTAAAAAAAAAAAGTGTATTGCGGTCACATATATGCGATATTCCCATTTTAACCACTGACGTGTGCACGATTCAGCAACATCAATTAAATTCACAATATTACGCCACCATCACCAACTCCCATTACCAATACTTCTTCATTGCCCCAAACAGAAACCCTGTTCCCGTTAAACAATGACACCCCATTCCCTTCCCCAACCACAGTGCCCAGTAACCTGAAGTCTACTTCTTGTTTCTATGAATTTGCCTGTTCTAAGTATTTCCTATCAGTGAGATCCTACAGTACTCGTCCTTTTGCGTCTGGCTTATTTCACTCAACATGACATCTTCAAGGCTCAGCCATGTGCCCGCATGCAACAGGACGCCATTCCTTTTTATGGTTGAAGTATATGCCATTATATGGATTTATCACATTTGATTTATCCCCATCATCAGTTGATGGAGACTCAGTTTGTTTCCATCTTTTGGCAATCGTGAATAATGCTGCAATGAACACTAGTGCGCACATATCTCTCCCTGCTTTCGGTTCTTTGGGGTATTTACCTGGAAGCGGAATTGGGCTTTTCTCTATAGCCCAGTGCCCAGCACAGGGCCAGGCCGTAGACCGAGGGATGCTTATGCTGGGTGACAGGCTGAAAGCAAAGATGGTGAGGGTGCTGCTGGGGCTCCCGCCCGCCCAGCCTGATCACCTGGAAAAGCTGCCTGACCCAATGCCAGAAGGTGATGGCTGGTATGAGCCCGCAATAGCCGGGCCTGCCGAGAGCTCTGGGAAAATGCTCCCCTGGCCCCATAATTTTCAAGGCGCCCTCCATCTGGGGACTCTGGGTGGAGACCCCAGTGCATTCCTCACATTCCAGGACTTGGGTCTGGGAGGAAGCCTCCTTGCAGGAGAGGCCTCTCATGCAGGAATTGGGAAACCGGGTGCATTTCAGGCTGAGACACACCAGCTCCCTCGATGGGCCTCTGTCTCCCTGGCTACGTGGCGCTGGCCTCTGTTGAGGGTGCTTGGTCCGCCATGGACCTGCTGAGAAATGCCCAGGGGGATCGGCCGCCATGACTACTGTCCCTTGCGTGCTGTCCAGGGTCAAGAGAAATCCACCTGTGTGTGAGATAGGGTTTGGGGGTCCATGAAGGGCTGATGCTCTGCGTACACTCTCTGGTCGAATCTTTACAACACCTTTGAGGGGGAGGCAGTGTTATCCCCATTTTACAGATGACACAACTGAGGCTCCAAAGAGTGAGGTCACCAGGCCAATTCACGCATGGGGCTCAATCAGCACCATGCAACGCCTTCTCTGCTTGGGGGCCCAGGTCCAGCCATGAAACAGGCAGCCCATCATCCCGTGGAGTTCACCGTCCAGGGCGGGAGGCAGCAAATAAATATCAAGTCACACAGTGGGCTTGGCTTTCCAAGGACAGTGAACACCCTACAGGGAGAGGGAGTAAGAGGAGAGAGACCAGCGTGGAGAGAGTGGTCAGTGACTATCTCATGAGAAGAGGGACTGTTGTCCCCGAGTGACCCAGCCCGTGGGTATGTAACCATCCTGAGGCCAGCTCTCCCCACTCTCCAAGCTCCAGTGTGAAATGGGGAGCATGAAACCCACCTCCCAAATGACTCTGAGCAATACATGAGGCAATAGGTACAACCCATTTAGGTGAGGGGTATGGGCGCTCAGCCCATAATAAGTATTTGAAAAATGTGCCCATTTTATGTCGACCAGGTGGTCTAAGGAAAATTAACTATTGCTGTCCCTTGCAATCCTCCAGACGTCAGGCAAGGATGTTGGGGGATGGGGGTGGGGGTGGTGCATGCTGGCAATGCCAATGGAAACAGAATGAAGTGATCCTTGCTGACAGCAGCATGGAGGGAAGGAAGCCAAAGTCATCATCTGCCCATTTTACAGAAGAGAAAACTGAGGCTGAGAGAGGGGATGTCTCTTAGCTGGGCTGCTGTTAAAAAAAAAAACAGAAGTCTTCAGCAGTAACAAGCAGAGCTTTTCCAGACCTGCTGCCCACAGGTGCATCCTGTCCAACCAGTGCTCCCTGCACCCTTGCCAGCCCCCCTCCCCCTAATGCATGGAAAGCCTGGGTCACCAAGGGCATCCCCAAATGCCCCAGAAAAGAATCAGGTTTCCAAGACCAGAGCATAGAATGGGGTCTTGGTACAACACCTCCATCTGCTGGTCACTCCTGAGAACTGCAGCTCTGGCTTCCCTGTTCTGCTGAGACTCTTAGTTCTAAGAGTTTCCAATGAACAAGACGGAGACAGACAACAAACACGGAATCAGACAAATAAGCAAGGTGGTTTCAGGTGGGGATACGGGCTAAGCAGAAATAAACGCTCATTTTTGGTAGAGCAGCGGTTCTCAAAGTGGGCTCCAGGGAACATCAGGGAGATGTTCATTTGCCTTTTTCATTCTTTCTCTCATGAGCGTGCAGTAGAGTTTTCCAGAGGCTACATGCCGTGTGATATCATAGCAAATCAAATGCAGAGGGAGAGATCAAAATCCAACAGAATCTGTCTCCTATTAAGCCGGGCATTAAAAAGATTTACAAAAAAAAAAAAAACCTCTAAAACGACGCCACCCTTTTCCTATTAAATTTGTTTTGTTTTGGAAATATACTTAATTTTCATAAAGAACATGTCATTTGCATTAACATGTGATGGGCTCACTTTTTTTAGATTTATCTACTTTTTGTATGTGGTATGGTGGGGGGGAGGTCACACTTCATTCTTTTTCCGTATGAGTATTCTGTCACTGCAGCGCTATTTGTTGAATTTTTATTTGCTTGTTTGTTTTGGTTTGGGGAAGTATACGGGAATTGAACCCAGGTCTCCCGCATGGTAGGTGAGAATTCTACCACTGAACTACCCCCGCACCCTCTGTTTTTATTTTTTATTTTTTTATTTTTTTAATTTATTTATTAATTTAAAAAATTTAACAAATGAAATAAAACAGTAACAATCAGTAATCACAATATCATCACTTAGTTGCATATTCATCATTTCTGTTTTCATTTTTAAATGAATTAGTAGCAAGTCTTTCAAAGCGTCTCAGTTTTCACCTCTAATAGGTAGACTCTCTCAACAACAGTTTCTCTCCTGCTTACTGCTTCCTGGGAGGTGGCCAGTGTCCTCAGAGCATGGAGCTGGGTTTGAGACTTCCCATGTACTTGCTCGTTTACTGCCTCGCACGGCCTGTGAGCTCCAAGGGGCTGGCACCTGCCTGCTTCTTCGCTGGGTCCCACGGGCTCGGCACCCGTGCAGAGTCAGGGACAGCCACATACCACCCGGTGGGGGGGTGTTCTAGCCTGCCAAAGCTGCCAGAAAGCAACACACCAGAGATGGATCGGCTTTTAATAAAAGAGGATGTATTTAGTTAAAAATGCTCTTCAGAGGAAAGGCAGCTTTCATTTGAGGTTCTCTCTTATGCAGGAAGGCCCAAGGTGCTCTCTGCTGGCCTTCTCTCCAGGCCTCTGGGTTCCAACCACTTTCCCTGGGGTGATTTCTTTCTGCATCTCCAAAGGCCTGGGCTGAGCTGTGAGTGCTGATGAGGAATGCCGAGCTGCTTGGGCTGTGCTACGTTGAGCTCTCTCATTTAAGCACCAGCCAATTCAATCAAACATCACTCATTGCAGCGGGCACGCCCCTTAGCCGACTGCAGATGTAGTGAGCAACAGATGAGGTTCACATGCCATTGGCTCATGGCCACAGCCACAGAACTAGGCACCTTCACCTGGCCAAGTTGACACCTGAACCCAACCAACACAGAGGGTGAGGGGTCCTAAGACCCCTGAGAACTACCAAGACAGAGTAAGAATGAATGGGGTGGTCCGGGGAGGCCTCTCGGAGGAGGTGACGTTCAGCAGAGCCCGGAGGGCCAAGTGAAAAGCAGAGGGACGCGCGCCCCCAGAGAAGACAGCAGCCAGTTTAGCAGGCCCAAGAGAGAGAACAAGACCCGTGTGCTCGAGGCCCAGAAAGGCTGGTAGCCCAGCAGCCTCGGCGACCAGGGCAGCGCCTGGGGCACAGCCAGGGCCTGGAAGATGATTTCTGGGTCAATGGTAGGAGGGAAAAAAGGAAGGACGGAGAAGCTGAGAAGAGTCGATGGGCTGAAAGTTGTCATGTGCAGGGGGACGCCGATGCTTTATTCGATGCATGTGAAGCCTAAATGTTAGGTGCCTCCCATCCTTTGAGGACAGAAAAGTTTTAAATATCCCCTCAATGGACTCGTCTCTTTTACAGATGAGACAGAAGACCAGAGGAAGAAACCGACTCCTCAAAATCACCCAACAGGGGCGGGCCACGGTGGCTCAGTGGCAGAGTTCTCGCCTGCCGTACCGGAGACCTGAGTTCGATTCCCACTGCCTGCCCGTGCCAAAAAAAAAATCACCCAGCAGGTCAGCAGTGAGATTAAAGCTGGAAGCCAGGACTGCAGGCAGAGGACTAGTAATCTTCCAACTGTGCAAGATCCAGGAGGTGTTGGGACCTTGTTGTATGTGAGTGCGCGTGTGTGTGTCTCATCTGCCACCAGGTGCTAGGCTGGCCGCAGTTTTCCTGCTTCCGGCCCCCAGGTCCCCCTTGCACCCCACCCAGTGACCAGAGCTCCCTGAGGCCATCTACGCACCCCCCCCCCCGCCCCCGCCTTCTCTACCCCTCACCAAACTGGAGGCACATGCCTCTCCCCGCCCTGGGAGATTCCCACCTCTTCTCCTCCAGCCTTGGGCATTAGCTGCGCAGGCCAGCCTCCCACCCCTGAGCTCAGAGGTGACCTCTGGAGTGCCCACCCTGCCCACCCACCATCTCTTTCTCCATCCCCTGCAGAACCATCCTGATGGGGCTGGGAGGGGCTGTTCTGAAATGTCCTGTGCAGCACGGCTGTGTCATCCTGCCTGCTTTTCCCCTGGCCTTCAAGGCTCCCATCAGGTGTCCTCTCTCGGCAGAAGCCCTCCCCTACTGCCCCACCCCCACCCCCAACACTGCCTCTCATGCTGCCCTCCATCCCGCCATCTGGTACTAACTTAGAATAAGATTTCAGGGGAACTCAGCAGGCTCCGTCTCAGGCTGTGCAGAGGCGCCGTCAGCCCCTCTCCAACAGAGCATGTGGACATTCAGAGCAGGGGAGTTAGTGCTGCAGGTATGCGCCAAAGCTGGGGTTCCAACCGAGGTGTTTGGGGATTCACGATCCTAGGACAGACTCCAGAGTCCTTAAACTGGTCCTGGCTGCCTTAGACCACAGTTCTGGGAAATATCCTGAAATGCATCCAGGGTCCCCAAAAGAGTTAGGTGATCAGTTAGTGATGTCGGGTGCTGCGGTGGGGGGTGAAGTAACAATGCTGGTGCCTGCTATTTGCCAGCCCGTCACAACCGTACACTGAACTCTACTTTCTTCCCTCTGTCACCAAATGGACTCTTTGCCTCCCCAGTGAATCTCTCCGACAATAAGACCCTGGGTTTCCTCTAAAGCAGACCTATCACAATGTAGGTGATGCCTAAGTAGTTGTGTGGGTGCGCCCTCTATTGCTTTGACTCCTAGGTCTCAGTCTCAAGACTGATTCACCACCAGAGTCCACCCCCGCCCCTTGCCAATGTCACGGGCCCCTCTCCCTCCCAGTCTGCACGTCCCTTTCTGCTGCAGGAGCCACGCAATCATCCTTTGGGTATGAATGATTTTTAATATCAAAATTCCATTTGACACAGTAGATGCTACATTCATGGACAAACACAGAAAGCCAAGCTGTGGACCCACGCTCCTTTGCTGGATCCAGACACAAGATCGGACTTTTCATCTACAGAAGAACATTCTGTCCCCACATTCAGCGCCCCTAGGAAGCAATGACATGAAAAATGTCTTCTCTGGTCTGTTGGTCAAACAGTGGGTCCCTGGATAGACTCTCAAGGGGGTCTTTGGGATCCTCTTTTGGGATTGAACCAGTCCCCCCACCCTGGGCCAACTTCTCCCCTCCTATACCCTCCAGCTCCATGCATCACCATTTAAGCCAGCCCAGGGGCCACTCCCCCCACCTAGCCTATGAAGAAGGGATTGAGATGGTTCTTTGGACAGAGAGGCCAATCCCTCAGCTCAGAAGGTCCCGCTCATAACAAGCGAAACTCGAGGACAGAGTGAGCAAACGTCAAGAAGAATGTGCCAACTGGGGCTCCCCTTCCTTTGCTCTTATGGCAGAGACCCTCCCCCCGCCCCGCCCCCACCCCATGCTCACGGGTAGAACACTGGAATTTCACCACCACCATTATCAGCCTCAAAGCCCTTCCGCCTCCAGGAACCAAAGGCTTATTACCTACCAAGACATCCTTTTATCTTCTCTAGGACCAGTATCAGCCTCTCGAAGTTGACTCCAGGCTTCTCCCCTTGGAGCCACACAGGGGCAAATCCTTTCCCACTCCGATAAGAGGCTCTTATCAGAAGGGCAGCCCGCCCACGCCTCCTGGCTCTTCTCTAGAAGCCGCCCACTGCCAGGGGCTGGGTAACATGCTCCTGAGACCACTCCCCATCCAGAGTCCTCACTGTCGCCCCAGCCAAGCCCCCGCCTGGCTGGAGCATGGCCGTCTTTGCTTTCCAGCTCCTGCAGAACTAGCTGGGACAAGCATTACAGATGACACAATGGACCTAAGTTTCATAAAGTTCTAATCAGTGGTCGAAAATTTAACCAGAGCTCCTTAAAAGCTCGTCAGAGTTCTCCCTGGGCTGAAAGCACCCAATGGCCAGCCTCAAATTCCAATCCCATCACCTCCCCTCCTGGGATCTCATCCATCACTCCCCAGGGCCTTCAGGGTAAAGTCTAACCTCGCTGGCAACAGACCTGGTCCTCAAACATTTCTCCCACCTCGTCTCCTGGCACATACCCCTCAGAACCTTCCAGAACCTCTTTCCGTGTCCCCCAAGCCCAGATCTTCTCTGGTCCCCCAGAACTTCGTATCTGACATTCCTGATGCCTGAAACTCATGCCCACCCACACACTCTGCCCAACAGGGCTCAGCTTGGCTGTCGCTCTCTCCAGAAAGCCCCCACAGCAGAGGGGATTGGGCACCCCCAGCCCCAGCCCCACACCCACCCAACACCCTAGAATTTCAGTGCCTGAAGACGGAATGATGTTTCACCCTGCCCATATCCCCAATACCTAGCACAGTGCCTGGCACACAGTAAGGCGCCTTGTTCCTGTCCATCCCATTAAAGCACCCATCTCACTGCACTACCTGTTTCGTCTACTTCCCCCTCCCCACCCTGGGATAATGAAGCCCCATGATAGAACAGCCTGCATATAAGTCTCAGCACCCACAGCAGTGCTTGGCACGGAGCAGATGCCAGCAGCAGCAAATCTTAGTAGATGAATAAAGAGGATTTCCCGGAAGGTGACGGGCTTCCCAGCTCCCTGCTCTGAGTGAAATGGGGCAAAGCGGCCACTAGAGGGCGGCAGCCAGGCACTTCCCGGGACCCTGCTTGCAGCCAAGACCCCTTCCCCAAGCCCCTCTCTGCTCCCTTGTTCCCTCTACAGCTCAGGTCTCCCGATCACCCTCCGCCTGACTGCCAGCTCCACTAGGGTAGCTCTGAACTCCTGTCCATCAGAGAGAGGGCTCTGGGCCCAAGGCAGCATTCAATGGCCCAAGCCACCTGCCCGCTAGGCTTCCTGGCCCGCCTCTGATCCTATCTCTCCAGGGTGCGTGAGCTGCCCTCTCCCACACCCTCCCATAACCAGATGTAGCCAGCAAAAGGGGTGCTTCTTCCCATCTCCACCTCGACCTGGTGCCCCCTCTCACCCCCACCCACTAACCTCATGCCTTCCCAGCTCAGCTCCCAAAGGACCCTCCCCCCATCTGGAAGAGATCCCTTCCCAAAATGACCTTTCCCCCTTCCATTCAAACTCCCAGTCTCCCCATGCAGCTTAAGTATAGAGATGTTCAAAGAGAAAGCTGAGCAACTCGCCTCCAGGAGTAAAACGGGATGGACTGATCACCCTTCTGAGCATTCAGATCTAAAGCTTTATGTCCTCGGATTTTCTACCTTAAAGTTGCCAAAGCCTAGGACTCTGGGATGCCCTCCAGTGACGGATGAGTCCATACACAGTGGCATGTCCTCTCAACACACCAGCTGGTCATCAGAAAATGTGCAAAAGCCACATCCACTCATCTGGACTGTTGAGCCAGGAGGCGATTGTTTAAAGTTCTGCAAGCCAAATGCAGATTATGAGGGATCAAAAAGACATGCCCAGTGGCCCAAGACTGACCAACTTCTGCCACCCCAGCAGTCGGTACCACGAAACATCTGGCCTGGCTCACACCGGCAGCCCTGCCACCTCCTTCGGAGAACCGCACGTCCTGCTGGCCTCGGATTGTCACAAAATCCCACACTTCTGGCTACAGCTGTCCCCGTGTTAGTCAAGTTCCAAACCTGTTAGCCCCATCCCAGCCATGCAGACACCCAAGCTGGTAGTAACAGTGACATGAAGTGTTAGACCTGCTGTTAGTCAGAAAGAGATCCACAAGCCATTAGTTTCCGCTGAAAGGAACAGACCAGGAGGGCGGGAGTTAGTCCAGGTGAAGGAGAGGTTAATTCGGAGGTGGTCAGAGCCAGGCACCGGGCCTGGAGCCCCCGAGGGAGGCAGGGCTTGGCTGTTAGGGATCAGCCCCAAGGGCAGCCAGGGTGAGGCAGAGATTAGCTGGGTGAGAGCAAGAGTTAGTGCGAGGGAACAGGAGACCGAGTTGCCTACTGGAGGTGAGACCGAAAATCACCCCCAGGTGTGGTCCTGGTTTAGCGGCTGGCGGGCTCTGGGGGAGGTGGGCTGGGGCGGAGAGCATGCGTGGGAGACGGGGAGTTAGGGGTGAAATGGGTGGCTGCCCCCACGGGCTGGAAGAGCTCTGTGGACCCCTGACACTCGTTCCCTGCTCCTCGGTTCCTCCTCCCGCCAACTCTAAGCCCTCCCTGCCTTCTCCATAAGTCAACGAACATCCTCTAGCTTCTCAGTGTGAGGAGCCCCATTGAAAAGCCATAGGCTCTTCTCAATAACTTCTGGCATGAAAAATGTCCCACGTCCATGCCGAGTGTGGGAAACCCTTCTCCCCCAGCTTCAGGTATGGGTGGCAAGGGCGCCTCTAGCCGCCTTCCTTTGGATGCGATGCCTGGCTTCTCAGCCTTCTAATGTGGGAAATGCCCCCCTCGGGCTGATGCCTTATGTAGCGAATGCCCCACTCAATGATTTTCAATAAGTGTAGATATTACTTTCGTTGACTTCCTGTGTAGGACACACCTCCCTGACTTCCTGTTTGGGACGCACTGTCCCCACTCCCTGTGCTGGCTCCCTCCTCTCCCTGCTACTTTCCAATGGAGAAAAGTCTCCCCTCACTTTTTTTCCAGAGGAGGGCATACAGGCCCCTTCTCTCTGTGCTCTTGGCTGGGAAAAGCCCAGGGCCACAGGACCCCAGACCCACGGACTCCCCCACACGCAGCCCAGAGGTTTCCCTGGTCCCGACCCACTTCCTGGTGGCCACCAGAACCAAGCACAGACGCCCTTGTTCTGGGTCCCATCTCCCACGGCCACGTGACCACCTCTCCTCCCTTGGGCCCCTGGCAGCCTCAGAACCGGCCCAGTGGACTCGGAACTCACAGGCAGCCAATTGGGGGCGTTAAAGTGGGACATCTCGCCTGCAGGCCCCAGCCCCACTCCCAGGACGCCCGCTAGCTGAAAGGATGGGGGGAGGCGGAGGGGAGGGCAGCCCACAGAGGGGCCCAGAGCTCGGCAGGGCTGGGGTTAGTAAGAAGAGAAAACAGGGTTAGTAGGGCTGGGTTAGTACGTCAGAGCACAGCATCAGCGGACACACAAAGTGGGGGTCACTAAGAGAGAAGGAACACACGCAGGTCCGTTAGTTTGTTAAGGGGTGGCCAGGGCAGGGTGGCGGCACCCCAGGTTAGACAGGTTAGTCATTGAACAAAAGAGCTGCCTAGGGGAAAGAAAGCTGAGGATTAAAAAAGGAAAGGAAGAGGCAGTTAGGGATCCAAAGCAACTTTCTGGCCCCAAGGTGGGGGGGTCTGTGTGCAGACTACCCAAAGAATCTGAAAAACTAGGCAGGAGACGCGATCAACCAGGTTTTCTGCCCGCCCCCCATCCCCCTCCTCTCTTTTTTACACATCCGCCATGTGCCAAGACCTCTGCACTCACAGGCCTTCTCACTGCGGCCTCTGAATTAAGTATACCACTCCCGTTCGCCACTGAGAAAACTGGGGTTCGGGGAGGCGAGGGCACACAACTCAGAGTCACCCAACAGTAAGTGGCAGGCCTGGTGTGCCTTATTGCCACACCCTGTCCTCGGAGGTGGGTCTGCACAAAGACCGCCCCCCAGCCTGCAGGCAGGGCCTTCTGGAGCCTCGTCTGCCCACACGTCCCAGCCCCTCGGAAGGCCCGGGAGCTGTGCGGTTAGTAGGGTCTGGCCGCAGGGGGTGTTAGTAGGGCATGCTCGGGCCTGGTTAGTGGGTTAGTCGGTTGGCAGAAGGCCAGGCACCTGGTCACAGGCCGCAGGGGTCCCGGCAGACCCCGGGGTTAGTAGGTTTAATCACACCATGCAACGCCGACCCGCCCCTTTCCAGCCGCAGAGCCCAAGGCGCCCCCTACCCCTGTCCTCACCAAGCCCCCGGAGCCGGGCCTGACCAGGGCAGGGGGTCTGCCTCAAAGCCCCTCAGCCCCACCAGAATCAAACCTATCCAGCGTGGGCCCTGATGGGAAGCATTTTGCGCCTCTATTCTCTCGGTCACGGGCCTCAAGAGGCCCTTCCCCGAAACCCTTCAGTTCCCCTGACACTGGAGCCTGCTTGCACCCAGTGGAGACCCCCTGCCCAGTTCTGGCCAGCCCCTTCCCGGGTGCTGGATCCTGTCACACACACACACACACACACACACACACACACACGTGTACACATGCCAGCATCTTTCCACCAAAATCTGGCACCTTCCATCGCCCAGTTCAGGTGATGGTTGCTCAAACCAGTGGTCTGCCCGACCCCCAGGATACAGAGACTGCGCGGAGCTCATCTGGCTTCCAGAACCAAGTGACGTCTCCCCGTCCCGTCCTGGTCTGCTTCCTCACCAGCTGATTCTGCAAAACCCCTGCATGTGCAACCCTCTGATGGTTTTCTCCCAGAGACCCCAGCCTGACCATCTCCCACCCATCTAAACAACACCACGAAAACAGGCTCTGTGGCCAGAAACCAGTGGGAGACACTTCATCGTCCATTTGTCCCTGACTATTCACGATTCCGTCAGCATTTGAAAGGCTCTGATAGGTCCTGCTGAATCGAACTCACTTTTTTTTTTCCTGAAAGATCAATAACATCTTTTGGGAAAAGCACTTCTTTGGAAACCTCTACTCCAGTTTCACCCCAGAAACCCTCAGCTAAGCCATGTATTTTTTCATCTTTCGGGGCACTGGTTAGCCTGGCCTTACTGGGAGCCGCCCCAGGCTGCTGCAACCCACTCCAAATTCTCAGTCCCAACTCCAAGCCCTCAGAAACTGAGCCTCAGTAGATTGTTGGATAGCACCACCCAGTTCCCCACTTCTCTGGGCGAGCTAGTCTTCTTCTCCCAGGGCAGCTCTGGAATCCTGAAGGTTTGAACCACGAGCTGATCTGTTCCTATATTCCCCCCAAGAGGCTAACACAGGGAAAGACCCCCATATATGTGCAGTTCTGAAGAGAGGCATGGAACTTAAATGCCCCAAGAAGCATTCTGAGCTCATATGGAGGTCGTGAAATGGGGCTTCTTCCCTCAAGCTCATCAGACAGCGTTATTAGAGGGAAGGCTAGTCAGAAATGCCCCTGGATCAAAAGTTGCTGAGTCTGCACTTCCAGCATGCCTGAAATAGATCAACTCTAAATCTAAACCCCCAGGTGGACGGAACATTTATTGAGCACCTACTAAGAGTCTGGTACTGTGCCAGGCACATGCTCTCATTGAAGGGCTCCTAAGCCCCACCAGGTGAGCCTCATGGCTCCTGGTTCATAGATAGGAAATTGAGGCTCAGAGAGGTGAAGCAGCTTGCCAAAGGCTACACATCAGAGTGGGCATCTGAGACCTGATCTGACTCCAGGCTTTTCCCAGGATGTCCCTCTCCTCTCCCTGGGGCTCCTCCACTTACCACTGGATCCATCCACTAACGTGTGTTGTCAAAGCACCCCCACTCTACCCATGCACGGTACCTGCCCCTCTCTGCTTCTGCTTTCCACGCCTGTTCCTCCAGCCCCCTCCCTGGGTGGGTTGCAAATCTAACGGAGAGGGTGGTTCCATGTTTGGGGTGCCCACCCTCCCCCAGGCTGGGGAAAGGGCCCAGGGCTTTAAACTCACCTAAGGGTGGCTACTCATTGTTCATGCAAGCATAAGCACCTGTCTCTCTGGAAGGGGCTGTCATTAGGGGTGGGGGCCTATCAGGTGAGAGCAAATCTGCAGCCAGGTGACTGGGAGAAGCTGCAGATGTTTGGGGCCTGTCCTGCCTGCCTCAGATCCCTTAGGACAGACTCTAGGAGAACCGCAACAAGGAACGGGGGTCTGACTGGGAAAGGGGGTTCGGAGACCTGGGTTCTGGGAACCTCTGATGCCTTGAGGTGAGGCTGATCCCAGCCTGCCCGCTTTGGGGGGCTGGGACAAGCTTCAGGGCTGGGAGGGTCTCTCTCACTGGTGATTTCCTCTGTTGGGGCCTCAGCCTCTTCCCTCCAACCACCAGGGGGCTGGGAAGCACGCAAACCCCCACCCAGAAAGTCCCCAAGGAAATGAGAATTAGTCAGTGCAAACGGCGCAAGACAGACAGACGCCGAGCCAGAGGCACCCCACGGAGCTGCTCCTGCCCCCTCCCCCCACTGCAGCCCTCCCAGCCCCCTCCCGCCCCAGTGTGTAGGGTCCTTTGAGACCCAGCCCTGGGAAGGCTGAGGTCAGCAGAGACTTGGCCCCAGTGAGCTGCTCTCTGGCAGCTGGCACGGACACAAGGTGGAATGGAGTCTACACCGTGTGGTGAGCCAGCCTTCAGCCCCATCCGTGAGGTCCGGGAATCGGGGTACGGGCGGGGTGCAAGCAGGCGGAGAGTGTGTGGCGGGCTGACCGTGCTCCCTCTCACCGGCCGCCGTCCTCCAGGGCTCCAGTCCTCAGCTGAGCGCCAAGCAGGAAGGGACCTCATCCACGGGAGGCTCCACCCCAGGAGTTGGGGAGGATGAGGGCTTCGGGGAATCACCCTGGGTTCTGGAAAACCACGGAAGGCTGCTCCCTCAGTTGGCTCCAGCGAGAGGACGGCCCAGGGGTCCTGGTGATGAGGCGAGGTCAGAGCCGCCTGGGGGTGGCAAGCTAGTGAGGTCAATGCCACAGCCTCCATCCCCAGCTCAGCCCCTGTCCCCGCAGTGTCCCTCCCGGGTCCCCAACACCCAGGCTGGGAGTGAGGGCTTTGGACGCTGATGACTTTCAGACAGAACCGAGAAGGTAAGGAAAGTTTGGGCCATGGACGCCCCACTGAGGCAGGGCTGGCCCAGCAGAGCAGGGGAAAAGCAATGATAGGGCCAGTGCAAGCCTGCAGGATCATGGGAGAAGGGGTGGGTATGGGTGGACAGAAGGGCCCTCAGAGTCCTCAGGAATTACCTGAATTCCCTTTACAATGTTTCCACAGAGGGGACCTCACCTCACACACACACATGCATACCTCCAGCAACGGGGAGCTCATCCCCTCGCTGAAACCGTGATGAAGAGTTCTCCCGTGAAGATCCCAGGGGGCGGGGCCACATCACTCCGTTCACCTCTGGAGCCCCGGTCTCATCCCTGGAGCCCCCGTCTCTGGCCCGAAGCAGCCGCTTGGTCCAGGTCTGTGCTGAATGAACGAATGCGCTGAAATCTCTGCCACAATGTCCCCACCCCACCCCCTCAGGGGTCTTCATTCCACCCTGCCCCCACTCCCATCGAAACCACCCAGAACAGGCCTTCTTGCTACCCGGCTCCCAGGCCTTCTTCTCAGGGGCAGAGGGCTCTGGCCGGGCCTGGGTGGGGAGGAGGGCTGGGGGGGAGGACAATCTTCTCCCGAGGCTGAGCTCAGGGCCCCTCCATCCCTCACCCACACCCAGGCTTACCTGGCAGTGTCAGGTCAATACTTTGGCCCAGCTCCCAGCTCTTTCCCACATGAACCCCACAGCGCCTTCCTGGAAGAGGAAATAGCCAACCAAGACGCAGGGGAAAACTGCTCCCAGGCCCCCTCCCCAGGCCCGGGGCTCTCCGCTCATGAGAAGAAGCCCTGGGAGCTGGGGAGGCTGGGCCCGGGGATGCCACTTCCCCCCTCCCCCACCCCAGGATTACCCTTAGATTGGGGAGGGCGGGGCTCCTCCTTACCCACCTCGCCCTTCCGCAATATCAGCAGAACGTGGTCCAGGAGAAAACAGGACAAACTGGGCAGCTGGAGGACAGCTGGGCCAGAGCGGGGAACCAAGAGCACGCTGGGGTTCCTATCCCAGCTCTGCCTGTGCCACTCTGGGGGCCTGGGTGTCTGTCCGTCTCTCTGGGTGACCAGACCCTCCCAGCCCTGACAGGGCAGTAACCAGCAGTTGGAGGCAGTGGATGGGAAATGCGAGGGGCTTACTGACCTTGGACCTTTCTCTGCAGCCCCTTCTTCTCCCCTGCCCTTTCCTGATGCCCCAGGCACCAGAGGAAGTCTGGGGAGCCAGAGGGCAGGGTGGGGCTCTTTTAAGGCCACCTCGTGTTGCCAGTCTGGAGAAGACCAAAGAACAGCCTCCAATCCTGACCTAGGAGCCACCTCCCAAGTTTTGCTTTTGATGACAACTAAGCAGACCTGAGCCAGGAGAATCAGCAGGGCCCTCTTAGCAATCGTCAGAGATTGCTGTCAGCACCCGGGACTTGGGGCACAGATCCAGAGCTTGAGATACACTCTAACTCTTGTACTGAGAAGAGTCAAAATTCCAAGGCCCCCGCTTGCGTCCCAAGCAAAGTCATACCAGCCACAAGGAGCTCCGGCCAAGTCTTCAAGTGTGATGGCAAGGGGTCAGGATCAAGAGGAGAAGAACCAGCCCAGATTACCAGAGGGTTCCCAGCCCGGCCTCTAACACCAGAGCTACAGTTTAGTCAAGATGAAGGAATCTAGGTCAGCTCTACAGAATTTCCTAACTGCGGAATTTATCAAATACTCGCTCCGATGCCAAAAGTGGAGCATTGAAAATCACCTTTACTGGGGGCCCATAAAATGAGGATAAACTCTTTCTCCCTGGATTGGAGGTACAAGAGGAAAGGAGACGCATCGCCACTTTCCTCTCCCACTTTGGGATTCTAGGACACTACACTTCCCCACACAGACCAGGAGAGGGCAGGCTGGTAGGCTGCGGGCTGGTAAGTTTGAATACTTATCTGCAAGGCTGCTTCCCAGTGCGGTTGTGCCGGTCCTGAAGAAGCTGAAAACTGTCTCCTTACTCCTCTGTCCCAGGAACTTGCTGTGCTCTGTAAATAGATCCTGGGCTGTTCGGAGGAGCACCGCTTGACCCACATTGACCCACTGCCCTGGCCTTGATAATAATAATAAGGGAATGGGGGCTTGAGGGGGAATTTTACCTCCTGAATCAAACTGGCAGCCATCTTGGAGGGTGGAAAGTAATGCGTGGACTCTGGGATCAGGGAAACCTGGGTGACGATATGGTTCCCAACCCCAGATGCTCAATGCTCAATGTGGAACTCAAAGTTAGTTCTTTGCAAAGCTTGGCCAGTGCCCGGCACACAGTAAGGGCTCCAGAAGTTAGAGCCACTCGTTGATGACTTCACTTGAAACTAATTTTTGTGTAACAGTAATGATTTAGGAAAGGGGTGGGGTGGGGCATATTTACCATGTGGCATTTAAATCCCCAGCAGGGGTGGGTGTAAATAACCCAGTTAGGTTAACCCAGATCAAATGTCTTGGTGAATGGACAAACAAACTGCGGTGCATCCATGCAATTGAATCTACTCAGGAATAAAAAGGAACCAACAGTCCGATGTATGCTAACACACGGGCCAACTTTAAAATCCTCATGCTCAATGAAAGAAGCCAGGAACAACAGAAATGCATAATGCATGACCGCATTTATATGAAAAGTCAAGGAAAGGCAAATCTATAGAGACAGAAGGTAGATTAGTGGTTGCCTAGGATTAGAGGTGGGCAGGGATTAACACTGAATGGGCACAAGGGATCTCACTAGGGTGATGAAAACATTCTAAACCGAGGTACCGTCAGGGTTGTGCAACTTGATATGTTTTCTAAAAACTCACTGAGTTGTACGTTTGAAATGAGCGAGTTAGATGCTATTTAAACTTTGCTCCAAGAAAGTTGGGGGAGGGGCTGAATTACTGATAAATGCAACAAAAAGCATGAATCTCAGAAACAATGGGCTGAGCAAAAACAGCCCAACAGAGAACGTTCCATGTACCCAGAACATTAGCAGAGATAATAGAGTCGATAGTAATAGAAGGCAGACCAGTGGTTTCCAAGAGCTGGGGCTGTTTCAGGATGAAAATAGTCTATACCTTGATGGTGGTGATCACACAGGCGTATACATTTGTCAAAACTCATCGGAATGGGTGCATTTTATTGCATGTAAATTACATCTCACTCAAGTTTTTTCCCTCCTTTTTAAGATAAAAAAAGACAAGAAGCAAGATGTGCTGCATCGAAGGCCACATGGAGACCTTATGGTGGTCCCTACCGCACCAGCAACTCAGCTGCCACCAGCCCACACAGACCCTCTATTCTTCAAGCCAAGTTCAGAGAGCCCATTAGGGAAGCCTCAGTTGAGGGGCTGGACCCCAGGGGGTGTCCAGAGGTCCCTCCTACCTCTGAGATTCTGGAGGTCTCCGCACATGGAGATTTCATGGTGGGTCTGACCCCAGAGCAGGGAACTGGTCTCCACCACCCGCAGGGGTGCAGAGAACTGAGAGAGAGCACCTCAGGTGCTCCTAGGATAGACGTGGGGTCATGGTGACCTTGAGAAGGTGTCTGGAACATGTGGGTGAGCAGGGAGATGCCTCCAGCTGTCAGTAAGAGAAAGAGAGAGAAGGAGTAAATATGGCGCCGTGGGTATTTTGGAGAGTAGAGGCAGGGCCCAACCCATTCTCAGATCGCGGCATTTGCAGAAGCTGAGCTCCTCTGATCAGTGGAGAAACAGGAAACTGGGAGGTGGGACCAGGCTAATATCAGCCAAAACACCCTAATGCAGGGGAAACGAAGGGGGGCTCTATAGCACAGGCTCCTATCCTGCTCTGCCACCCGTTAATTGTGTGACCTTCGAGCAAGTCTCGGGCCTCATTCTTCTTACCCATAAAATGGGAACAATAAGAGTGCCCACTTGGGAGTGCTCTTATGAGGAATAAACGAGATGACAAGTAATACCATGTGAACTCACATTCTACTATTGTCTTATGTCATTATTATTTCCACGCCTAAGGCTTCTTAACAACCATGCATTGGCTAGTCTTTCTTTTTCGCCCCTAAACTGTGCAAGCTGCTCTTAGTAACAGATGAACAGCTGCCACGGAAGCAAGTGTTTGGTTGCATTTTAAGATCCCTCTGGGTTTTGGGTTGTTTCCTAACTCCCACCCCCCACTCTGAATCTGGAATAATTCAGGTCTGAAGCCTGAGAGACATCACTCCAGACTGCTTTGGATGAGTAAGTGCAGAGAGACTGGGGACACTCCTGGGGATGGGGAAACGTGTGGTGACACGCTGAGAGAAAGCAGATGCTTCTGCAGAGGAGGCTGGAGCACTGCGGCTTCACTAATTCAAACCCAGAGCCCCCAAAAGGGCAGATTCAAAATGCAAATCTCCTTCCAGCAAAGGAACTCCAGAGATGGTTAGAGAGAAAGAGATGGCAAGGAAGGAAAGGAAGCTAAATTCCATGTTTTTAGGACAGGTATTAATGGGGAGGCACCTTTACCTAAGTGACAAAAAAAAAAAAAAAGAGTGGGCTTTATCACCCCCATTTTACAGATTAAAAAAACTGAGGCTCACAGTAATATGCCATACCCCAAGTCCACCCAGCTAGAAAAATGGTGGAATCAGGATTTGAAACAGGCCTCTTGGATCCCAAAGGGGCAGAAAACTTAGATTCTATTACGGTGGTGAGGATTAAATGAGAAGAGACTGAGAGATTATGTATAACCTGCAAGCATGATGAAACTGGCCCATGTTACTAAACCACCTGTGCTAGTTTACTCCCCCTGCATCCATGGTCTCCAGGCAACTGATTAGGTTCACCTTTAGAAAAGGTGGCACAGTGTACTAGTTACAAACAGATGTCTCAGAGTCAGACTAGATCTAGGTCCATATCCTGGCACTATAACTAGCTTGCTGTGTGACCCTGAACTAGTGGCTTGACCTCTCTGAGTCCTGGCTTCTTCATCTATAATACCTAATTCCCAGCCTTTTCGGGGGCTCTCCGGGAGACTGAACCCAGCAAGAACTAAATGGCAGCTGGGACTACGGCCACTCATCTTCTACTCTACCCCCTGAATGCACAATATTCAGCTCTTCTTTCCCTTTCATGACTCACCCAGTGGCTTCTGGAGGATCCCGCCTGGCAGGGGAAAGAAGGGACACCTGCTTCATCTAATCCCATCAGCCTGGAGAGAGATGGGAAGACAGATGTCCCCCACAGCCGGCCTTCGCCTCTGCCCCCCAGTATCTCTGTATCTCTGGCTATTGTTCCGCGGAGTTTCAGTTGACAGCAGATGAGCCAGGCCTCAGAAGCAAGGGGAGGGATCCTGCTGGAACAAAGGATGAGTCTATAAGTTATTCACCAGCCCATTGACCCTGCACAAAGGGCCCAATGCCCCAGAAACATCCCGGCTCAGACAGCTCAAAGATCACCCATAAGAGGAACCAACTGCCTCAGTGAAAACAAAGGCAAACAGCCAACTATGGATATAAGAACCAGGTGCAAAAAAGTGAACTTGACTGGCACACAACTGGTACCGATAACATCAACTGCCTTTATTAAGCAACTACCGGCGCCGGGCACTTCACATACACTGGTGTGGAGCCTCATGAGAACCTTTTAAAGCTGGGATTTACAGTTCCTGCGGTATAGATGAGGAAACCAAGGTTCAGAGGTGATTTCCTTACTGATGTTTCCACAGAGAGCAGGTGGGGAAAAGGATTCGCACATAGGTCTGCTTGACTCTCACCCTCTTCTCATTTCACCAAACTGCATTACCCTAGTAAATGACAGATTCAAAGAAGCACGGGGAGAAGCATGGATCAGGTCCAGAAAAAGAACCTTAAAAATGACCTAGGGAAAAAAAAAAAAGAAAGAAACCACCTCCAGGTGCAACAATAGAGACCTGGATAAAGCATGTCTGTCTACTCCAGGGAATACTGACACCTCCTAGAATGACTGCTGCCAACTTCATTAGAACACGGAGAGAGACATCTGAGAGAACATTTGAAAACCATTTACGTAGATAGTACGATTCCAACTCCTATTTTCAGTAAGAGAAATACACCAGAACAAAATATGTGAAAATGTTCACCACAATGGTTATTCTCGGGTGATGGGATATGATGGAGTTTTCTACTCTTTTTTATTTCTGCTGTTCCCAGATCTTCTATAATTAGCATGCATTATATTAAACTTATTAATTTTTGTAAAATTTTAAAAAAAAGAAAATTCTCACTTTCAGTGCAGGCATAGAGAAGGGTTTTCCTTTTTGGAACTCGGACTGCAGCTGTCTTCCCTGATGAGGGTGGGGAAGGTAGCTACAAATGCAACACAAGGACGAAGGAGAGATTTCAGAAATGTTCTCAATGACAAACCGGCAATAAACAATCAAATTGGCAGGCCTGGGGCAGGGGTTTTACCTTGAAATTCCTTCAGCATTAAATGAACAACGCTCCGTGTCTTCCCAACCTAGCGGACCAGCGAAGTGCCCTGGAGGAAACCGTTCCACCCAGACTGCTCGGCGGGTCTGGGCTGGAGAGGACGGGAGAGCCGGGGTACTGTCCCCTCAGCCAGAGAGTGGGGCACTGACCACCTGCAGAATGCCGGGAGGGAGAAGGTCTGATTAGACACCCAGATACCCAGCCCCAGCCCAGACCCTGCTGATCTGTCCTATCCCTGGTTCCTGGTCCCTTGCCACGTGGTTTGCATATCTGAATATTTTAGGGTACCCTTCTGAAGTCTCAGGAGCCCTGTTTGCAGGTTTTCCCCTCGGCCATGTGGAATTACTCATCTCTGCCCTACCCCACGCCCCTTCCTCGCAGGCGCTCCCAAATGGGAATGCGCTTTGGAAAGCAAAGCCTCTTGGCTACCGCGGAGTGCTGAGCTCTGCGCTACGCTCAGTCCCAGGCGGGTCCGGAGAAAAACAAAGCCGCTTCCCGCACGTCTTCTCGCCGCGTCCCCCCCACCCCCCACCCCTTCCACCTCCTCCCCTCCCCCGCAGCAGATGGGGGCGCTTTCCCCGCCGTGGCACTGCAGTGGGATGTGCCGGCCCCAACCCTGACGCCCGGCAGCCTCTTCCCTGGAACCTGACACGGAGGGTGAGGAATCCAGGCCGCCCCCACCTCCTCCTGCACAGCCCCCGAAGCAGGTTTTCTGGTCCAGGGCCCCCCGCTGGGAAAGAACAGAGGTCTGTCCCACTCCCTCCCAAATTCGCGGCCTCTCCAGGGAGTGCGCTGGAGCCCAGGAGAGGTGGCAACCCAAACGGGTGGGTTCCAGAGTCTTCCCCAGGCCCGTTTGGGGATGGAACAGGGACGTTAGAGTCTGACATGCCTGGATTCAAAACAACCGGCTGTGTGATCCTGGATGAATAGCTAATCCTGTCTGAATCCCAATCTCCACATGTTTAAAATAGGGACCTCACCACCTCCTGGGACTGTTGTGTAAATGCATGCAAAGCCTCGAACCGGCTCCTGGCTCAAGTAAGCACTCCATAATTTGATTTATAATAAACAATAAAATGTTATTATTCTTCTAACAAAGGTGGTTTTGCAATTACCTCCATCCCTTTGGAGCCTCACTGGAGGCTGGACGTCCGGAATTGGAATCCCAGAAGGCAGGGCAGGGTCCGGAGGGAGGGCTGGGTATGGGTATGGGGTCCTTGACCCCGCCCAGCCCCACCCCACCCCAGTTCCGAGATCACTTGCTCTCTATTCCAGGTTTGATCAGTTGTGGGCCGAGAAGGTCCGGGTACCCCAATTCTGGTGAGGGAGAGGGGGCTGGAGGGCAGGTAGGGGAAGGTCTTTGTGCCCTCCCTCCCCTCAATAATGATTGCAAGACCCTCCCCCCCAATCCATTCCGGATTCCCCGGCGCACCCTTCACATCCTCTTCCCCACGCCCCACCCGGGGTCGGGTGTGTGACAGCAGTTGACAGTTGCCGGCTGCAGAAGCTCTTGACCCATCGGATGAAGGGAGCCTGGCAGCCTCGGCCTTCCCTGGAACCCTGTCCTGGAGCCCTGGGACCTCCGTCTCCACTCCAGCCTCGGGGAATTGGGTGGTTCCCGGCGAGGGGGCGAGGACGCTCGGGGAGGGTGAGCCGAGGGGCTGGGGGGCGGCGGCTTACCTGGGGTCCGCGGCCCCGCGGCGGGGGTGCACCGGGCTCTTTGTGTCCGGGCTCACCGCGCAGAATTGGGGGAGCCCCTGCAAGCGCCTCCCCTCGCCAACTCCTCCCGCGCTCGTCCGCAGCCTCCCTCCCTCTGCTCTCCCCGGCGCAGCCGGCGTGGTCTTTGGAGCTGCTGCAGCGCCCATGAAATTTTAATGCGGGAGCGGCTGGCGGGCGAAGGCGTCCCACCCCCGGCCCCCGCCTCGGCCCCTCCTCTCGCCCCTCGGCGCCCCCGCAGCCACACACCCTGCTCCCGGTCTGGGGAGGAGGGTGGGGATGCAGTTGAGGGGGCGGGGAGGGGGGGGGACGAGGGGGCCGGCGCGCGCTGTCCCCCACCCCACCCCACCCCCGCTGCACAAAGAGGTGAGCCGGGCCGCCGCGCGCCCCCTCCCGGCGCCCCGCCCGCGGCGCTGCCATGGCAACGCTTGCCCAGCTGGACCCGGCTCGGGAGCGCGCGGGGCGGGAGAGGAGCGCGAGGGCGACGCGCGGCTGCGGACCTGGGCAGCCAAAGCCGGGACCCCCGGGGCGAGGGGCCCGGAGGGGCTGGTCTGAAATAGCAGATGCTTAGGGCTCATGGCCCTGGTGGACGCCTCTCGGTTACCCCTTCTAGCTGGGCGTCTTCACCCCCATTGCTCAGGGGAGGGCAATGAACCCAAGGAAGCCGAGGCTTTTGCACCAGATTATGGGGGACCCAAGATCTGAGCCCCGGTGTGTGATTTCACTGCCGCCTCTTGGCCTAACGACTGTAGGTTTGGTCTTGTCTTTTTTATGGGCTCCCTCTTTCATACCTGCTCCTTTCCAGAGCGGTGCTTCCATGCACTGGGGTCCTCATCCGAGCGGCAGAGCATAAGCTGGGAACTTGTTGGAAATCGACATTTCTAATTAATTTCTCTTGTCGAAACCTCTGGGGTTTGGGACACAGCGTTCTGTGTTTCAGCAGTTCTGCCAGGGAATTGTGAGTCTCACTCAAGCTTGAGAATCACTGTGCTAGAATATTCTCGTGGCCCCTATAACCACATTTGCCTAAGTTTAAATTTCGGCTCCTTAGTGGCTTTGGGCAAATTGGACACCCCTTCTGAGACTCAGTTTTCTCGCCCATAAAATAGGGATTACAATGGACTCCACATCCTAGATTTGTGTGGACTAAATGAGGACCGGCTTGGGGAGGCATAACAGATGTTTATTATTCTAATATGCTACCTCCTTTCATTCTCGCCCTTCTGTGTCCATTATTGATCCTCTTTATTGCTCACACAAGGAAATGGAGGCTCTGAGAAGCAATGACTGCTGCCCAAGACGGTAAAGAGCCCAGAGGAGATCAGAACCCACCCTTTTCAGATGCCAAGTTACTGGCTCTCCTTTGTCTGCACATGTCTTGCTGAGATCCCCAATCCAAACCCGATTCAACAAAGCCTACAGAGCATTTCCAATGCACCAAGCCCAAGGCCACTGCAGGAACCTTGGAGGGTCCAGGTATTGCCTCCTTCCTGGCAGAGCCAACAGTCCTGCCAGAAGAGGTAAGACCCAGGTCGGACAAGTAGAGAAAGGGCAGGACAGGGTTTGGTCAAGCATTGCTCGGAATACAAGGCTGGGCTGCTGGCAGGACCTGGGGCCCGGGGCTTTCCTCTACTTCATCAGTTTAGTCATCCCGGACTGTAAACAAAATAGGAAACGGGGTTAATAAGGTGTGGCATGTCCGAAATGAATGCAGGGGACCCCTTGAGATAGCCATTTCTTTTTTAAGTATTCCCAAGTCCCCCATTTCATAATCCATTCCCAAATTCTCCTGGCTTTGGGCTGATCGCTTCCAATATCCGTTTGTGAAATATCAAGCCAAATTGCCGACCCCCAAACTTTCAACACTTCTTCTAATCCATGGAACATCTCAAAGATAAGCACTAATAAGCTCATGGTCCTATTGGCAAGTGTCTTTGGTCCTAGTGAATAAGAGGAGGAGGTGCCAACAGGGGTGATCATTAGAAGCTGCTCTAGAGTCACTGAGAATGGGTCATGTCTAACTCAGATGGACTTGTGGTGACCTATGAACTGAGTAACTTGAGGTGCGGGTTGGACTCCATGCCCCAAAAACATCACCAGTGGCGTGGGCCTGCCTGGCTGTCCTCTGTCCCTTGACCTCTAACACCATGCATTTCTTTACCATAGGGGGCAACCCAACCAACCCTCCTTGGAGGTTCCGTTGGTCCTTTGCCCTCCCTTTATCCATGTCAAGTGTCTTTGTGATAAATAAAACCCTCCCTAGCATCCTCCACTTTCTTGGGGAGGGTTAGAGACCTTCAGTATTCTCCTTTATCTCCTTTAGACCTGGAGCACTGACATGGCCTACTTTGGGATTCCTGTCCATTGCTTGTTGGAGCTGACAGCCTTCTTGTCTCCCTATTGATGTAACTCTGACCTTCACCTTATGTCTGACCTATACCTTATCACCAGGTAGATCCAGGACTTTGAGAGCAAAAACCCAGGTGAGAAATGTCCTCCTTGCCCTAATTTGCCAAGAGCTCCAGTCTTCCAGGAGACATTTACGCTGCTAACTCATGCCCCAGGAACCCACAAGCTGCCAACAGCACCAGATGGAACTCCAAGGAGAAGTGTCAATGCTCTCCCTTCTGCTTCTCTTGAAAATGGCCCCAACCACTTATTATGCAGTGTCAGTTGTTGTGGCGATGGATGGAGGGCTTGGAGAAGACAGTGCCGTTATGCCATCAGGAGATACATTTCCAAATAAAGCGTCCTCCTTTAAGCTGGTTGCTTCCCCTATCCCCATGAGGAACCTCAAGCTAGATGATTTTAGACTTCTGACACCGCCCACCAGCCCAACACTTCCGGGGGAGTTCCGACCCTCCCAACTGAGGGAACATGAATGTCTCTTTCTATTTATCCCTAGGACAGCCCGTGGAGAAATGTGGGTGACCAAGGAGGCCAGAGCTCCCAGTCTCCAGGCACAGCTCTTGTGTATCAACCTGCCCGGGGTGGGTGCTGTGCCTCATTTCTTTTCTTTTCTTTTTAATTGAGGTGAAATGCATACAGCACAAAATTAAGCATTTTTAAGTGTGCAATTCAGTATATTTAAAATACGTTTGCAGCTCTGTGCAACCACCAGCTCTTTCTAGTTCAAAACATTTCCATCACTCCCCCCAAAAAACCTTGTACTCTTCAAGCAGTCACTCCTCCTTCCTCCCTCCCTCCCCCCAGCCCCTGGCATCCACCGAGCTGCTTTCTGTCTCTATGGATTTACCTATTCTGAATATTTTCTATAAATGGAATCATACCATATGGGTCCTTTTGTGCCTGGCTTATTTCGCTTAGCAAAATGTTTCAAAGTTCATGCTGTAGCATGTATCAGAACTTCATTCCTTTTTATGGCTAAATAATATTTCATCGTCTGAATACACCACAATTTCTTTATCCACCGATCCACTTATGGATATTTGGGTTGTTTCCAGCTGTTGGTTCTTAGGAATAATGCTGCCATGAACTTTTGTGTACAAGTATTTGTCCAAGTCCCTATTTTCAATCCTTTGGGGTATATGCCCCTCAGCGCTTTATCTCCCTTTAGGCTCCCCCCACCGTGCCTACTTAGGGTAGTTCTAGAATCAGTGGCAAGAAGGGCTTCAGCATCTTGCTTCTTAAATCAGTCACACGGACCCTCACGCCTCCTCTCCACGTGGGTAGCACCTGGCAGGCTCTCTGGGAAAAGCTTCTGGGAGGAGTCAGCTTTTGTCTGTCCTTGTCTGGACAATTGACAGAGACAATCAGGACCAGGGAACCTCCCCTCTGACAGCTGTTCCCCAAGCAGGTGGCTCCCAGACTCACCCCAGACAGAAAGTTTCATTTTGACTTATCAGAGCAGCGGTCCTCCCTCTGGCTGAGGGTGAGGCTTCCTGAATTCAGGAGAGCAGTGATTGGGGGTCGCCTTTCATCAGTTCCTGCAGCTGCAAAATTCCCCTGCCCCCCACCCCTTACCCCAGTCACCCTCAAATGCAATGAACTCGATACCTTGCCCACCTGCTCGTGAGAAACTTCCAGATGCTCTGCCCGCATTCCCTTCCAGCACCCTCCAAGGAAGTGCCAGCATATGCTAGATGAAGAAAGGGAGGCTCAGAGAGGACAAGGGATGTACCAGACAAGATCAGTCAGCTAAAAAGTGGCAAAGCTGAGATCCAAATCCAGCCATCTCTGACTCCCAAAGCTGCACTCGGAATCCCTAATAACCTGTCTGCATTCAAGCCCACCCTTTGGGATGCTGTGTCCCACTGCTGGCTTGACAATAGTTCTGCCACCTTGCTGGGGTCCCTCTGGGGTCTGTTTACCCCCTTGCCCTGGTCCTTCAGTCCAGGAGGGCCATCATGGGTTCCTCATCATTGCCCTGGACAAGCAGAGTTATGCCCACCAGACTCTTGTCTCCGTCCTGCCCGCTCGATGTGTGAAGACCATAGTCCTGCTAGAAAAGGGATGGGATGGGAGTGGAGGGCTTCACCTGGATTCTCCCAGAAACAGACCCTGAGACAAAGATTCAAGTGCGAGCACCAAGGCTCTAATCCACCAACTCTCATCCATCTTGGGTGGAAGGACGCTCCTTGTACATCAGTCCCTTACCCCTGCATCCTGCGCATGGACAGACTGCCCTCATGCCCTTGGCTAGAGGATGCCATCAGCAGGGGCTCCCAGGAGCCTGCAGGAAGAGGTCACTGGAAAACTGAGCAATGGCGAGTGCCGAGGGGCCAGTACCACAGAGGGCCGTTGGACCATCCATTCCTCCGTCACCCGCCCACTGCCAGAGCCCACCCTGTGCCTATAAATCCAGGGGCTCTCCAGCTAGAATGCTTCCACCCATGACATGCCAACTGGGATATGATGCTGAGCAGCACAGGAGCGGCCCCTGCCCTCTAGGAGCTCACATCCTAGTGGGCGAGACAGAGAAGCAAATTTGCAAGTCGAGTCACTGTATTTGATGGCATAAGTAGTGTACGGAAACATACATCAGTGACACAACCAGCCTTTGGGGTTGAGGATGAATTTTCCAAGTGGGAGGCACCAGGTGCTGAGAACTGAAAACCGTAAGACTAAGTATAACTCTATTTATCACTCATTCTTTTCATCAGCACCTTCTCAGTTTCAAGTGGCAGAAGCAATCCAAGACTGCATGGTTTCAGGCACAGCTGTATCCAGGTGTTCAGACAACGTTACCAAGTGTGTGTCTTTCTCCGTATCTTGCCTTTGCCATCCTCTGCGCTGCTTTATTCACAGGCAGGCAAAGCCCAAGCAGTGGTGAGGAAAGCCCCTTGCAGTTCTCAGCTCACACCCTGCCAATTTAGCCACCTCAGCTCCAGTACAAGTCCAGGACTAACCCTCTTGTCCCTGGCCTGGGTCACATGCCATTAAAGGAGAGGTGGGGATCGGGAAGGCGGCTACGCAGGTTCTGTTACCAAAAGAAGAGAGAAAGTTCCATCAGGGAGTGTATATTATTTCATGATGCTGCTGTAGCAAATTATCTCAAATTCCGTGGTTTACAACAACACAATTTTATTATCCTGCAGTTCTGGAGGTCAGACCTCCAACGTGAGTCTCACTGGACTAAAATGAAAGTGTTGGCAGGGCTGTGTTCCTTTCTGGAGGGTCTAGGAAAGAATCCCTTCCCAAGCCTTTTCCAGCTTCAAGAGGCTTCGTGCATTCCTTGGCTCGCGGTTCCTTCCTACATCTTCAAAGCCAAAGCCAGAGGGTCAGGTCCTTCTCACTTTGAATCACTCTGAACTTCTGCCCTTGTCACATCTCCCTCTCCCTCTTTCTTCTTCCTCCTTCCCCCACTTTGAGGTCTGCTGGAAACATTGGGTGTAGCGGATAATCCAGGATAATCTCCATATTTTGAGATTAGCTTCTTAGCAACCTGAACTCCCATTATCGTGTAACCTAATATATTCACAAGTTCCAGGGCCTAAGACTCGGATATCTTTAGGAGGGGCAGGGGGTTGGAGAACATTATCTGCTTAGCACAGGCGGAAACAATAAAACCTATTCTCTACAATCGCCTGCCATGTGTCAGGCTGGGCCAGAGTCTGGATAATTTGAGAATGACTGGCCTTCTGTTGACTTCTATTGAAGTCCTACTATGTGCCAGGCACCTGCTAGGCTCATTCGTCTGCCTTGTCTTTTCTAGGGCAGGGACCACGTCGGACTCCCCAGCACATTCCCAGTCATTCGATCTCATCCACTTGGCAGTGGCCCCACAAAGTGTATACTGTGGTCTGCATCGTGGAAACTGAGGCTCAGGGGGGCCAGCTGAGCTGCCCAAGGCCCAGCCTCCTCTTGCCTGCAGAAGTGGTGGGGAGGGACCCACCTGGGCTCCCCCGAAATCCCTGCCGTTTTCTGACTGCATCTTGATTCTTTCCTCTGCTTTCCATCAGGGGGTGGGCAGATGAGACAAGACATGAGATCAGGAATTAGGAGGGACAGGGTTTGAGTCCCACCTCTGCCCCTTACACACTGTATCAGTTAAGGGTCTTCAGAAAAAAAAACAAGCCAATAGGATGTAGATATATAAATAAAGATAGATATAAATGTAGATGATGATATGAAGTTAGAGATATGTAGATATATAGAAAGAGACATTTGAGATTTATTATAAGGAATTGGCTCACTTGATTGTGGGGGCTGGCCGAATTCATTGGCAGGCTGGAAGCTGGACACTGGAAATTCTGATGAGATTAACATTGAATTCTTGAGGCCCTATTCTTTAGACTTTAAAACCAGGAAGGGGTGGGGTGTGCAGACTTCCTTCTGACCCCTGGGACCCTCATTTCTTGCAGTTAAGACTGCCAACTGAGCAGACGCGACCTGCCCATATGTGATGAGTCCTCTCCTTTACTTAAGGTCAACTGATTATAGACGCTAATCTCATCTAATTCCCCCACGGTGACAACCGGGCCAGTGTTTGACCAAACAGCTGGATGCTATAACCTCACCAGGTTGACGCAGGTAATTAGCCACCATCCTCACCAGGGAAGTGAGTAACCTCACCTCTCTAGGCCTCAGTTTCCTCTCTGCAAAACAGGGAGAAGAACCCCCCTGAAGGGCTTTCAGAAGTATTAAATGACATGACCTAGGCACACAGCTCAATAAATGTTAGCTCTTTCTTGGTATGTGTCCCTCAAGCCATCCCCCTCTCTGTCTCTCAGTCAGGGTAAAAAAAAAAAACACGACTTTGATCTATTTTTACTCTTTTTGTCTTCCTGTGTATATTTTGTGATTTCTCCTCCAGGTCTCTGGACTGCATACAAGTGATTTTACTTTAATCTCTCTCCTCTCCCCTCCCCATCTTCTCCCCTCCCCTCCCCTCCCTTCCCTTCCCCTCCCCTCCCCTCTCCTCTCCCTGTATCCCGACTAGAAGGGCCTTTAGAGTCCTCACAAGACCTGAGGTTCTTATTCCTGGGAAGCTCCCACAAGGAGTTCTTGAGACTAAACAGACACCCACGCTGTCCGCAGAGCACATAAATACACGTCCTGTCCGCAGATGCAATTGCCAATTCCTTCTGTGTCCATGGATGCTGCTGGACGGCACAGGTGCATGGCCACCCTCCGCCACTGTCACGGTCTCTTTTCTTGTCACTGGGCCTTTTCCCTTCCTCAGCAGGAACTGAAAGTGTATCCCCTGCTTTATGGCATCTGGGGTCTATTTTTCCTTTAAGAAACTGATCATCAGATCGCAAAGTTCAAGGTCACTGATCTCCAAACTCTTCATCTTGTGGGACCCAGAGCCAGGCTTAGAGACAAGGAGGCCAGGCACGGCCCATCACCCCACCCTCCCTGCCCCAGCCTGCCACCCCTTTGTCCCCAGGCCTGTGCCAGCGTGCCTACGTGAGGGGTCTCTCCTGCATCCTGCCACTTCTTTGTCTGGGCTTTTGTGTCCAAGACAACAGAGAAGGGGGCGGGGGGCAGGGCGGAGCGAGTGTTGCTCGCATCCATCCCAT
Organism: Tamandua tetradactyla; assembly: GCF_023851605.1. Taxonomy (NCBI): domain Eukaryota; kingdom Metazoa; phylum Chordata; class Mammalia; order Pilosa; family Myrmecophagidae; genus Tamandua; species Tamandua tetradactyla. Next base: position 36,196,033 of record NC_135331.1, on the reverse strand, counting down.
CTTGTTATCCAGCAGACAGACCCTTCCAGACGCCTTGCACCTGCTCCTGGGCCCTCGCGGCCGCCCCAGCAGGTGCTGCAAGCCGGGCAGCCTTTGACTGCTGCAGAGAGAAAGGCGCAGGCTGCAGCCGCCCTGGCAGCTGCCTCCACCTTCCCCTCCCCTCCCACCGCCAGCCTCTCTGCAGCAGGCCCCAGCCTGATGGGAAAGCAGCGGAGATGACTCTCATCTCTTTTCCTGTAGGGACAGGTGGAGATGGGGCCAGAAGGGATTAGGGGTGGCGGACACCAAGCCTGCAGAAGATACTTTGCAATGTCAGCTCTGCACACATATTCTTGAGTCATTCTTCTCTCTCTCCCTTCCCACCCCCCCGCCCCCGGCCCAGATCCAATGCATCCCCAACCCGGAACACACGGGGAAACATGTCCTCATTTCACCAAGTCATCTCCACATCCTGCAATCCCTGCCTCCACCATCCCCTGCTGGGAGCTCTGGCTTTCACTCCAGCCCCTTCCAATCTGTTCCCCTGGCAGCAGCCAGAAGGATCTTCTGGAAATGCAAAGTTGACCTCATCACTCCCCTACCTAAAGCCCTTCAGGGACTCTCCATCAGTTTCACCATGCAAAGCAAGCTCTTTCCCTTCACCTGCAAGACCCAGCCCGGCTGAGCCCAGCTGACCTCTCCACATTCATCCTTCACCAAACGCCCCTGGCCCCCAGATCCCCGCTGCCCAGCTCAGGGCGGGTATCACAGGCTCCGGGAAAGCTTCTCTGACCTCCGGGTGAAAGCCAAGCCTTTTAGTTACACTTATTCATTGATTGACCTGAATCCTCTCCTTCAGGGCACTGATTTCGGTTCATGAGTAAATATTCATTTGCTTGACTATTGCAGTCACATCTCTCTCTCTCTCTCACACACACACACACACACACACACACACACCACAACTAACCTGTGCATTTCCTCGTGGGAGGGCCCTGGTCTTTCTTTCCACCGTCGCATCTCCAGGACCCGGCACAGGGTGTGGCATACAGAAGGCGCTTCGTGTCTGCTTGCCAAAGGAGTGGATAAAGCTCGAAGTTTAAAAGCTTCCCAAAGGCCTCTTGGGAACCATTTTATAGATGGATAAACAGAGGCCCAGAGAAGGAAAGCGACTTGCCCAAGGTCTCTATCCCCATATGGCCACTTTGACAGCATAACCCAGGTGTCCCCAGCCCCTTCCACCTTCCAAAGTACAATCTCCTTTTTTACACGCCAACCAAACTCCCTCACATGCCCACCCTGAAACAGCTGCCAGGATGTGATCCGCTTCCAGGGCTTACCTGGCTTGTCTGGGTTGGTGATGGTGTCTTTATCTCCATCCTGTGTTCCTGTCAACCTTCCTGATCGCCTCTACCTGTCTCCCCCACCTCCATTCTTGCAGGCAGTGACCCTTACCCCAGCACAGGAATGGGCTCCAGCCCCACCTTCATTTTCCTCATAGCACCAACAACACGCGGCTCTTAGGAAGACATTAAGGAAGTTTGGGACAAATAATAACATTTATTGAGCATTTACTGTGTATTTCGGTTTGCTCAAGCTGCCAGAATGCAATATACCAGAAACAGATCAGCTTTTATAAAGGGGTTTTATTGAGTTACAAGTTTACAGTTCTCAGGCCTTAAAAAATATGCAAACTAAGGCACCCACGAAAAGGTACCTTGATTCAAGAAAGGCCGAATGGCATCCAGGATTTCTCTGTCAGCTGGGAAGGCACGTGGCTGGTGTCTGCTGGTCTTTGTTCCTGGTTCCATTGCTTCCAGCTTCTGATTCCAGGGGCTTCCTCGCCAAGTGTCTGTGGGCCTTCACTTAGGTTCTCTGTGTCCCCTCTCTGCAGGTTCTGGCTTGCTTAGCATCTTATGGGAAGGCACATGGCGATGTCTGCTGGGCTCTGGTTTCTAAGGGCTCTCTGAGCTTCTTCCAAATGTCTGTGTCCGAGATTTCTCCAAAATGTTTCCCCCTTTAAAGGACTCCTATGAATTAATTAAGATCCACCTTGAGTGGGCGAGTGTCACACCTCCATGGAAACAATCTAATCAACAGGTCACACCCACATTTACGTGTGACATCTCCATGGAAGCAACGGAATCAAAAGGTTCTACCCTGAACAACGGGTCTGCTCCCAGAGAGTGAATTAGAACTAAAAATCATGGTTTTTCTGGGGTGCATAACAGTATCAAACCCGCACGCTGTGTTTCAGCTTCTAGGTTAAAATGCTATAAATGCAACAGCTGTTGCAGTCCAGTGGTCCCAGGGACTGGTTTCCTCCCCATTTTGTGGGCAAAGAAACTTTTGAGGCTAAAGCAGAACAGCTAGAAGTGCATGAGCCAAGATTCAGCTGCAGCAGACTACCTCCAGACCCTGGCCTCGTGGAGCACCTTCCCCACCCCTGGCCCCCTGCACCTTCCCAAGCTCCCATCGTCCCCCTGCCTGACTGACAGCCCCTTCATGGTGCTCCAGCCACCCGTGGCTCCCTGTCTAATCCGACCTGCCCACCCCCGCATGGCTCTGCCGCAGTCTTTCTGCAGAACAGTACATATTTTATTTATGAGCTGCATCTAGGCTCTGCAAATCAGCCGTGAATGCTGCGGCACCTGCAGGAGGGAGGTGGAGGCCTCTGGAAGTCAGAAGTCCTCCAGGGGCAGGCAAGGGCTGGGCTCGGGACTCCAGGCTTTGGCAGGAGCATCCAGCGGGCCTGCAGAGCACAGAGCAGGCTGCGCCCAGCGGGCCTGCAGAGCACGGAGCAGGGTGGAGGCAAAGTGAGCTGTGCTTTTGGTCCCCTTTGCACTGTGGCCTGTGCTAGGCTAGCAGCAAGAGCACTGAGAATGGAGAGATGAGAAATAGGATGGATATTAATATGCATTGAGCATCTTATCAAATCGCACTAAGCCCCTTAAGGCTGGGGTTCTTGTGCCCACTCAACAGAGGAGGAGACTGAGGCTTGCCATAGGTAGGCAAGTTCTTTCTGAATGTATAGCCCTGTTTCTCCCACTCACACATGCAAAAAAGGAGTGAGTTAATATGATTTATAAAGATACCCCCAACATAACCAGAAACCTAAATGTAAAACAAAATAGAAAAATGAGGCCTGGGGAGAGGAATATACAGCAAAGGATTAAGTTCCTCTTCCAAATACCTGTCCCATGTTCCTGTTCACTTGCTGATGGTGAACTGTACATTGGTCTTGAGCATCCCAGCAGCCGGTGCAAAAGAGGGAATGCAAACAGTTTTACAAGTTCCCAATGTCTACAAGGAAAAAAAGGAACTAGTAGCCGTAAACACACAGCTATGGCTGGTATTGAGATCAGAGACAGAGGTTCAGCCCTCCTAATGTAATCTCAGACGCCTCATCTCCCAGGAATGGCCCCATGGTCCCCTTTCCCCATCCCTCCACCTCACTGCCCAGGACAGAGCCAGAATCTTCTGAGTGCCTTGGAGGGTGTGTTTTCATATCTCACCACCAGGTGTCAGTGCGGGACAGGTCTCGGGAGGAAGTTTCTTAGCCTCAGAGAATCTACAGAGGAGCTGGTGGGCTCGGAAGAGAGGACTAGAAACTTCTGAATTACAAGAACAGTGGGCCCACCTTCCAGGAAATAAAAACCACAGGGGCCTCTATTAAGGGAAGGGAGGGGAAGCCATGAACTCCATTTCATTTCTTCTGGTGGCTTTGGGTGAATAAAAGAGTCAAGACTTTTTCAAGTGCAAATGACAGAAACTCACCTTTAAATGACTTCACCAAAAAAGAAAAACAAAAGTTGTTGCTCTTGGCTCATGTGATTAGAATTGCATAAATAAAATGGTTAGATGCATCCTCCCCATCTCTGGACTCAGCTGTCCCTGTGCTGGCTTTGTTTGCAGGCAGGCTCTGGTGGCAAGTTCCAAGCTTACCAAGTCAGTTCAAGAGCTGACTTTTATGGGCTCAGATTGGTGTATACGCCAGCCCCTGACCCAATCACAGTATATAAGCCAGGCTTGGTTCGTGTCCTTACTTCTGGAGTTGAAGTGGGTCAGCCCCACTTGATAAGTTTGATTCAGAGAGGAGGTATGGTGAGTCCCTCAGCTAAAACTGGGGTCTCCTACCAGGCATTGCTGTAGTCCCAGAAGGGTGCAAACAGCAGGCAGCCACTTTAGGGAGGAACCTTTCAAGAACCACGGACCTGCCTCCCTGGACACTTTGTGCAAAAGGAGATTCTGAGCGCACATAGCAGGGAGAGGTCTCCCGGCCCCACTGGTTATTTCCCCTCAGTTAATCTTGTAATTACAGCAACTGTAAAACTGAGGCCCCAGGAAGTGGGGGTGAGTGGAGACTCAGCACCCTCAGCTCAGGGTTGTGCAAGAAAAGACCCTGCCCCACAGGCCAGGTGTGTGTCCCAAGTTGAAGGGACACAGGTTTGAGCTCCAGCTGATGACTCTTCTAAGGGACTCCCCTTGGGGGTGGGGGAGGGCTCATTTCCCTCAGTGGTGAGGTGCAGGTAATGGGGAGGCCCCTGGAGCTTCTGGGCTCAGAGATAACGGATGTGTGCGTGCCCGGCCCCACGCCCAGCACGGAGTCTGAACTCAACGCACAATTTCCTTTTCCCTGTCAAATAGGCCCGTGGCAATGTGTTAGGACTGGACTCGCCATGGTTTGGGTCCTGCTTTAATAATGAAAAGGTGTCCCGGCTCCTGCTTCTCTCAGAGGACACGGGAGAAAGCTCTTCCTCCTCCCTCCTTCTTTCTCTCTCCTCCTCTTTCCTTCTCCCCATCCCCTTATAAACGTATCCAAGAACGGCAAGATGTTCACCGTCTCATCCCGTTTCATGCCAGGTGGTTCCTTTTCATTTTGTTGAACTGTTTGCACCACTAACTTGGTCGAGGTTCTTTGCTCCCCAAGGGAGAGACTCCGTGAGGGAGGAGAGAGAGGGGCAGGTGGACGAGGGGCAGGGAGAGGAGCTGGCGGGTTGAAGAGGGAGCACGTGGAGAACAGGAAGGAGAAACCCCACATCTGCACAGCATCTTGGATTCCACAGCTCTTTTCCAGGTTTCGCCTCCTTTGGCCTGCAGTGAGCTGCCCCCTTAAGAGGAGTGGAAACCGAGGTTCCCTGAGGCAAAGCGACTCCCCGAAAGTCACTCCGTCTAGTAAGTACAGGAGTCGGGATTTGCACCCAGGTGGCTGCAACTCCAAACATCATATCTTCCTCTGTGCTTCGCTGTCCACTCAGCAGTGTGAGCGAGCCGGTCGTCGAAGAGGCTGACGGGAGCAGCGGCATGGATAGAGCTTGCTGTGTGGTCTTGGGCCAGTTCCTTCCCCTCTCTGGGCATCATTCGCCTCATCGGCACCAAGAGGATGCTGGTTTAGTTTGGTTTGGCTTGGGGCCAGTAGTCAGTCCTGCTGATCCGAGCGTGGTGTTCCGAGTGATGGGTGTTCCGTGCCTGCCACTTACCTCCGACCAAATAGCAACAATAATTGAAACAGCCCTTCCTTTATAACCTAGGGAAATTGGTCTCCTAGCAAGATAAGAAAAATAATTTCACGCTCTCTTTCCTCCCCTCCCAAGATCGCCCTTGACAAATCGTCTCTTTATTGCCTGTCTCTCCAGCTGTCACCTTGCATCTGGGGTCTTATTTTTTATCATTGCTTCTCTCTCTCAGCTCAGTCTGGGGCTGTTTACAGGGCTGCCAACAAATTCCAACAACTAGCTTGCTTGCTTCCTTCCTTCCTTCCTTCGTTCCATTAATGTGCCTCACTTTGTCCCCAGGGATCCAAGACTTTTTATGATAGATGAGAACTGTGTGGGTTCAGTTATTCATACTAAAGTGTGAGGGGCTACATTCCTATCTCTCTTAAGGGAGGACTTGAACCCACCAACTTACTGTTTACAATTCCCATTCATACCCATTATCTCTTTAATTTTCCCCAAAATCCTCACCCAACCCATAATGGGCTCAATGCTCTTATAGGCTCTGTGGCCTCAGAAAAGTTGCTTGACTTCTCTGAGCCTCAAATTCCTGAAAGGTTTTAAAGGACTAATAATGTCAAGGGATTACTATGGGGTCTAGATTATGACATGTGAAAGGGACCAATGCAATATTTATCACCAATTTAACTATGATCATTATTGATGAAGAAGGCAGGCCCAGGACAAGGAGGTTGTGGGAGGAAGGGTCAAACAAAGGGGCAGAGAAAGGTAGAATAAGATTAATAACAATACTGAGAATGATGCCAACAACTTCTACCAATCTTTTTTTCTGTCTGTAAACATTTACTCATTTTGCAACTTATGAGTACTTTTAAAAGTTTTTGTAGCGGTAACATATATTCAACATAACGTTTCCCATTTTAGCCATTCACAAGTATACAAATCAGTGCTTACAGAGTCTGGAAAGACTGACGTCAGGGCCTTCTTCACCCTTGTGTCTTCCTAATGTCCATTCCCTAGGGCTGACCATGAAACCCCTTCCTGACAGTACACCAACCCATTTGGGCAAATGGACTTACCATTTCCAAGGTCTATTTCTTAAGGTTCTGCTGAGAATTGGAACCTAAAAAGGCAAGCTAATTCATACTAGGCTGTGAGTGGCTATCATGGCTAATTCTAGCATTTCCTAGTTTATGTTGCACATGTCACTCATCATGTAGACTGCTCCATGTGAAAAAGATAACAATGATTGTGTGGTCAAATAAGTTTTGGAAACTCTGAGTACTCTAGTCTCCCTTGCAGAGAGTCACAACACATGTTAAACAATTAGAGGCCCTGAAAAGTCCTGCAATATAGCAACCTATAATACCCAAACCTATAAGACATGATTTCTTTTTCAAGAAGCAAAGTAGGAACATCCATAGAACTGTCTTTGAAATATACCAACTGAGGAACCATGGAGATACGAGGGTGGCCTGAGTCTCCTCCAGCTAGAATGTAAATCCTTCAAAGGAATAGATTTTTGTATGTTTTATTCCTCATTAGATTCTAAGCACCTGTAATAGTAGCTGGAATATAGCAGATCTATGATAAGTGTTTGTTGAATGAGTGAATCAATGAATGAATGAATGGAGATGGCCCGGAGAATCCTCCTTGCCTCCACCTTATTGTATAGCCTTGTGCAAATCCATAGCCCTTCTGGGTTTCCCATCGCCCTGCACGTAAAAAAGCGGTAAGACTTTTCCTGGAGCCTGCCCATGCTGAAAAAAAAATGGGTTAGAGTAGATCATGCATTCTCAATCAAGGCAATAGTGATCCCAAGGGGGAAAAACTGGTTCTGGGTAGCAAAAACTTACTCTTTTCATGTATAAAGCACACACACATATACATATGCACATGTATGTAAATGGTACCTAAGAAGATTATACAGTATATATACAGTATATAAGCAGATATATATTTTATCTTCGGTGTCAAAATTTCATGAGGCAGTTCAGTGGTAGAATTCTCATCTGCCATGCGTGAGACCCGAGTTCAATTCCCAACCCATGTATTTCCCAAACAAACAAATGAAAAACCAACAGAAATTCAACAAATGATGCCTCAATAAGGAGATACTCACATGGAAAAAGAATGAAATGTGACCCCTGCCATATAGCATCCCCCCAAAAAAAAAAAAATTCGTGGGGCAATTAGGAAAAAAAATGCCTTATAAGGTTTCTTAGAGAAGGAATAATGAAAAAAAAAAGGAAGGAAAGATACTAGACTAGTCTCCTGTATTAGTTAGGGTTCTCTAGAGAAACAGAATCAACAGGGAACACTTGCAAATATAAAATTTATAAGAGTGTCTCACGTGACTGCAGGAGCACAGAGTCCAAAATCTGCAGGGCAGGCTGTGAAGCCGATGATTCCGATGGAGGGTCTGGACAAACTCCACAGGAGAGGCTCGCCAGCCAAAGCAGGAAGAGAGCCTGTCTTTTCTGAATCCTCTTTAAAAGGCTTCCAGTGATTAGATTGAGCATCACTCATTGCAGAAGACACTCCCCTTTGGCTGATTACAAATGGAATCAGTTGTGGATGCAGCTGACGTGATCATGATTTAATTCTATGAAATGTCCTCATTGCAACAGACAGGCCAGCACTCGCCCAACCAGACAAACAGGTACCACCACCTGGCCGAGTTGATACATGAACCTGACCATGACAGCTTCCATGAAGTTCTTTCCAGGTCTGACAGCCCAGACCCTTCAGCTCTCGCAGGGGAGAGTGCTGGCAGTTATCCAAGAAAGAGTGTTCTAGGGAAAGGGAACAACAACGGCCCAAAAAGAGATGGGACCATGCCTGGTAATTTCAAGGAACAGCCGATACAGAGATGAGGTCAGAGAGGCCGTGGGGAGAGGCAGCTGATGGAGAGCCTGGGACGAGGAAAAACATTGTCATTATTTCCCTTTGCATTGGGGTGAGGGGCATGAAAGGGTGTTGAGCAGGAGAGTGGGGTGGAGGACACACCTGCGGGGCAAAGGCAGAAACCGAGAAGGTCCGCGAGTGGTTAGAGAAGGAGGTGGTCTGAACAGAGTGTCAGCAGCGTGGCTGGTGACACGTGGTGGGATTCAGGGCACATTCTGAGCCCTGGTAGAGCCAGAAGGATTGGCTTCTGGGGCCAACCTACTGGAAAAGAGTGATCCAGGAGGCCAATGGATGTGGAGCATGAGAAAATGAGACGTGAACGACTGGGAGCATTGTAGCTGCCGTTTTGGATGGGCTCCATTTGAGATGCATGTCAGACAGCTGCGGGGAGGTGTGGAGCAGGCATTCGGATGCCCAGGGATGGAGTTCGGAGGAGGGGTCCGAGTGGAGCTAAGAACTAAGGGGGCTCTGTCTCCCCTACCCCTCTCCCCATCCCCATCGCCCCTCATCCCCAGGCCCGTGCTTATCTCTCGAGCCCTCCCACCCCAGCTCCTTGCACAGGAGGGTGCAATCTCCTAGGCATTCCTCTGTTTTCCCCAGCACAGTGGGTGAGAGGCAAGACCTTATGTTTTCTGGTTTATCTTTGTATTTCCCAGGGCCTGGTGCATAGTAGGTTCCAGGCATACTATCTGTTGAATGAATAGGGTGATTCAATGAGGGGTTAAAAATGACTCAAGTGCGAATATTCCCAAACGCTCCTCTCCCCTTCCTGAGCCTGATAATGATATCTTTTCCAGCAGCCTGCTCCGATCCCCACCCTTTCCTGTTGCTATCAGACTGATTGGAAAATTTTAGGGGCAGAGGAAAATGACTCAAGAAAGTCCAGAAAAGGAATTAGAGGGTTTATGGCAGAGCTTCAGACAATTTCTACAATAAAGAACCAGGAGAGCAGAAGAAGGGAGAGAGAGGGAGCCCATCGCTCAGGCTGGAAGTGCCATGGAGGCTCTTGTCTGGTTTTGTAGTTTTCCTTTGGAGGGTGGAAGGTATTAAGAGTCCAGGGCACTGGGTGAGAGACTTGGGAAGACAGAAGATTGATTCAATATGGGAGGTTTTACTGGAGGGAAGAACTTGTGCTCCACGCATGCGTGACTTTGAAAACCATAAGCTAGTAGCAATTTACCAGGAAGACCTAGCAGTCATAAATACATGTACACTTACTAACCGGGCATCCTAATTCTTGAAAAATAATCAGAAAGCAAAAATGGCTACAACTATGGAAGACGATAGGAAAAGCCCTCTCTCAGTAATTGATTTTTTTAATTGTTTAAATAAAATCATTAAGGATATAGTAAAAAAATCTAACCAACACTGTCAACCATTTTGATCTAATGAACATTTACGGAACCTATGTCTGACAACTGCAGAAGATGAATTATTTTCAAGCGTACATCCTATTCTATCAAAGACAGACCATATGCTGGACCATAAAATAAGCCTCAGCTAATTTCAGAAGATTGAAGTCTTGCAGATTATGTTCTCAGACCACAATGGAGTTAAATAACAAATCACTATCAATCTAATATATAGAAAATTCACAAATATTTAGAGTTTAGATAACATACTTTAAAAACAGCTCATAGGTTTGTCCAGAGTGATGCCCCGATGAATCCCAGAGTGATTTAAACAGTGAATAAAAAAGTATTTGTAAAGTCCCCTTCGAGGAATGGTGAGAACAGGGGAAAATTCAACTTCCCCAAGTGGAATTCTTGATATTCTCACAAGCAGTGTGGACAATCAAAGCTATAGGCTGAGCCCCCAGTCTTGGGGTTTGTTCATTTGAAATGTAACCCCACAAAAGATAGGTCAAGCCTACTTAAAATTAGGCCTAAGAGTCACCCCCAAGAGAACCTCTTTTGTTGCTCACATGTGGCCCCTCTCTCCAGCCAACACAACAAGCAAACTCACCACCCTCCCCCTGTCTACATGGAACAAGACTCCCAGGGGTATGGACCTTCCTGGCAACATGGGACAGGTGGGACGAGCTGGGACTCAGCATCAAGGGGTTGAGAAAAACCCTAGAATGAGCTGGGACTCAGCGTCAGGGGATTGAGAAAACCTTCTCAACTAAAAGGCGGAAGAGCGAAATGAGACAAAATAAAGTATCAATGGCTGAGAGATTCCAAACAGAGTCGAGAGTTTATCCTGGAGGTTATTCTTAAGCACTAAGTAGATATCAACTTGTTAGTCAAGATGTAATGGAGAGGCTGGAGGGAACTGCCTGAAAATGTAGAGCTGTGTTCCAGTAGCCATGTTTCTTGAAGATGATTGTATAATAATACAACTTTTACAATGTGACTGTGATTGTGAAAACCTTGTGGCTGATGCTCCTTTTATCTACCTTGTTAACAGATGAGTAGAACATACGGAATAAAAATAAATAATAGGGGGAACAAATGTTAAAATAAATTTAGATTGAAATGCTGGTGATCAGTGAGGGGGAGAGGTGGGGGTATGGTATGTATGAATTTTTTTCTGTTTTCTTTTTATTTCTTTTTCTGAATAGATGCAAATGTTCCAAGAAATTATTATGATGATGAATATGCAACTATGTGATGATATTGTGAATTACTGATTATATATGTAGAACAGAATGATCAAAAGTTACGAATGTTTGCATTTGTTTGGTGTTTTTTGGTATTTAAAAAATTTTTAAATTATTTTTAAAAAATAGCCCATAGGTCAAAGAAGAAATCACTAGGGAAATTTTAAAATATCAAACTGAATGAGAATGAAAATACATGAAATTAAAATTTGTGGGAAGTAGCCAAAGCAGTGCTTGGAGGGAAATATATAGCTTTAGCTATTGACAAAGAAGAACAGCTGAATATAAATGAACCGAGCATCTACCTTAAAAGGGAGAAGAGGAAGAACAACGTAAATGGGAGGTGGGAAACAATAAAAACTAGAGCAGAAATCAGTGAAATAAACAAATAGAGGAAATTGACAAAGCCCACAATTGTCTCTTTGAAAAGATTAACAAAATCCAAAAGGACATGCTAATATTGGACCTTCTTTTTATTACTAGTGTGACGTCTATGTTTTTGGACTGACTGCACATGGACTGTTCCACGCGGGCGCCCGCAGCCTGCAAGGGGAGGTAGAATGGCCGCAGCCTTCCCTGCCCCCTCCCTTGCAGACAGGCAGGTGTGCGCTGCCCAGGCCAGGCCCTGTTACTGCTGGATCCGTCGGATGCTCTGCACCTGGAAGGTCTGGGCCTGAGAGCCCAATTCCCGGAAGTGCTTGTAGTCACCCGAGTGGCGGTCGCACTCCAGCACGTACTGAAAACCTCGGTAGCCAGGAAACTGAGAGCACACCCAGCTGGAGGAGGGAAGAGGCAGACTGTTACCTTGGAGATGGATCAGCATCCTGAACAAGACAGGGACAAACGCATCCGTGCCGCGCACACATTCCAGTAATCCTGGCCTGCCTTCGGGGCTCTTCACCCCCCCACACACATACACACACCCTGGGCCGTTACTTATGCTGTTCCCTCTGCCAGGAACACCATTCCAGCCATGCTTCCCCCAGCCAAGTCCCATACGTTCTTCAGGTTTCAGCTCAACCACCGATTCATCAGGGAAACTTTACTTCCTTCCCTAAATTAGACCGCAGGTCCTTATTTTACTATCTTGCATGTTCCTCCTTTGTAGCAAATCATATGCTGAGATAATTGTCAAATTATGTGGGGAGCATCAGCCTCGCTTCCAGAAGGGATGCTCTCGGGGAATGGGGATGGATGTCTTGCTCGTGGCTAGCCCCAGTACTGGCACAACGCCTGGCACACAGGAGGGCCTCCACAGATATTTGAATGAATGAATGCATGAATGAATGAATGAATGAATGAATGAGAAGTCATTCTTTCTCCCTCCTCCCTTTCCCAGAAGTCCTTCCAAGGAAAGTGCAATTGTTCTTGCACCACATTGTTCGGGACTGGACAGGGATCAGTGCTTTGTTTTCTGAGTCTCCTGTTTCCCCTTCTGTAAAGGAAGGAAGTGGGCGGGGGCTATCCTACTCTAAAAGAACCTGATCATATCTGTTGAGTACTGAGAAAACTAAAATCAAAAACAATAAAAGCCTGTCACCCCTGTCAGCCCCTTTCCGCCAGGAGCCAAAGGGCAACTCAGAAAGTGGCGCTGATGTCGGTAGCCTCACGCACCTCCTCCTGGATGAGACAAGTGGGGAATGAGTCAGCCCTGGGTTTGGAACCAGATTCAGCCATTTACCTGCTGTTGGACTAACCCACGGGGGTTCATTTATGGCCGCACATCCCTCCTCCCGCCCCTCCTGGGGATAACCCCGCCACCCCTCCCCCTTTCCTGGTGTGGGAAATCTGGGCTGGCCTAATGATGAACACGTGACCAGACCTAGCCAATCAGAACACCCCATTCCTGTGGGCATGCTGATTGGGTCAGAGTCGGTCACATGACTCAAGCTAAACTTCTGAGAACTTTTGTACTTGGGGTGGGATCACTGAGGAAGAGACACTCTCTTCCAGGGGCTGGAACATAAGCCTGAAGCTGTCATCTTTGCCTTTGTATGGGAAGAACTTACATCGGCAGGTGGAGGGACAGGGGGATAATGACAGGTTCCTCCCCCAGCGCTTGGATCCAGCTATACCTGAAGTCAGTTACTGGGGTGCATGAATCTCCTTTTGGCTTAAGCCATTTTGATCTGAGTTTAGAGTACTTGTAATCCCATAAATTCTGGCTGATACCTGCCTTTGTGTCCAGCACGGAGATTTCACGGGAGATGCCCCTACCCCTCCCAACATCCCCTCTTTTCCCTTTCACTCAGAGCCTGGGATCCACTTACGCCCCCGAATGGACATGGCAGGAGCCCACTCCGTTACCGTCCCAGCCCATGGCCTGCAGGGAGGGATAATCATCACTCAGCTCCCCTTTCCTGCCCAGAAAGTTCTCTTGCTCGAAGATGGTCAGCCTCGAGTCACGGTGGTTCTGTGGGCACAGAAACAAGGTCGGAGCCCCGGGCAACCAGTTGGGAGCCCAGGACCCTCTGCTAGCCCTCCCCCACACCCTGCTCTTGTCTCCCAAACCATCCTTCCTTGCAAACCTCTATGGAAGGCAGTAAGGAAACAGGTTCTAGAAACTTCACCAAAGGTCTACCCTTTGTCTTAGAAATGTGCCTACCAGGAATTTACACAAAGGAAGTTATCATGGAACAAATGAGCGGCAAAGATGTTCCCACCCAACAATGAACCAAAATAATCAGGAATCCACCTACCTGTTGAATAGGGGATCAGGCGGTAAACTCTCCCCATAATTAGGAGGAAGGGTACAGAGATCTGGGTTCAAATTCTGACTCTGCCACCTACTGGCTGACCAAGCTTAGGCACCTTTGTTCTCTAGCATTTCTGAGCCTCTGTTTCCATTTCTGTAAAATGCAACTAAGCACATCTACTTCTCAGGGTTGTTTTAAGGGTTATGTGAAATCAGGAGTTTGCCCTCCGCTGAAATATAAACTGTGGGAAATCAGGGACTGCATCTGTCACGTTTCGACATGGATTTCTGTATTTAGCACATTGTCTGGGCAGTTGGTGGAATTAAAAAAAAATGAGTTTATTTACAAAACAGTATTAGAGCGCTGTGAAAAATGATGTTGTAACTGAGATTTAATCATCTGGGAGGATGATTGTTATTTATTTTCCCAGTGAGAAAGGCTGGTTTCCAAGCCATGGATTATTGTGATTCCTGTGTGTGTGTGTGTGTGCGTGCGTGCGTATGCGTGTGCATGTGTTCTGTAGATAGCAAAGAAGACCAGACTTTCATTTTCTTATTCTACTATATTGGGGATTTTCCTTGAATTTTGGACAATTAATATAAGTGCCTTATGTGAATATAAATCAGCAATAGTTATTTCTGAAGTAAAACAAAAAGTGAAATCCACCTTTCTGAGCCTCAGTTTTCTCATCTGTAAGATGGGATCATAACGGGCACCTCCGCTTGTGCTCCATGAACAGCAGCTAATATCTAAGAGCCAGGAGCACTGATAAGGAATAGCGGGAAGGAGGATTGCCTGTCATCTCTGGCACCCCTCTTCTCCCAAGACCCCCCGAGTCATGAAAAGAAAAGAGCAAAACATGGGGGAGCTCGTATCGGAGCAAAGGTTGCGATGGACACTGTTCGTTGGAGGCTCTGGCCAGATGCTTGAGATTTTTCTTCCCTGCAGCATAGACTCTATGGCTCCATTTCAAGCCGACAAAACCGAGGCTCAGAGAGGGGAGGGGCTGCCCGAGTCACATGACTTGAAGAGGTGCCACGAGCATTTAAACCTGGGGCATCAGAATCCCGAGCGCCCTTCCTCCCCTGGCCCCCCAGGGAGACTGGAGGAAGGCTGACGGTGGGGGTGGGGGTGGGGAGGCTCAGCTATCTCCCTAGGGCCAGGAGGGACTCACAGCACAGGCCAGGGGCCGGAAGGAGGTGAGCCTCTGGGTGGGGTAGGCCGTGTTGCCGCTCCAGGCATCCCAGCTCGGGTACTCGCCGCGCTCCAGCACGTACTGCTGCCCTTGGAAGCCGGCGTGCTCAAAGCCCACCCACCTGCACACAGAGGGGGTGGGGGACCGCCGCACATGAGCCCCTCACCTAGAGGGCTGGACCCAGCGGTTCTCATCCTGGGGTGCTTTTGCTCCCTGGGAGACATTTTTTCTCCCCTTTTTTGTGAAAAGTAACACATACACAAAAAAAGCAATAAATTTCGAAGCAGAGCACAACAATTAGTTGTAGAACAGATTGCAGAGTTTGGTATGGGTTGCAATGCCACAAGTTTAGGTTTTCACTTCCAGCTGCTCTGAGATACTGGAGACTAAAAGAGATATCAGTTTAACGATTCAGCATTCATATCCATTTGTTAAACCCTACTGTTCTCTGTATAACTCCACCATCACCCTTGATCTTTCTGTCCCACTCTTCAGGGTACTTGGGCTGTGGCCATTCTAACGTCTTCATGTTGGAAGGGGCTGTCACTAATATGGGGTAGGGGAATGGAACTAGCTGATGTTCTGGAGAGGCTGGGCCCTCTGGGTTTCAGGGCTTATCTGGACCAGGGCCCCACCTGGAGGTTGTAGGTTTCTGGAAAGTTACTCTAATGCATGGAACCCTTGTGGAATCTTATATATTGTCTTAGGCATTTTTTAGGATTGGCTGGAATGGTTTTGGTTGGGGTTTGGCAAGTTATGATAGGTAGCAAGGTCTACCTGAAGCTTGTGTAAGAGCAACCTCCGGAGGAGCCTCTCGACTTTATTTAAAATCTCTCAGCCACTGATACCTTATTAGTTACACTTCTTTTCCCCTTTTGGTCAGGGTGGCCCATGGGAGACACTTCGCAACACCTGGAGACGTTTTGGGCTGTCACAGCTGGGGTAGGGGCTGGGGGTGCAGTGCCGCGTCCCGCCGCGCCCGGGCTGGTCCCCGCCACAAGGAAGCCCCCAGCCCTAAACAGCGAGAGTGCCGAGCTTGGGAAACCCTGTTCCCGGCCCAGGAGCCCCCAGGCCAGCCAAAGCCTCAGAACAGTTCCTTGTGCTCCTCCCAAAACACAGGAAAGATGAACAATCTTGTAAGTTGCTGCCACGAGGGCATTTCTCACCCACGTCCTTATCTTAAGAGACTCTTTCAGGAGACACCTGCCTCTCTGATTCCAGGGAGAGCCGGGACTCTTCCACCTCACCATCCCACAGGGTACAGCAGCAGGGGGAACCCACTAACGACAGGGTGTCCCACCTTTGGTTTGTTGTGGTCCTGTGGGGCAGGGGACGTGGAGGCTGGCACCAGGCAGACCTTGCCTTCGCTGCCCACGAAAGTAATAAACTGGCTGAGCCCGTGGTCCCCGGTTGGCCTGCTGACATATCCCTGGGCCGCCGCTGTCCCCATCTGAGCTCCGGCTCCCCACCTGTACAAAGAGGAAGCTTCCAGAGCAATGCCCCCGATGCGAGATGCAGAAAAATCAGTCCGGATGGCCAGGCGAATGATGTCGAATCACCCTGTTCTCCTAGCAATCTCCTTCCAATCCTTCTGGAATTATGTTGGCTAATATAGTAACCACTGGTCACATGTAGCTAATTAACTTTAAACAAATAAGTTAAAATGGATTGAAATTTCAGATTGGGTTCAGTGACTCTAAATTAGGCAGTGCAGATATAGGACTTTTCCAACATCGCAGAAAGTTCTGTTGAACAGTGTTCATCTAAAGACTCTTAGTTCAATGGCTGAGAGATTCCAAACAGAGTCAAGAGATTATCCTGGAGGTTATTCTTACGCATTAAGCAGATATCACCTTGTTATTCAAGATGTAGTGGAGAGGCTGGAGGGAACCGCCTGAAAATGTAGTGCTGTGTTCCAGTAGCCATGTTTCTTGATGATGATTGAACAATGATATAGCTTTCACAATGAGACTCTGTGAATGTGAAAACCTTATGTCTGATGCTCCTTTTATCTACCTTGTCAACAGACGAGTAGAACATATGGAATAAAGATAAATAATAGGGGAAACAAATGCTAAAATAAGTTCAGTTTGAAATGCTAGTGATCAATGAAAGGGAGGGGTAAGGGGTATGGTATGTATAATTTTTTTCTTCTGTTTTCATTTTATTTCTTTTTCTGTTGTCTTTTTACTTCTTTTTCTGAATTAATGCAAATGTTCTAAGAAAGGATCATGATGAATATGCAACTATGTGATGATATTGTGAATTACTGGTATATATGTGGAACGGAATGATCATATGTTAAGAATGTTTATGTTTCTTTCTTGTCATTTTTTTAATTTAAAAATTAATAAAAAGAATCTTAGTGTACTGTGAGTGTGCCCTTAACACCTCCCTACATCCACTGCTCTCTCTTTTTATTTATTTGTCTAACAAAAAGAGCTCAGCCTCACTCTCAGAGCCTCAATCAGGCACCAATATTTAGCTAAAATTTAAAAGCATCATTTTTTTACTGTATTTATTCTTCTTTTGGCAATTGATGTTGGCTTTTTTTTTTCTTTGCATGGGCAGGCGCTGGGAAGCTGATGTTGGCTTTTGATTTATGCTAATGGAACATTTCTGCCCTGACACTCTGTTCTGAAGATCTGCATCCAGCGGGCAAGATCCGTGTGCATCAATCCCCCTACACTTGGCCAGTGCACAGCCTGCGCAACCTGACACGGCAGTCCTGCACGCCCTCCAGCATCTCAGACCCAAGGAAGACACAAAGGTATGCAATTAGAGTCTGGGGAGAACATCTACAAATCCCAGCCCTCATCTCTGGGTCCCTTCCTGCCTCCCCTCCCCTCCCTCACCGGGACCCAGACTGGGCGCTCCACCCGCCCGCCGGACTCACGCGCCACTCAGCACTTTCAAGGATCTCACGGTCTCGAAGCCAAGCTCCAGCACGCTGGGACACTCGGACGTGAACTCGTGCCGCCAGCCCTGGAAGCTCT
Source organism: Tamandua tetradactyla (assembly GCF_023851605.1). NCBI lineage: Eukaryota > Metazoa > Chordata > Mammalia > Pilosa > Myrmecophagidae > Tamandua > Tamandua tetradactyla. Next base: position 36,178,202 of record NC_135331.1, on the reverse strand, counting down.
CCTCATCCCACACCACGACCTAGGCCAGAGAGAAAGGGTGGAAACCAGCCTCAGAGCTCGGTGGGGTCGGCCGAGGGGCTGGGGGCACCCCGAGACTCAGAGTGGGGCAGGGCAGCAAGAGGAGGCAGCATAGCCGGGATTGCAAACTCAGATGCGTCCAGGGGCAGGGCCAGGAAGGTAGGTGAGGAACTGTGGGGACCTGGGGAGCAGGGGCCCCACGTAAACGGGGGTATGGGGGTGTGCGTGGGGGAAGGTCTGCTCGGCCGACCCTCTGGTTTCTCACGACGATCACTAACATCCGAATTAGGCGGAACCTCCAAGTTTTTGTAAGGCTGGTGATAAATTCATGTTATTTAAAAAGCACAGAGCAGGTCTAACAAATCATGCCTGAAGACCGCATGCAATCTTGGCTACCAGTGTGAGCTCTCTGCCCGAGTGTGTTGGTTAATGTTTTGGAATTTGAAGTCCCAGGTTCATATTGGGTGTGACTTGGGCAAGTCCCTGTCCCTTTCGGTTGAATTAGAGCAATCGGCCCTCTCCTTCTAAGGGTGACATGAGAACTCAGTGAAGTTGGGGGATGGGAAAGGGGGGGGCGAGGGGGTCTCTGCACTGGGTTTGAACCCTGTCCCTGCCCGCTCCCCCACCGCCCCCAGCTGGTATCTCTTCCTACCTTCCAGTGTCCCGCTGACGTGGTGCACTGCAGGGTCATGTTGGCTCCTTCCTACGAAGGAGAAAGCATCCCAGTCTTCCACCCTGGCTCTGTTTCTCCTTGACATTGACGGCTGCTTTGGGCCGAGTCAGGATCCGCCTGGGGCAAAGTGTGTGGCTTTGTGTCCCTCTCCTTTTCTGTCTGTGAGCAGTGCCGTGTGTCCTTTATCTCCTTCCTAGCACCATCTCAAAACGTACCCATTCTGTGTCCATCCCTTGGGCCCCACCAAACTGCTTTATCCATGCTCCAGGAGAATGTTTCTGTGGCTGCCAGAGGGTGGATGCTTCATGCCTGCACGTGTCATAGTGCTCAGCTAAGAGTGCCTTCCCACGACAGCACCTAATGCTAAAGGGGAACTCTGATGGTGGAAATTCAGGCAATAGGACACTAAATGAAGGTAGGCAGGTACTGTTCTTGACGCCTTGGCTAGGATGAGGATGGCGTCCTGGGTGATGCAGTCATGGGATGTTGGCTCCCCGCCTCCCGGGATGCTAACTGATCCTGCCTCTTCCCCAAGCCTAGGACTTACCGAGATGGGCCCAGAGAACACTCCAGAGTCGGGGCTGGCCAAGGCCAGTCTCTTATAGACTGCGCCGGGACAAGGGGCCCCAGAGAGCAGAGCCCTGACTCAGCAAGCAAACAGCAGAGACAAAAGCAAACCCTGGCCGAAGCCCCCACGGAGAGGTGTCAGCAGCTCTGGCATCGGCTGGGAGGGAACGGTCCAGCTCGCCTCCCCCAGGGATCAGCTGCAAAGAAGGTGAGGGAGGTAGGGCTGCCATAATCGGACCCACAGAACTTCTGTCTGGAGCGGTAGAATGAGCACTAAATGGGGAGTCCGAACCTCATTCTTGTCCTTTCCAGCTGTGTGACCCTGGACAAGTCATGCCCCTCAGTTTCTGCCTATAAAATAGAACAAGACTAAACTCCTTTGTGAAGTCATGTAACATGCCTGGCACAGAGTAAAGATACAACAAATGCCCATTCCTTCCCTCCTCTGGCCCCTTTCCTCTTCCAGCTGGGGCAATCAGGGTAGGCTTCATAGTGGAGGTGGCATGTAAACTGGGTTGGGACGATTGGTACAGAGTGAGATGGAAAGAGGGGCATTCTGAGCAGGGGAAACAGTGGGAGCAAAAGTGCAGGGGTAGGACTCGTGGCACCTGTACAGGAAAGAGCTGGTAGCCCAGTGTGTCTGGAGCTCAGGGGTCGTGAAGGGGCAGAGAGAGAAGAGGCAGGAGAGGTAGGCTGGACCAATGCCTGCAGGCTTCACAAAGCCGTGCTGAGTCCCTCTGGCTTTGTGGGAGAGCAAAGTTGCTGCTGGGTGGGAAAAGGTTTTGCAAACTGTGAACACCTGCCAAACATCCTTGGTCTTAGAATTTGCTTTGTGCATCCTCTCCCCTCAGCTTGCCCCCTGGGCTGGCTGACAAGCGGCCTCTCACAGTGTAAAAGGGGCCAGGTGGCTTGGAGTGAACCCGGACCTGACTTTTACTACCTGGCTGAGCTGGAGGCTGGCTGAGTCCTAGCTCATGGCTATAAAATGGCTACATCAGTTCCCTCCTGGGAGGGTTAAATAAGGTTCTATCAAATGCAAGCCTTCCGAGCAGGTTGCCACAAAAATGAAACCCAGCCTCTGCAACCAGACAGCCAGGCTTCGAAGCCCATTCTTGCTGGCTGGGTAACCTTGAGCTTGTTACTTAACCTCTCTGAGCCTCACTCTCCTTGTGCGTAAAATGGGTGTCAAGATAAACGGGGTTTAACCCAAGGGAGAGGGGTATTGAGGATTAATGTGAGTGACAAAAGATTAGCACTTAGAGCTGCTCCTGGAACTTAAAAAACATTACATATCATCACCACCACCAGCATCATCATTGCTGTCGGGGACTGACTCGTGCCCCCCACAAAGACAGGTTCAAGTCCTAACCCTGGGTCCTGGCAGTGTGAACTCGTTTGTAAATAGGATTTTTGAAGATCCTATTAAGATGAGCCCAGATTGAATCAGGGAGAGCCTTAATCCGGTATGACTAGAACCTTACAAGCAAAGGAAATGTGGAAATGGAAGGAGAAACCAGAAAAGGAGAAAAAGGAGGCAGATGGCCCGGGCACGGAGGCAGAGCCTGAGCCGCCACCACAATGCTACAGGCTTCGGGGAAAGCGTCACCCTTCTGACGCCTTGATTTTGGACTTCTGTCCCCCAAAACCAATACAGCCAATCCCTATGGTGGAAGCCAACGACGCTGGTATCTTGTTACGGCAAACTAAGGTGGTTGTGGATAATAACAATGATGCCTATTAAATAATAATTTTTTTAAATGCTTTTAAAACCTAAATGAGGCTAACCACAGAGACCACCCCCTACTCTCCACGAGGACATAGTGAGGGTTAATGGGGCCAAGTCAGTAAAGAACTCAGAGGGGAGCTAGATGTGGGGGCCCCCCAGCCTGCCCCAGCCCTGCTCTTTGGCAGGCAGCCCCTTGCCAAGGGGGAGAGACGAACCACCCGGAGGTGGCCTGGCCTCTCAGCCCAGGACCAGTGGGTGGTCCCCACCGCAAGGACCTTGGCACCAGCTCCAGTAGCTGCTGCATCCTGCCCCCCACTCCCCACCCCAGGTCTTGGCCCGGGATGAAAGGCTGAGGGGGAGGGAGGGAAGTGAGGGGGCGGCAGGCTGGGTGGGAAGAGGGCAGAGCCGGCCCCCCCCGCCCCGGGTCAAGGAGATGTCCAGCAGAGCCAGGCTTCAGGGGAACCTGAGCAGTCCCCCAAGTGGGGCTGGAAGGGGGCAACCCCCGGGCCCCTCTGGCCCTGACTCTGCTGTGAGGTCACTGTGTGACCTTGTTCAAAGTTGCTTATCCCACCTGGGCCTCAGTTTCTCCATTTGTGAGATCAGGGAGTGGGACGATGGAGATTTTGCATGTGTGTCCTGAGTCGTTCTTGCTCTACCTCCACCTGTGTGTGTCTCTCTCTTTCTCTCTCCGTGTGTCTCTGCCACCCATCACCCCCTCTGCCCCTGTGTCTCTGTCCCTCTCCACCTCTCCCTGTCTCCCCCTGGAGCCCACCATCTGCTATGGCCCCTTGGCATCCATAGAGCATTTAATCACCAAATACTGAGCAAGGGTCTGCTGTGTCCAGGTATGGTGAGCAAGATGTGGCAGAGTTTGGGATTTCCCAGCGGAGGCATCAAGCCGGCCACCAGCTGTGTCCCAGCTGTGTCCCTGGGGTCAGGTAATGAGGAGTCTACATGCAGCTGAGAAAAGGGCCAGAGAGGAATCCAGGCTCAGTGGCAGCTGTTGGAGCTGGACCCGGGCCTTGAAGGCTGCACCCACCCCACCCTACCCCCACCCCTACCCAGAAACAGGCTGGGGCCAAGGTCAGACTGCAGAGAGTTAAACACACAGCCTCTGGAGCCAGCCTGGCCTCCCTGCCCTAGCTCTCCTGTCTGTGACATAGGTCTCATCAAAACGCCAGAGATGTCGGGACGTCCTGGGCTGGAGGGAGGTGGAGTGGTGGAGCTTTTAGCACCATGCTCAGCTCACAGTGCTCAGGAAACTGGGCTGTCACCGCCATACCCACGTCTGCCTCTGCAAAGCCTTGGCCTGGCTCCTCCTCGCCTTCTTTCCTGCACCGCGTTCCTGTAGGGACAATTGCACCCACTTCGCAGCTGCAGACACAGAGCCAGGCTGGGCTAGAGACCTGCCCTGAGCCGCACAGCGCCTAGTGCCAGAGCCAGGCTTCAGTCCCAGGTCTCCTGCCATCCCAGGGGCTCCCCCTTTGCCCTGCCCCAATGTCTGGCGGCCAGCAGGATCCCCGCGGACCCAGGAATGGTGGCAGAGAGCAGGGCTGGGCTGGAAGGTGAACCCTGCCATCAGGGCGTTGGCTGTGCCTGCGGGGCTCACAATGGAAAGTGCTGCTCTCGGCAGGAATGCCGGTGGGGCCGGGCCAGGACCCCACTCACCGCCCCGGGTCTGCTGAGCCAGCTCCCCCTTTGTGCCACACAGACCACAGGGCTTAGTGTCTGCCAGACTATAAAATGGGGGGTCGGCCCCTAGTCACCCACAGGACCCACCCGCCCGGTCGTCTGTCCTGGAGCAGGAAGTAGGAGCAGGTCCCCAGGTAGGGGGGACCCCACTCTGCCACTGACAGCTGAAGGGGAGGGAAAGGGGAGAAGGCCGTTAGAGAGGGAGGGGGACAGATGGCCAAAACAAAAGAACCTGAGATATGGACAACGGAGATAAAGACAGAGAGGTAGGGAGAAGTCAAAATAGAAATAAAGAACAGCTAGAGAAAGACAAGCAGAGAAAGGGAGAGAAGGAATGAGAACATCTCCTGGAAGAAATGAGTCAAACTAGCAACCCAAAGAAGTGTTGATTCATATACTGAGGTGGGGGGAGCAAGGGCCTAGAAACCACAGATGTGGCCCAGATGTCTGGCCTGCACCCCAGAGGCTGGGGGAGAAATCTGCTTGCCCCAACTAGCTCCTTCTTATAGAGAGTGTTCTGGGGCCACCAGGACCAGAGAGTCTTCTTCTAAACTGTCTGGGGGTGGGGGGGTATATGGAGACTTGACATAGTCTCCAAAATTGAAGGGAGCATATTTTTTTTAAAGTCCGGGCACAAGGTCTAAGCTTTCCTCAAATACTCAATGACATTCACGACCCCAGCAATGAAGAACCACTGGAATTGACCAAAATCCTCTCCACCCAAAAGCCCACACAGTTTTCATTTTTAGAATCCCGCTGGGCACTAAATACATTCCCTTGGGCCCTCCTTTATGCCCTGCTCTCAGGCCTTTGGCTGCACCCACACACCCATGCCCAGAGAATTCCAGAGGTAGCAGTTGGAAAAGGAGACGGGAACGTGCATTCATTCGTTCTTTGAACAAATGTTCACTGAGAATCCCTGATGCGCCAGGCACAAATCCAAGTACTGGTAATGGAGGGATGAATAAAAAGAATAAGGAAGTGGCAGAGCATTTTAGCACCCAGTTGCTGGAATTGAAATCAGAGGCCTACCACTTACGAGCTGTGTGGGCTCCTAAGCTTCAGTTTGCTCCCTGGGGAGAATGTCTACACCTAGCCGGTAGAGTTATGGGGCAGATGAATTAATTACCTGGCATATGGTAAATAGCCCCAAATGTGCCTTGTTGCTAGTAATAAACATAACAATCTGGTGAGGCAAAAAGAAGCCCTGCGAGAGAAAATGATAAGTACGATTTTTGGTGTGAAAACCTTCAGCAGGCTAAGGAAGTACCGAGCAGAGTAGAAGGAAGGGCAAGGTTGGTGGAGGGAACAACATAACCAGAGGCCCAGAGGAAAGGTGGTCAGCTGGGGTGGTGAGGGACGATAAAATTCGAGCCTTCTATTTTAGAAGGAGCCTGGTAACACAGGGTGAGGGAGTGTAGAGTGGGGAGGCAGCGCGAGGATGCTATCCCTAAATTAACCCAGGCCAAGGATTTCTTTGCAGTCTCTTGCAAGGAGGAACCATGTCTCAAGCTACGAAGGCCTTGGCAACAGCTGTGATGGACCCAGGGCCTGATGCCAAAGGGAAAGGGGCCCTGCCCGCAGGACCAGCCCCGGCCCCCAGCCCTGCCCTGGCCTCAGCATCCACGCCCAGTGCCAAAGTGGGGGGATTTCCTCCTGGAAGCTACAGGGTAAGGACCTGGGGCCAGGGTAGCTGAGCTCACCCCTGGCTCCTCTACCCTTGTCTCTTCTTTCTCCCTTCTTCCTTTTCTCCTCCTTTGTCTAGTTTCTCTCTTTTTCCTTCCTCTTCCTCCTTCTTCACTTCCTCATCCTTTCCCTCCTGTCTTTTTTCTCCTTTCCTCTCTGCCTTTGACTCTCTCCTTTCCTCCTTCCCAGACACAAACATGACCCATCTGGAAACCTAAGCATACCTAGACTTTTTAAATAACAGCTAAAATGCAGCGTTTCACGGTTATAGAGAGAGCCTCCCATAGTGCCACAAGCGTATGCTTCGAGTTTATCAAAAGAAAGAAACAGAAGGAGATTGGAAGGGAGTGGGCTGTTTTAACAGCAGGAGCCGTCTGTCCTGGGACACCTGGATGGTCTCAGAAACTCCTGAAAATTATTCAAAGCAGTCAAGGTTGAAAGGGCTCCTGGAGAACAGGGCATCTATTCTTCTGGGGTTTGGTTTGGTTTGGTTTCAACCTCAGGTGCCCGGAATTGAGTCATTTCACAATCTGATTCATGATGGCTCTCATTTGCTCTGTGCATACTTTTTTTTTTAAATGTAGTTACTTAATTGTTTATTTCAATTTAATTTTTAATAATGTAATGCACACCTGCAAGCCCACCACCCATCTCTTTTTTTCTGAATGATTCCTTTTATATATATTTTTAGGACCAACAAAACAAAATAGAACAAAATAGCTGTAGGCATCTTAATGGGGAAATTTACTCAAGACAGGCAAGTGGGAAATTTTCTGCCATCAAGAAATTGTTCTATACCTTGTTTGGATGTAGGTGACCTGAATAGATGCATTTGTCAAACTCATCAAATTATACAGTTAAGAATACACAAATATTCAGAGACCTGAATTTAAAATTTACTTAAAATACTTAAAGAAAAAAAAGGTCTGGTTAATGATTTTCCCTGTGCCATGGCATGGATAAAATTTACCAACCTAACATTTCAAGGTATATACACACCTAGAAACAATGACTCACCAGTAGCATTAAGCATGTTTAATGCCTGTATCTTAGTTTCTCAATACCACTAACATCCAAAATTTAAAAAGCAAAACTCTGTTGAGAAAAAGAACTGATTTCCAGGCAGGACAAGGAAGTTACAAAATGTGTCTGAAATATCTTGTCTCAGAAAGAAGTCACCACCCATCTTAAAAGCCAGGACTTGGTCAAAATCTTCTAACTATAAGGGGTCCCACCCCAATAACCCCCCTCTGTCACACACACACACACTAAGGCATTCTCACTCGTCTGTCCATCCTCCTTGCCCACATGGCAAGGAGGGCATCAGGGAAGACTTCCTGGAGGAGGTGACATCTGAGATAAGACTAGGAGCATGAACATGAGTTAGGTGGTAAGAGAGGGCATTCTAGGCAGGCGGAACAGTGCAGATAAAAGCCCAGAAGGAGGGGGCAGGCCACGGTGGCTCAGTGGCAGAGTTCTCTCCTGCCATGCCAGAGATCCGGGTTCGATTCCCAGTGCCTGCCCATTCCCCCACCACCACCACCAAAAAGAAAAGCCTAGAAGGAGATACTTTGGTTCCTAATGATGACACAGATGTTAACTTCAAATTTTGAGGGAAAGGAGGCCAGGAGCATTTCACTATCCATGTTTCCAGATGTGCTCTTATGTGGCCCATGTGCAGTCTGCTTGAACTTACATAGTCACTTATTTAAATTTTGATCTTGAGTGTCTCCAGTTGGGAAGGATTTCTTCCCCCACTGATTCTGCCTCCCTGGGCATGGGGGCTTCTCCTGTGCAGCTGGTGGTCTTTGAGCAAGAGAACTTCCAGGGCCGAAGAGTGGAATTCTCCGGGGAGTGCTTAAACCTGGGAGACCGTGGCTTCGAGCGAGTGCGCAGTCTCATTGTCACCTCGGGCCCGTGAGTTGTGCACGCGTGTGGGTGTGGCTTTGGGAGAAGGGGCATTCGTTCTGCCGTAGTAAAATAATAATAACAATGGCAACACGATAGTAGCTGGGAGTCTGCTCTGTGTTGGCGACTGTGCTTGCAGTGGCATGTCTATTCTTTCCAAGCCTTCTCTTCCCATTTTACAGATAAGGAAAACTGAGGCTCAGGGACATGATCTGCTTTGCAGAAGGCCACACTGCCAGGAATTAGAAGCAAATGTTGCTTCTGCAATAGAAGTAGCCCTGGCCTATCATTGAGGCCAGGAGGCGGCTGAAGAGCTGAGTATTCACTAGTTATCCATCTGCCCTGGGCATCAGGCAGGGCTAGGCGTGAAAAGGTGCATCTATTGAGCACCCACTAGGTGCCAGGTGCTGACAGAGGGCTTCACCTGGAGGGTTGTACATTATGCCAAGAAGGAGGGACTTTTCCTGTCTCCAGTGGACAGATGGGAAACTGAGGCTCCGATGGGTTTAAGTGCCTTGGCCATAGTCATCTAGTGATAAGCGACTGGCAGATTAAACCTAGGTTGATTGATTTCAGTGCCAGTGCTTTAACCACTATGCTTCACTGCCTGATTCCATGCCCGCCCCTCCTGGCTGGGCTTCTTAGGGCCTCAGGGACCCCCATTATAAAGCAGGGATGGTGATATCCCACCTCCAGTTCCTGAAAGCTGAGGTCAGTGCCAGGGTCAGATCCACCTGGCCCTTTGCCTCTTGTTGCCCCCCGCAAAAAAAAATCCCCCAAGAGGTACGGGGTTTTGGCAAACAGGATTCAGCCAGAATTCCAAGCAAGTGGGCTGTATTGTGATGGAAACAGCAGAGATGGGCTTTGGGTCAGACAGCTCTGGGTTTGAGTTCCAATACCCCACTTTGCCACATGCAGCCTCTGAACCTGAGTTTTCACAACTCTGAAATGGGGAGCATCAGGGTCCCTGCCACCCTGAAAGGAATGCTCTGAGGTCACAAGGAGAGAAGGCCTGGCACTTAGTGGGCACCCAGACATGGAGGTCATAATGAGGGTTACTTCCTTTCTCACTACCCTGTCAGCTTAGCTGAGTCATCCTGGCCCAGGGTAGGCTCCCAAGACCATTTCTACCCCCTGCAACCCCTCCCCCCCAGTGCGGTCGACCCACCCTCGGGCCCACCCTCAGTCCCAAAGCCCAGCTGGATCCCAAAGCTGCCGGATGTGGCTAGTTTGGGTTTTCGAGGCTTTTTTTTTTTTTTTCGGTGCTGGTGACTCAAACCCAGAGTATTTTTTTCTCAGATAAGGATGCAGCTGGTCTCTGTGTCGGGCGGGGAAAGACATAAGCCTGTGGTCCAGGGGTCTGTGTCAGGGCCGGGCGGGGCTGTGGGAGAAGCTGCTGTGGGAATAAAGGATGCAGAGGAGGAGGTGGGCAGGGCAGGGGGTGTCGTCGGGAGGCTTTTCTGGGAGATTGAACCTGATACCTGACACCTTTCTGTGACCTAACACCAAGGTCTCTCTGCCTCCAAGTCTCTGTTTCACATCAGTAAGTTAAGATTTCTGCCCTGCCTCTCTCCTTGCTCATAAGGATCAAATGACACAGGGGAAATGGGAAAGGGCTTTGAAATAAATATTTTAAATCCCCCACTCATATAAGGGGTCCTCACTGGGAATAACCAACCATGAAGTGGTTGGAGCAGCTTCTTTTGGGGAGTTGAGGGGGGGCACAGCAGTCTTTCCACAGGTTCGGACCCCCAGCGGCTTCCCTCTCTCTAATTGTAAAAGTATTACTGATTGTGCTTACTCTGGGCTGGAGCCACTCCATGCCTGCCCTCTTTTAAGCCCTCATAACCTCCTGGCAAGGTAGGTGCAGTCATTTGCTCCCTTTTACTGAAGCTTAGCAAACTTAAGTGATTGCTTAAAGTCATGCAGCAGAGTCATGGGATTGGAACTCAGGTAAGTCTGTTTCCACAGTCTAGGCTCTTAATTTCTATGCGATACTTCTAATTCTCTCTTCTCATCTACTCATCCACCTAACCATCCGTCATCCATCTATCCATCCAGCCATAGATCATTCCATCCATCCATCCATCCATCCATCCATCCATCCATCCACCCACCCACCCACCCACCCACCCACCCACCCACCCATCCATCCACCCACCCACCCATCCATCCACCCACCCACCCACCCATCCACCCACCCACCCACCCACCCATCCACCCATCCATCCACCCACCCATCCATCCATCCACCCATCCATCCACCCACCCACCCACCCACCCACCCACCCATCCATCCATCCATCCACCCACCCATCCATCCATCCATCCATCCATCCATCCATCCACCCATCCATCCATCTATCCATCTGTCCATCCACCCATCCATTCCCAGACCCAGCAAGGCTGAGGCAGATTCAACTGTTTTCTGGAAGGAAAAGTCTACAGCTTCAGTTTCTGTCGTTCCAGTGTGAATTGGCTCATCCCTCAGACATAGACCCGAGGCTCTGTCTCAGTTGATGGTGGGAGCCCATCACCCTCATCTCCTAGGGAGAGGAAGGTCATAGCAACCTCCAGGGAGATGATTCCAGCTGCCCCTTAAGCCCTCCCTTGTTCCCTGAGAACTGAACACACACTGAGCAGAGGTCAAGGTGTCCTTTAGTCTCAGCCTCTTGATGTGCAATGGGGGTGATCCTGTTGCCCCCTGCCCCCCCTGCTCCCTCTATCATAAGCTCACTTCCTACTGTTAATTAAGCTACACTGGGAAAGCCAGGAAAAGCCCCTGTTGACTTCAAACGTCTAGGCAGTCCTTGTAGGGGATTGGATATCTTCAGAGTCACCTTTGCTTTTTAATCTCATGGGTTTCTGAGCTTAGATGTTACTGTCATTCCCCCGCCACTGCCCCCATACCATACTGAGTGCTATTTTGGTCAGAATGCCAGGCCCTTCTTTACCAAAAGTATGATTCAAGCACTGGTCTCATTTTTCCCCCTTATCACTGTAACTCCAGAACTATTATTTATTTAATATGCTTTATTTAAACAAGTAAATATATTTTAAAGGAAACGTCACGCCACTTTTATAAATAGAAAGTGAGTATTACTTGCTATGAGTAAAAGGTAGCCATAAAAAATTAATACAAGGACTATAAAGCTTAGTCGTTATGCTGTTGCCTGCTCAGGGCTCTGAGCCCAAGGCTCCCCTCCTTTGTTACAAAAAAGAGAGATGAGGAAGTGTTAAAGGCACATGAGCATCCACAGAGACTTTCTTCTATCTGTAATCAGGCTTAAAAGAAAATGACTTCCTCCTTGGGTGTTACTGGACAAAAGTCCCTGTAGAACTTAAAATTGCGGTGGGAGTCCTGTATTTGGGGAAACACTTTTCTTGGATACCTACGCATATTATCTCATTTAATCCTTCACCAACTCTAAGGAAAAAGGCACATTAGTCTAGAGGGGGACACTGAGGCTCAGAAAAGGGAAGCCAAGTGCCCATGATCACAACCTGGAATTGAACCCAGCTATGCCAGGTGCCCTCCAGGGCTGCCGGGCAAGGGGGATATGAGAAGGCGGGTGGGGGGCGCTTCTGCTAGCAATTTCTCTCCTCTCTTCCTTCGCTCCTGCCTGCCCTCCCCACACTCCCCTTCCCCTCCCGCATCCAGCTGGGTCGCCTTTGAGCAGTCCAACTTCCGGGGGGAGATGTTTGTCCTGGAGAAAGGCGAGTACCCACGCTGGGACACGTGGTCCAGCAGCTACCGCAGCGACCGGCTTATGTCCTTCCGGCCCATCAGGATGGTGAGTGGCTCCTAGGCCGGGCTGGGGGATCAGTGGGGGCAGGACAGAAAGCCTGAGGGCAGATGGGGAGCAGGGCAGTGGGTGGGGATGGGGGTAGAGGGAGGAGAGGATGGCCAGGATGGCGTGGCAACCTCATCAGTTCCTAAGGCGTCCCTGCCATGCCTACCAGGCACCTGGCCCCATGTTAGCAACCCCCAGGAAAATGCTAAACTCGAAAAAAAAGTGTTTTTATTTCTCTGCCACTGTATAGAGTAGCATCGACCTTACAGCTGTCCGGACGGAAAAACTTGCATGTCTTCCTTGTTTCTCTGTCAAATGTGTCTTGACTCTGGCTAGACTTGTCTTGACTCTTGACTCTGGTTTAAACACATCTGTTTAAACTCATCCATCCATCCATCATTGGTTGGCTTGCTTGTGCCAGGCACTGTTCTGGGCTCTGGGCACACACGTGTGAATCGGGCAGACCCTCATAGGGCTTATACTCTTATCCCGGGGGAGGCAGAAACTGAAAACCCCATCACAGAAATAATACATCATTGCAAAGCAGGGGAAACGCCACTCGGGGTGAGCTAGGAGATTGGAGGAGGGGCTGGGGGCTCTGGCATTGGGTCCGTGGTTAGGGGACGGTCAGGGAAACCAGCTCCCCAAGGATGGGGACTGAGTCAGCCTTGCAGAAAGCAAGTGGAGACACCTTCCAGGAAATAGTGTGTGCGCAGTTCCTGAAGCAAGGATGAGTCAGGTGGGATCCAGGAACGGAAAGGAGGCCCGTGCAGCGAGGGCAGGGGGGAGGCGACGGGAAGGGGGCACAGCCAGGATGGGAAGGGTTGGCAGAGGCCAGCTCAGGCAGGGCCTTGTAGACCGGAGCGAGGATTTGGGGCTTGATGTCACTGTTAATGCGGAGCTGCGGACTGCCTCGGCTTTCCCGATGCCCTCAAGACTGTAATAGTAATAAAGAATAGATATTATTACAAATTAAGCACTTACTGTGAGTCAGGCACAGGGGTTAGGGTTTTCCTTAAATTATCTAGTTCAGTAAGTCACTTCCAAAGGCCTGAAGGGTGCTCCCTGCTCCTATCCCTGCCTCACACACATCCCGTTACACTCAGGCCATGCTGAGATTTGCTTTTCCATGCAGCCTCCAGGCACATGCCAACCCCACATGGCCTTGGCCTGTCTGTGTCTCTCCTATGCATACAATGCTTTCTTCATCCTCCTGCCCTACTCCACCTCAAAGACTCCTACTTAACCTTCAAGACCCCATTCAAATGTCCCTTCTTCCATGAAGCCTTCCCTGTTCCATTCTCTTCCCGTCTGGCCCACTCTTTAGCTTTTGGAATCTTCCTCAGAGGGACATGCTTACATCCCGGACTCCATCTCCTGGTGAATAATAACAGATAATCATAGCACCCCTTTATTGAGCACCTACTATGGGCTGGGTGCTTTGCCTGCCTTTTGTGCAATCCCTACAACAGTCCTATGTTGTAGAGACTATTATGGCATTACTTTTAAAAACAAGGAAACCAAGTCCCCAAAATTGAAAGTGACTGACTTAGGGTCACACAACTGGTGAGAGCAGAGGCTGAGATTTGAACTCATGTCCATGGGACAATAGAGATACCAAGGTTGGCACCATCTGCTGTGATTTCTCGGACCTGTCTGTACCCTTGAGCCTGCAACAGGTCATGATTACTTGGCAACAGGTGTACGGTCCCTGCTGCTCTAGAAATAATGGGCAAACCTATAAACCCCCAAATCAGACACATGGTCATAAAAGCATTAACAATCTGTACAAACTAGAACTGAACCCTGTGTCCAAATTCGAGGGTGGATGCATCGCATCTTTGACACCCAACTGTGAGTATAACCCTCACCATGAGGCAAGTATAACCCCACTGTACAGATGAGCAAACTGAGGTTTGGGGTGGGGGCAGGGTAAAATGCCCAAGATCACCAACACATAAGGGGTCAGAGGCAGGATTTGAACCCAGGTCTGTGTTCACCAATGCCCCACGGTGCCCCTGGGGTCAATTCCTTTCACCTGATTCATGAGAAGCACTTACAAAATTGGTTGATGGTGCAGAGAAATGTTTCTTTTAAAACTCCTGCCCCTTGCTGGCTGTGTGACGTTGGTCAAGTCCCTCTGCATCTGCATCCCTGACCATCATCGTAACTTTTAAAAACTGAGTAATTTTTTGGAGCTCTTGCTGTACGCCAGTGCTCTGTAAGGGTGAACCCGTTTAATTCCACGTCAACCCTGTGAAATAGCAGCTGTTATGCCCTGTTCACAGATGAAGACGGCCTTGCAAGCCAGTCAGTAGCGATCTTGGGAAAGTCCTACAGTGGCCCGAGCAAACCCAGCTCTCTCTCTCTCTCTGGGTCCCACCCAGGAGGCCCTGCTAAGTGACTTCTCTTTGCCCCGTGCACACCCACGCGCCTGACGCAGCTTGTCCTCCCCCAGGACTCCCTGGAGCACAAGATCTGCCTGTTTGAAGGGGTCAACTTCAAGGGCAACACCATGGAGATCCGGCAGGATGACGTGCCTAGTCTCTGGGCCTTTGGCTTCTGTGACCGGGTGGGCAGCGTGAGGGTCTCCAGCGGCACGTAAGCATCCTCCTGCTAGGCTGGGCCACCCCATCCCAGCTTCAAGCACAGACAGACTCAAAGGCTGCCCCCTTTGAGTGATATAGCATCAGAGGCAAGGAGAGGCCGTGCCCCTCCTGGATTCTCTGAGTGCTGGTTCCCGGGATTCTACCAATAGAAGTTTAGTCCTCTGGGGAGGGGAGTTATCCTTCGACTAATTACAAACCTGGGAATTGGCTCTAAGAATCTAGAAGATGGAGTGAATAGGAGCTGCTGAGCACGGACTGAGATTGGGGAAATGACTAAGTCAGGGGGTCAGGAGTTGGCATGGAAAGATGAGTCTGGATGTATCTAGGGAAAGAGACTGTTCAGGGAAATCAGCAGAATGCATTCTGAGAAGTGAATCTGAACAGTGGAGTCCCCTGCCCCCACTGTGCCCTGCCCTTCTGTGGTTTCAGCTATACAATAAGTCCACCAAATGTCCCTGCTATTAAAAGGGCCCTTTGTGCTCTGTAACTCTCAGGATTTGGAGTTTGTAAAGACAGATAGCATAACCCCAGGTTTGGTAAGGGAAGAACTGGATAACCAAAGCAAGTCATTTTATCTAGTCCCCTGCCTCTAAACAACCATGCCAGACACCTCTGGTCTCTTCTGGCCAAATGTAAGGCTCTCTTCTGTCTCCCCCACCCCAGACTCTTTCTGAGTTCCCATAATACCATCAGGGCCCTGGCCTTTTTCTCTTTCCATTCCCCTACCCTCAAACTCATATCCTTGCCATTCAAATCGTGCCATATTTACTGGGCATTGCCAGTGAGCCTGGCACTGCTAGTTACACTGGGAAGGAGACACAAATATGGTAAGATTCTGCCTTCAAGGGGCTCACCTGGCCTAGGGTACCTATGAGATAGGGACCAAAAATACTAGGCAAGACGTAGTTCCAACAGGGTATTAGATACACGGCCTTCTTTGAAGGAAGGATGGTTTCCAGGACTTGGGTACGTGTGTTGGGGCAGGGGGCAGGTCAGGGAAGGTTTTCCTGAGGAGGTTGGTACTTAACCCAGGCTTTGAAAGATGGGCAGAGGGTCTGGGAGAGGCCTAGGAAAGACCCTCCCAGCAGAGGCAATGCTAGAGGTTAGATATTAATCATTAATATCAACAACTAGCATTTATTGAGTACTTACAATGGACCAAGTGTTGTGTTAACCACTTTAAATGAATAGTTACTAGATCTTTATAATGGACTGATGAGGCAGGTGCATTATTGTCCATACTTCACAGAAAGGAAACTGAAGTTCTGATACATCATCTACCCAGGTTCCCGCAGCTAGTAAATGACACATGTAGGGTTTGCACTCAGTGTGTCTTAATCACTGCACACAGATTCACTTACACCCAAAGGAAGTCGTTTTTTTTTTTTTTTTGCATACTTACACCATTGGTTTTTTTTTTTAAACAAGTCTCCTCCCTCTTCCTTTTCTCATTACCCACCAGCCCCCCAAAGCCCCATCCTCACCTTCTCTCGTTCTCGGATCCCCAGGTCAGCATTTTCAGGGCTTCCATGCACAAGCCACAAGCTTAACAAGCACATTAGGTGGATTTTCCCATTTTGGGGTCCTACACCAGTGTAATAAATTTGCTTTCCTCCTAGCTGGGTGGGCTATCAGTACCCTGGCTACCGCGGGTACCAGTACCTCCTGGAGCCCGGCGACTTCCAGCACTGGAACGAATGGGGGGCCTTCCAGCCGCAGATGCAGGCTGTGCGCCGCCTGCGTGACAAGCAGTGGCACCGCGAGGGCTGCTTCCCCCTCATGGCTGCCGACCCCCCCAAGTGAATCCACGCTCAGCTCTGTCCCCTTGCCCTACCTCTCCCTCACATTTAATGTCCCCGCCCTTCCTATGCAAATAAAAGTCCCTAAAGTCAAATGTCTGTGAACAGATGTGTTGCCCTGTAGTCCCTCATTACTGCTGAGCTGTGACTTCCCCAGTCTTAATAATAACTGTAATGCTAATTACTGAACACTGTGAAGTTCTTTACACACACTATTTTAGCATATCCTTTTGACCACTCTTGGCAGGCATTATAATTATTCCCATTTAACAAGTGGGGAAATCGAGGCTCAGAGAGGGGAAGTGACTTGCCCAAGGTCACACAGCTAGAGAGCAGAGGTTTGAAGCCAGGCAAACTGGCTCAAGAACGTGCACTCTCAAACAAATCTGTGCTTTCACACTCTAGTCCTTCAGGCACCACCCTCTTGATTTTGTACCCTATCTACATACCACCTGTTCTGTTGTTTACTTACTACATTTTATTTAAATAGACTCACCATTTTGTGCTTAAATGCATTGATTTGTGAGTAAAACTTTATAACACTACGGGAAGTGGAAAATCGGCATCATATGCCATGGATAGAAAGCAATCATAAAAATAAATACAATTTAAAGAGGGTCATGTATCCCAGCAGACACCAGTGGCTCCCTGAAGGCGCTAAGCCTGAGACCTGCTCGTTTCTTGACAAAATAGGTGTTTAGCAAATGTTGGAAAGATATGTGAGATACGTGCTTGCACCAAACTAGATTTTTTTCCTCCCTATTTAACCAAAAAAGATTGAAAAGACCATTTCCTCCTACCCTCATCTCTGATTCATTGCTATTTAATCTTGGGTCCAGATATACCTAGACTCATCTCTTGGACGACAAATATGCCCTGCTCTTTGGAAATCTATACCAGGCAATATTGCTCCCCATGTCAGCAGTTAACATTGATCAATGTTATTAACCATTAATCTGTGCAAGAAACCTGGAGGGGTTGCCATGGAAATTTCCGGGAGGAAGGGATATTTGAAAAGGCCTTGAAGGATGGAGCAGAAGTTTGCTTGGTGGAGAATGGAGAGGAGGGAGGATTAATAAACAGTTGAGCCCTGCAACTCCATATGGCACCTTTGTGCAAGGGATAAAAAGACTTCCTCCTAAAGACAGTTTATTGCCATCTGCCAGAAATTGTTGATATAACTCTCTATCTGCTATGGAACACGGTGCCCTTTTGCTGTGCCCGACCTGCCCAACCGTATTTGGCAGTCCTGGAGCACCACAGGCTGAGGTGAAGAGGTCGTAGAGCTTGGTGGGGCCCAGAGCAAAGCTTGGTGAGGTGTTTTGGGGGACTGAATCATGTACCCCACAAAAGACATCTTTCACCTGCCTTCAAGTTCATATCAAATTCCCTGCCTGTGTGGTCTACTCTCCTCCCATTAGACTTCCTGGAGGAGGCAACAGCCAGCTTGAAACCGGGAGGAGTCCACTGACTGGTGGGTTGAGGGGCAGGCCCAGCCTAGAAACCTGTGGCTCATTCTGGTCCCGTTCCTTATCCCTGCAACTTCTGCCTTCCAAACATCTCGGTAACTGCAACAGCTACAGAGAGTAGCCTCTCCATCCCCTTGGCCCCTCCCTGGGTCAGCCACCCTCCCTGGGATTATTGCAACAGTCTCCAAGCCCACTTCCCTGCCTGTTCATCCTCCATGCAGCGGCCAGAGGGATACCTGCAAATAGTAAAGCTCACCACATCTTTCCCCTGCGTATCACCTATGCACAGGCTCTACATTTCTGCAAGAAGAAGTTCTGACCCCTTCCCACAGCCGGCAAGGTCCTGCAGCACCCAGCCTCTGCCAACCTCTCTGATTTCTTCTCTTGCCACCAGCACATGCAGGGCCTTCACTTGCCTCCTTTCTTCTGGGTCTTTGCACCAAATGTTTCCCTGGACTGGAGCCTCAGGTTTCGGCTTAAATACACTGGTGGTCACTCCTGGCTCTCTCTGCCTGGATTAGGTTAACGTCCCTTCTCCTTCCTCCCCAGTTACAGCTACTTACTTTCCTGTGGATCCTTGTTGGAGGGTCTGTCTACTCCACTGGGGAGCAGGGTCCTGTCCTCTGTTCTCTGACGAATCCCAGGGCCCAGAATGGCAGACTCAAGAGATGCTAATGTTAGAATGTTATGAAACAAGTGTCTGCATTCAGACTTCTTCCCATGATCTCCACTTTTCTACCCACAAAGGGGATATTATAAAAAAATTTAAAAATCCATCCAGCAGAGTTATTGTGCATATTAGACATACAAAGCCTCTAATATGTGCTCAATAAACACTATATAATAATTTTATATTTTTCTAGGCCAGTAACAACTAGCTCCATGGAGGCAAGTGGTTTCATTTTGTCAGTCTCAGCACCTTCCATATGGCAGCCACAAAGGAACTATCTACTGAATGTATAAATGAATTAATGAATGAGCTATGGTAACATATGGCTAGCTATGGGCAAATTACTTAGCATCTGTGTGCCTTGGTTTCCCCAGCTGTAAGAGATGGAGATGATAATAGACCTAGCACAAAGCTATTAGGGGCTTAAATGTGAACATATATGCAGTATTTAGAGCAAAGCCTGGCACTCACTAATATCTACGAATGTTTGCTATTATAGTTGTTACTATTCCAGACATTTATTTGAAACGTGTAATATATGCATATGTTTTAAAAAAAATCCAAACAGAACAAAGGGTTAAAGTAAAAAGTAAGTCTGCACCCCTGCTTTCCCTTCCCTTCAGGTATTCAATGCATACGCAAAGGATACCTAGAGGATCTATTATTTCCCCCCCCACACCCGTTTACTCATGAAAGCACAGGCACAGAGAGGTTAAATACCTTAGACTGTGCTGAGATGTGCCAACCTGGAGTTTTATTTCACTCATATAACAGGATTTCTCAGTCTCTGCACTATTGACATTTGGGACCAGATAATTCTTTGTGGTGGGGGCTCTTCTGTGAATTTCAGGATGTTTAACAGCATCCGTGGCCTCTACCCACTAGATGCCACTAGCATATCCCCTGCCCAGTTGTGACAACCAAAAATGTCTCTGGACATTGTCAAATGTCCAGGTATGTGTGTGTGCGTGCATGGGGGTGGGTGCCAGGTGAGGGGACATAATAGCCCCTGATTGAGAACTACTTAAGTATATGAATACACATGAAAATAACCCTGGTTTTTCCTTTGTTTTATACAAACAGGAGCACATATACCAGCTACTCTGGACCCAGCTTTCTTCTTTTGCACCACTTCTTGGCCAACATTCCTTTCCACTGCTTAGATTCGGAGAGATCCATTGCTTAGATTCGGAGAGAAACTTCTCTTGAGCAGACCAGACCAGGGAGGGGATAAGGCAGCACGCAGGCGGGAAGCTTTTGGAACGGTGGGGTCGGGGCCCCGCCAGCCCGGACGCCCGCTCCAGCCTGGGGACTACCTGGTCAGTTCCCGGGGCCGCCTCTTCCTATTACGCCCAGGGGCGGGACCAGGGGCGGTTCGGGGCGGGGCCTTTCTCCGGACACGCCCTCCATGGCGTCACGGCGCCGCGGCCCCGCCCCCAGCGCGGGTGCCTCCCCCTTCCCCGGCAGGGGTGGCTGGCGAGCCGGGAGTCGCCGGGCGTGCGCGGCTGCCTTGCAGCGCCTGGGCGCGGTAGGTGGCTCTGGGGCGGCGCGGGTGGTCCTCGGGCTGCAGCCGCCGGTGCGGGGCGGGGGTCGCCTGCGGGTCGGCCTCGGGTACCAGGGCGCCCTCGGGCCTCGAGGCTGCCTCCCCGGGCCCCGCGCGGCTGCTCGGGTTCTGGGAGTCGGGAGGGAGGCGGCGCGGACGAGGCGGGTCACGGCTCCGCACCCTCCCTGCACACCCCGAGCGCTGTCCCCGGGGTGCGACAGACACCGGGCCCCGTTCCCGCGCTCCACGCCTCGGACCCAGCGCCGGGGGAAGGGTGGCGTGGAGAGGGGCTGTTGTGTCACCGCCTTGGGAGTCCCTGACCCCTCCTTGGGGTGCGGAGACCCTCCCAGCGGGCGCCCGGACGCCCCGGGGGGCGCGTGGAAGTTAGCTTGCAGCTGCGGTGGAGTTGAGAGGCGTGCGGAAAGTGGAGGTGTAGCGGGGGGGGGTGAGGCGGAAATCACTGGGTGAGAGGGGTCCGCCGAGAGCGCGAGGAGGGGTTGCCCTGGTGAACTTGGGGGTCACTCGTGAAGAGGGGATCCCACCTCTCTGGAAGCCATCCCCTCTCGGCGTGAGCGAGTCGGGAGGTGCCTCGGGAACCTGGGGGGGGGGGCGGGGGGGCGGGGCGTCACCGAGACGGGGCACGCTTGACCTGGCAAAGTCATTATTACATGGGACAGAGGTCGAGGTCTGGCTTTCCCACTCCAGGCCCGCCCCCTTGAAGAAGGAGATGGAAACCATCCTCTTATACAGTGATCCTAAGAAGGCACAGCGCTCATCCTTGCCCCCTTCCCCTTTTAGTGTTGGGGAAACTGAGGCTGGGAGAGATCACCTGCCTGCCTGTGGCCACAGCCAGGAAGTGGCAGGGCTGAAACGGGATGTTGGGAGGGTTTCTGGTGGACTCTTCCACCTGCAAGCCTTCCCTGATTCCCGAGCACGGTGGGGTGTTTCCTGTTTTGGACCCCTCAGACAGCTGGCCCTTTGTCTCCTGGGCTGGGCTGTGAACCCCTCTCCCCACCTCCCATCTCACACTCCTTTCGTTCCAGCAAGGTGGGCTGATGGTTAAGAGGAGGCTTCTGGATTTGGACAAATCTTGGTGGGAACTCACTCTGGGGTTCAGTAGGGATGTGTCCCAGTGGAGGCATTCCCCACCCCCATCCAGCCTCAGTTTCCAGAAACGTAAAATAGAGTCTTTATCCCTATGGAGCCCCAGTTGTACTATTATTTACTTGATATATATCTTTATTGCACCTTATTTTAAATAATCTTATATAAATTTCTATACCAGTTTTGAGATATAATTTCCAGATCAGACAGTTTGCCCTTTGAAAGCACACAGTTTTATGGGTTTTAATATATTTATACTATCTAATTTCAGAACATTTTCATCATCCCTAAAAGGAACTCAGGACCAGCGGTCACTCCCCATTCCTCCCTCCCCCACCCCTTAGGCAACCACTAATCTACTTTCTGTTTCTATGGATTTGCTTATTCTGGACATTTCATATAAATAGAATCATACAACATGTGGCCTTTTGTGACTGGTGTTTCTCACTTAGAATAATATTTTCAGAGTTCATCCATGTCGCATCAGTAGTGCATTCCTTTTTATGGCCAAGTAATATTCCGTATTCCAAGTAATCTGACTGTATCATATTTTGCTTATCCGTTTATCAGTCGATGGGTATTTGGGTAGTTCCCACTTCTTGGTTAATTATGGTTAATACTTCTATGAACAATTAGATACAAGCCTCTGTGTGAACATGCTTCTTTACCTGTCTCAGGTATATACCTAAGAGTGGAATTACTGGATCATGCAGTCAGTTTATGGTTAAGCTTTTGAGAAACTGCCAAACTTTTCCTCAGCCGCTGCACCTTTTTACATTTCTACCAGGAAAATATGAGGGTTATGGTAATCTTATGTAAATTTAGTGTCCTTTTAAGGAGTCGTAATCTGTGAAATCACTATCTCAATATGCTAGTTATAAGTTATTTTCTAATAAACATTAAATTAAGTGGCGCGGCAGAACGAGAAGTGTTCCTTTGTGTGCCACCCATAATCTCTCCAACTACCCGTTAGGGAAACCCAAGAGCATGCTTAGCTGAGGGAGGTGTGTCCTTATGTCCCCTATCTCTAACCCTGGTATTAGTGGTGACAAATGACAAACACCTGCAGACAGCCTTCTCCTGCCAAGTGCTGCACGGGGCAGGGGACAGACAGTGTGGAACCCAGGAATTCATGGTGCCCATCTCAGGCCTGGCACACAGTAGGCGCCTATTAAAGAACCTGTGGGTAGAATGGTGAAAACAGCTCCATCCTTCCCATCGCAGAACAGTCCAGGGCACCCTTGATAGCTGAGGCTCTGCACAGGCCAGGGAGACGCTCGGTGGGTTTCCTAGGCCACAGCCCACAGGGGAGGTCCATCGCTCTATTTCCAAATCGAGTCTGGCCCGGCCCGCTCCCCTCTTCACATGCTCTTGCTGAACACGACTCTCCCCTGGCCACGTGAGGTGGGGGCTCCTTCGGCCTAAGTGAGCTGCTGCTTATTTCAAAAGGTGCTACCCCAGGCCTGGGACCAGCCGTTCTCAACTTACGGACGCCCCATTTGTGAGCAGCCCGCACACACAGGCATCCTTTTCCTTCTTTCGGGCGTCTCACCCCCATCCAGATGCCCCCCCTCTTCCCTCACTCTCTGCCTTCTGCCAGGTGAGCCAAGGGCCCAGGTTGGAGCATGGTGTTTCCGTGGAGAAACGGAGTTTCTTGAAAGATAGTCGGTTCTTCCTGAGGCTAAACCTGTGTCTTCTGGTTGAGGGATTTTAATAAAACCAGCATTCAGCTGCACATTTCAGGTGTCTTACAGCCAAACTCGCCTCACCTGGGCAGGTGCTATTTGGGGAGGGGGGTAGTGTTGAGACCCTGCATACCTGTTGGCACTTTTTATTTATTTTTGCATAAGTTCCCTTTCTTGCCCTTTTAAAATCCTGAATCCCTGTACATCCAGGAGACAGCCTGGGGAAATGGAAGCGGGAGGGGACTCAGGTGAGGAGATTCTCTTAAACCAGGGATTGCTGGTCTCTGGGTCCCCCAGTGTCCTCCTGTGGGATGGGAGTGTACCCCAGAACTCAGATGTAGCTCGCCTCTTGAGATCATCAGAGCTGCCCTATGGGTGTGATTTTGTGGATGCATTGGTAGCTGAGTGGATGGTGGTAGTTGAGATGTGGCTTCTCTGTAGCCTGGGATTGGCAGCCGGGATATGCTTTTTGAAGGCTTTGATTGGCCATATGGTATCGTGCAAACCCTAGGTAGTGGGCGCGTGGCTGCACCATTTGCCACCCATCCCTACAGTCTGCACAGCCGCTCACTGTCTGCAGATGTGATGCACAGCCCTGCTGGCCAGGCCTACTCCAGAGAAGTTTCTGGGATGCCTGCCCCTCCCCCCCAACCCCGGGCTGTGGCCCGAGGCCGTTTCCTGGGAGTGATTCATTCAGAGCAGCCCAAGCTGGGCCAAGCCCCAGAAATTGCAGGGGGGATTGTGGAGGGCAGTGCCTGCAGGCCCTGGGGAGTGTCTGGGGCAGCTTGTCTTGCATGCCCAGATAGCAGGCAGCGAGGGGAGGCAGCCGGCCCATCTGCCAAGGACATTCTCGTGGCCCAGAAACAGACAGGTGGCCAGAGGATGGAAAGAGTGGTAGCACCCAAGGGCACAGCCTGCGATGGAATCCAGCTCCTGCACCTGGGAGCCGGGTAATCTGGGGCCATTGGCTGCCTTCCCTTTTGTTTCAGTTTCCTCACCAGCAGAATGGAGGCACAAGTAGAACCGGCCTCCCAGGGTTGCAAAGTACGTAGGCTGCGTTTTGACCCAGTGGATGGTTTTTGTTTAGCTTCCATGGTATGTTTGTTCTTTAAAATGGAACCAACATTCAAACATTTTTTGGCTAAAAATCCTGATTTCTCACTTCTCTCGGAAACTCAGGATCTCGGACTAGACGAAGCTGCCAGGGTGGCCTGAAGCTGCCCCTTCCTTGACTGGGGCTCTCTGGGTTCCTGCAGCCCCCTCACCCCCCATGCACAGGCCTGCCTTGGGGCCCGCTTGAACAAACAGTTCCAGTGCTGTAAAAACAAAGCTTGTGAGCCACTGATTTCGATATTCTCCGAGAGTTCTTCCAGCCCTGCTGTTCTAGCCCATTGGAGGCGTTCTGAGATTCCTCAGTCCCTTTCTACCTACAGAAGCAGCCTCCAGGATGCATCCACGAGGCTTATCTGAGCTACACATTTCTGGTAGTGAGGACTTAGCTCAGATATGGCAGCAAACTACGGCCCACCCCCCGTGTTTATAAATAAAGGTGTTTTTTTTTTTTTTTTTTTTCCAAGGCAGGCACCGGGAATCGAACCCGGGTCTCCGGCATGGCAGGTGAGAACTCAACCACTGAGCCACTGTGGCCCGCCCAAATAAAGTTTTTTTATTACATTTTTTTTTATTATTAGAAAAGTTGTGGGTTTACAGAGCCATCATGCATAAAAATACAGGATTCCCAATCACCTCCCCACTGTTGGTGAAGAACATTTGTTACAACTGATGACAACATTTTAAATGTAATTCTGTTTTTTTTTTTGCAGTACTTATATTTGTTACAATTGATGTAAGATTATTAAAGTAGTACTATTAATATGGTCCATAGTTTGCATAAGTTTTTTCTTGCCCCCATATTCCCAGCCTATTATTATTATTTTGTTTTTATGCATGTCTTTATTTTATTACTCATTTACCCTTATACTGGATTCAGGGAGTGTCAGTCACGAGGTTTTTACAATCACGTGGTCACAAGATGAAATCTGTATAATTATACAATCATTATCCAAGATCAAGACTACTGGCTTACAGTTTAACAATTTCAGGTATTTCTTTCTGGCTGTTTTAATACTCTAGAAACTAAAAAAGAAATATCTATATAATGAATCAGTAATCATAATCATTTGTTAAATGCTAACTTCTCAGTTACACCTCCTCCCTCTCATGTGATCAATCTCTCAATATTCAGGGATATTTGAGCAAGGACAGTTCTAACCTCTTCATGCTGGAAAGGAGTTTCGACATTATGGGGTAGAAAAATGAAACTAGTTGATGATCTTGGAGAAACTGGTGCCTCTGGGTTCCTGGGCTTAGCGGGCATAGGAGCCATCTGGAGGCTTTAAGTTTCTGAAAAAATAAACTTAATAGGTACAATTTTTATGGAGTCTTAGACAGAGCCTAAGATATTCTTTAGGATTTTCAGAAACACTTGGTTGGGGCTTGGCATACAGTAGCAATTAGCAGTACCTGGCTGAAGCTTGCATTTTGGAATGACCTGTCAATGGGCAGTGTCTCTGGCACATTTCACTCAACGTGAAGTCTTTAGGGCTCATCCATCTGGTTGTATGTATAGAAACTCCTTCCCTTTTAGGGCTGCATAATTCCCCATTGTATGGACAGACAACATTTTGTTTATCTGTTCATCTGTTGATGGACACTCCAGTTGCTTCCAACTTTTGGCAACTGTGAATTATGCCCATATGAACACCATCTCTTCTCTCTCTCTCTTTTGTTAAGTACAGATGAATATATTTGAATAATAATACAGCATATTTGAAACTGGAACGGTCCAAGAAAACAAACCATATATGGTGCTTAAGTTATAGAAGAGATAATTGGGATAGGCTTTTTCTTCTCTTTCTCTTGGTTTCTGTCGTCTTTTCCCCTTGACTAGCCTGTATACTGACGTGAAATACATTTTTTTTCCTTTTAAGTCATTTATTTTGGTTTATTAGAAAGGCTGTGGGTTACAGATCATGCATAAAATGGAGGATTCCCATATAGCACCCTATTATTAAAACCTTGCATTGGTGTGGAACATTTCTTACAATTGATGAAAGCACCTCTTTATAATTGCACTATTAACTATATAGTACAATGAAATTTATTAGGTTTTTGTCTTAAGAGCTGGCGAATTGATTTTATATTTCTTTTTCTTAAAACATCTCACCTAAATTATTGGTTGTCTATAATCCTTGATGGATTTTTTTTCTCACTTTAATGGAAGTTTCCACCCTTGCCCTAAGCCTCTCCTCATATGACCATTTAAATGTGCCTTTATTATTATGTCCCAAGATGAAGGAAATTTCTCCTTTGCTTGGAGGTATCCTGTATCTGTCTTAAAGATTAAAAATTTATTCTCACCTCTTCCATTGTTCTTAGAATGTCTAACTGAACATGCCTTGGGAAGTCGTTTTTTCATTGGATATTCCCTTTCGGCACAAGAACTACCCCCATCACTAATCCTTATATCCAGGGGAATTTCAATACATTCTCATTATAAATAAAGTTATTGGAACACAGCCATGCTTATTAGTTTACATCTCAGCTGTGGGTGCTTTTCCCAGCAAGAAACAATTTGAGTAGTTCCAACAGAGACCTGTAAAACTGAAAATATTTACCTTCTGGCTCTTTACAGGAAAAAAAAATTTACCTTCCCCTGGCCTCCATGAACTCTTGGGTCCCTTCAAGTTCTAACATTTAGTGGTCTGGTGAGTGTAATTGGTATTAATAATAATGATAGCAGTTCATATTTAAGTCTTTGCTAGGTCCTTAGCTCTTGGCTCCATCCTGTTATAGAATAAATGACTATCTCTGTTTTAGAGATGAGAAAACTAAGGCTCACAAAGGGTGGGTGCTTAAGGGATGGGTGCCGGCCAGGGGGTGGGTGAGGCCCCATTTGAGCCATGTTGATTCTTATACAGGAGCTTCTGCCTGGAAACTTTTCATAGAGCACAGAGAGGATCCAGTGCCTTCATTTCTTCATTCGTTCATTCCTGCCCCCTTTTGGTCCACAAATACCCATAGGGCTTGCTCTGGAAGCTGGGGTGCTAAGCTAGGTACTGAGAGGTTGTGGAACCTACGATGGGGTCCCATCCTCACACTGCGGAAAAGGCAGGTGCATCAACACCAGAGGCCCCACGGGGTGATATAGGTGCCCTGGGGATACAGGTACTGGAGAGGACACAGTCAGGGAAGGCTTCCTGGAGGGGGGTGGAGTGCATGTGGCGCTAGGAGGGGGGAATGGGGTCGAGAAGGACAGGAAAGGTTTTCCCCCTCGGGGGAGGGATCTGCAGGCGCAAAAATCTGGCGTGTGAGATGCTCAGCTTGGTGGGTTTGGTAGAATTTATAGGCAGAGAATGTAGTGTGTGTGTGTGTATATCGGGGGGAGGAAGGGTTAAGGTTGGAAAGTGACAGTGCTGGCTGCAGAGGTCAACAGGGGTCAAGTCACAGCATGGCCCCAGGCGCCAGGCCGGAGAGCTGGACTTTACCCTGGAGGCCACAGCTGCCCGGTGTGGGTGGTACGCGCTCCTGGCATCTGCCAGAAAATCCAGAGTGGAAAAGGGTTTCCCCCTCCTTGTCCCTCCCACCCTCTGGATGACCTCCAGGAGAAGTCATCCTGCAGAAGGATCCCAGCTGTAGCTGGGACCCTGGATGTAGCCAATATCAGGAGAGTGGGGGAAGCCCCACCTTGTGCAGTGGGGGGCTGGGAGCGGTCAGGCCAGCCCGTGGCCTTGCTCAGTGTCCCGTGGCTTCCCCGAAACTCCAGGTGCCTTGACTGAGGGGCAGGGGGATGGCCCGATTGGCAGCGATGTGAGTCCAGGGCTGCCGGGGTTCCTGTCCCCTCCCCTTGCCTTGCTCTTTGTTGGTGTTTCTGCCTGGTCACGATTTTTGTCTCTCCCTGTCCCACCCCCACCCCCGATCTCTTGTGTCCCCCTTTCTATGACCCTCTGCGTCTGTCTGTCCCTCGTCTCTATCTCCCCCTGTCTCTATCTCCCCCCTGCCTCTGACTGTCTCTGTTTCTGTCCATCTGTCTTCTTCCCCCTTCACCACCACTTCCCCCTTCCTTCCCTTCACCCCCCTGCGCACACACACCCAGCACAGCCCTTCCTTTCTCTCAGTTAGAAACTTGCTGTCCCACTTCCTTTGGCTTGCAAGTGACATCCCGCCTCAGAACCCCTGGGGCCCTCGCTGGGCCCCAAGAACTCGGCCAAATACCCCTCCCAGGGGCACAGGATGGGGGTATGGTGTTGAGGGGGCGTTGCTACTGCCCTGATGGAACCTGGTGGAGGCCACACAGGATGTGCACGATTCTACTTCAGCCTGGGCCCCTCACACACACACACACACACACATACACACACACACACATACACACACACACACACACTGCCCTGTGCCAGGGCCCTCCCTCCAGGGTCAGAGGGTGGAATGCCACTTCGGACCTGGTGTGGGGTGCTCAGTGTGGCCTCCGCCTCTAGCCTGGGCCGGGGAGTGTGGTTACCCTGCCTGAGGTCCCCCCACCCTGCCCCAGTCTGGCCAGCACCCAGTAGGTGCACAACCCAGCTGGCCATTCCTCCTCCTTTCCATCAGCCAGAGGGCCCATGAGCTCCTCAGGCAGGCTCCATGGATGTCTGCTCACTGTTTTGCTGGAGCACATAGTAGGTCAGCAACACATATGTGTAGGCTATGTGTTGTGGGGACAAAAGCAAGATGGAAATTGGATCCGACCTCTTCCTTTCACTGATGGAGAAACTGAGCCCCAGGGAGTCAAAGTGACTTGTTCAGAGTCCCACAAACCATTTTGTAGTAAAGAGAAGGTTCTAGGACCCCCATACCTTGGAAACCCTGAGCTGTGCGGGGAGCATGTTTAGCTGGGGCAGGGGTTGGGGGTGCTTCTCTGATACCCTCTGTGAGTGACATGTGCAAAATGTTCACCTAGGGGCTGAGAGATTTGGGTTTGAGGCCTGGCTTGCCCTCACCTGCTGGGGGTACTCGAGGCAAACTCTCCCTTTGCTGAGGTCCTCGGAGTCTATGTGTCTTTCAGGTGGCAGCAGGGGACAGGTCCAGAGGTCGCTGACTTCCCAGCCAGGGGACAGGGTGTTCTGACCCTCAGTTTTCTGGCTGAGGCTTGATCTTGTATCTTCACAACTTCCTCCTTCATCTGCCCACAACGCAAACCACGTATAGAAGATGCAGCGCCCAGCTTCAAAAACCATCAGTAGCTCCCTATTACCTATAAAAAAAAAGGGGGGGGGGGCAGGTATTCCCAAGAATGGCCCCTGCCCTCCAGCCTACCTCCCTTCCCCTCTTAGAGTTTCTCCAACTTGGGCAGTTGCATCAGTGTTCCCTGGAGGGCTTCTTGCAAAGCAGATGCTGGCACCACACCCAGAATTTCTCCTTCAGCAGGGCTGGGTGGGGCCAGCATTGCTAATAAATTCCCAGGTGTGGCCCCTGCTGCTGATTTGGGAACCTCCCAGTAGAAGCCCAGCCTTTAAAGGCAGATAGTTTAGGCTCAAGACCTGGCTGCAGAGATCTCAGGCCAGTGGCTTTACCATCTGTGCCTCAGCTTTCTCATCTGTGCAATGGGATGATAACAGTACTGCCCTCCTGGGGGGGGGGGGGGGGTGACGAGTCTATGACCTAAAATGTGTCAAGCGCTTAGAGCAGCGCCTGGACACCAGCAAGTAACCTCCGCTTCTGCAGCTACTTACTATTATTATTTGCCATCCCCTCCCAACGGATTTTTCCATTTGCAGCAAATTCTTTGCCATTCTCCTTAATTCCAGGATACTGCACGCCTGTAGACCTTTGCGCAAGCTCTTCTTTTCTCCCTGCCTGGGATGCCTCCCCCAGCCTCAGTTAAAATGCCACTGATCCTTTTAGACTACTAGCTCAGATGCTTTCCTGGGCCTCACCCCGCCTCTGCTCTTCCTCACCAAGCCAGAACTCCCAGCTCATTCTCAGACCTCCCCTGATGGCATGATGGATCGATTCCCCTAATCTACCTCTCCTTTCATTCTGATTATTCAGTTCCTTGGGCAATTATTCAGTTCCTTGGGCATCGCTCTGCCTTGCTGACCTGCCAGCTCCTTGCTGGGGGAGGGTGGGGCGGGGGTGCTTCAGATTGGATTTCTCGGTGCAGAGAAGGTCTGCTGTGAACATTTCCCTCCAAGTCTGGCCTCGGCCTCGGTGTGCTTCAGGAAGGCCAGCCCTTGGGCAGCAGAAGTCGGGAAGGCTCCCCCCCGGGGATGGAGCCTGTTCAGGGTGTGGGATTTCTCTGATTCATAAGAGCGTGGGGTTAGCGTCGTGTAACTCAGCTTTACTTTTTGGTTCCGTAAGGCCTTTGGTATTTTTCTTAATTATTTTTGTGCCCTTCTCATCTTGGTTTAAAAATGTCAGAATGGTCACTTGGGTCCGTGGGTTTTCATGAGGATTGAGTTGCACTTCAGTCATGCAATATACAAATATTTTTCGAGCATTTTCTGTGTGCCGAGCTCTGTGCTGGATGGGGTGGGGGGGTAGAGCAGTGTGTAAGGCAGACCCTGCTCCTGCCCTCGGGTTTTAGGGGAAAAGACAGCCATGAAGGGAGAGGTACATTGATGAAGAGGGGGGCTGCTCCCGAGTGCTCTGTGCGTGGACTCATACATGGTAGACTCAGCAATTGGGGGATTGCGATTATTACTATTATTTTTACTATAATGATTGTGGAGAGGAGACAGAAAGAGAAGAGAGGCAGTGTCCAAAGAAAGGATAGTGTCGGTGATGACAGAGCTGTGAAGGCCTTGAGTGCAAAAATCCTGCTTGCCACAGTAAACAGTAAAAATCCTGTTTACTGAGGCCCCAGAGTATGCCAGGGATTCTGGCATTGCAAACCCATCGACATGCAAACTCATCTCAACCTCCAGGGAGGCGCTTTTATTATCCCCATTTTACAGATGAAGGACATGGGGCACTGGAGAGTGGGAACCCCTTGTCTAGGGAACTGGATGAGCTGGAATGTGCACTCAGCACGTCCTAGCTCATCTCCCTCCATCTGGGAAGGTTAGGGCTCCCCAGGTGAGCAATGGGAGGTGAGACTGGGCAGGGCCTGGGGGCAGGTGGAAAGGGCTCGAGTTTGGCCTTGAATACCGACCCCCCCCCCACCGAAGTTGTGGGGCGTGACCTCCTGCCAGAGTCCCCTCGTGGTCCCAGGTTGTACTGGGTGGAGAAGTTCATGGTGCATCTTCTCATCTCACGGTCCATCAAAGGCAGTGGTGTGAAGCCTCTCCAAGCGTGGGTGGGAGAGGATGGCACCTCCCTTCACCTCCTCATCGGGTCGTCTGGTGGGTGACAGCCCATGGTTGGGGGCCCATGCCTCTGAGGGTGAGGACGCCTGAGTAGGTGCACCCTTTTTGAAAGGAGGTGTTTACTCACTGCCACCTTTTCTGCAGCTCTGGCACTTTCTCCAGTTAGGACTGGGGCAGAGCAGGCCCGAGTGAAAGGGGGTAAGAGGGCCGGCGGGACTCGCTTCTTTTCCACTCATTCATTCCACAAGCACTTGAAACTTGCCACGTTCTGAGCCAACGGGTGCCTTGGGGGGTATTTTGATCTTTTTGTGTGTGATTGTCACCAACCCCTTGCCATGGCTCAGACCATGGAGTTGAGAGGGGGCCTGATGTGGTGGAAAGTGGGGACTTTGAGTTAGCCAGGCTCCAGTGGGGGCACCAGCTATCTTGTTCAGTGTGACCCCACAAGCCAGACGCTTCCCTACCCTGGCCCTCAGTTTCCTCACCTGTAAAATGGGGATCATAAGAGCCAGGCTCTCATACGTTGCTGTGCTGAGTAATGGTTAGACGGTGCCTGGGGCATAGGGGCACTCCGTGATTCAAAGCTTCGTCGCTATGTTAGTCTCCACCCATTTTACAGGTGAGGAAACTGAGGCTCAGTGAATGTAAGGCACTCTCCCTTTGTCCAGGCAAATCTGCAATATGGAACAATATTAAGAAGTACATTCCAACAAGTTTCAGGGACCCTCAGAGCCCCGAGCCATTTTCCATGAGGAGAAGGCCCTTCTCCCACCTGGGTCTCTCTCCTTGGGACTTTTTAAGTGTTTTTGATCGGAACAGCTCTTGAAGACTTTAAAATTCTTCCTCTTTTTTTTCTTTTTTTAAATGCCTTTCAGGAGCAAGTGAGAGGGAGAGTCTTCCAGACTTGGACTACATTTGTGCAAGAGAGAGACAAAGGTGCAGGTTAATGCCCCAGGAAGCTGGGTTCTCAGGTATGGGAACTGGGTCAACAGTTATGGTCTTTAAAACTTCCGCCTAAATCCCACAACGCCCCTCAATAAAATACTCAGAATATCCCCAGGATAAAAGCCTAATGCTTCTTGGATAAAACACACCCACAAAAAAAAAAAAAAAAAAAAAAAGAAAGAAAGAAAGTTTAGGTAATCTTATCTGGGAACATTGTATCCAGCAAGTATTTATTACTTGCTTGCTTTGTTCTCTGTCAAGCCTCACCACCTTTTGGCCATCTGGCATTGCAAAACCTCGGTGACAAAGAAGGGGAGTGTAATGCAATCCACCGGAACTCCGGGACAAGGTGGAAGGCGGGGGTGGCGGGGGTGGGGGGTGGTGGTGTTAGCCAGAGACTCTCAAAGCAAAAAAAAAAAAAAAAAAAAACATTGGGACAGCCTTATTATAAAGATATTCTGAATTGGTTTCCTAGGTGGAAAATTATCCCAACCCTGTTGGGAGAGACATGAGAGTGGGCCCCTGGCCCCACCACTGCCCTGTCTTCATGGCTGCCTTTTAATCCCTGGCTGGGAGAAGACTTTTGAGTCTTCAGGCTGAAGTAAAAAAGATCCTACTGTGTTCCGTTAGGCCATGAGTGGTAGAATCTTAAATCAGAATAATTTATGGTAGGGGAAAAAAATAGATTTGATTGACTCAGGTAAATGGAAAGTCCAAAGGCACATTGCTTTCAAGTATAGCCTTATCCGGCCGCTCCAATGTGTCAGGACACTGTGGCTTTCGCCCTCTGTCCCTCAGATGTACTTTCTTCTGTAGTGGCCTCATTCTCAGGTACTTTCTCACTAACAGCTTTCGGCATGTGTCTCAAATGGCTAGCTGGCAGAGTGCCATTTTCCCAACAAATTATTACAAATCCCAGGATCGATTGATATTTGCCCATCTGTATCTTGTGCCTGTTTGTGGACATCCGTGCCCTCTTACCAGCTGAGGCTGAGTTATTGGGCCTGGGAGTTTCTGGCAGGCAGAGGAGCAATGGAAAATGATGAGGCATGGTGACAGGGGTGGGGTGAGGTGTGGGTACTTAATCTCATCTGGGTGTTCAGGGAAGGCTTCCTGGAGGAGGTGCTGCTCAAGCTGAGTAGGCCAGCCAACGTAAGGTTGGGAGATGATGTGCATATTAGGCTTATATTAATTGGGATTTGTGATTACCAGGACAGAAATTCGTCTCCCATGGAATTATGCAAAAAAATGAATTTACTGGCTTATGTAACTAGAATAGCCAGGGATAGGTATGGCTTCAGGCATGGCTAGATCCAGGAGCCCAACAGACATCAAGGATTCATGTCTCTGTCCCTTGGCTCTGCTTTCCTGGGTTGGTTTTGTTCTCAGGCAGGCTCCTCAGGTGGTGATTGGAGCTGACCCTACATCTCTATCCTGTACTCTGCTTGCTTCACGTCTGTTGAGTTTGCGATGGTGCTGAGGATACCAGTAGCTGTGGCTGATAGGGAGCCATTGCATGCTTATGGTGCTGAAGGAGGGGACAGGGTCAGAGAAACCAGGATACCAAAGGGATCGCATGCCCTTGGGAGAGAGGGTGCAGAATGAAAACGCCATTCAGTAAACAGCTATTGAGCACCTACTGTATACCATGTATACTCTAGTGAACAGCACATTCAGAGACCTCAGAAAATGAATTCTGAATATATCGAGTCCATTATGTGGTCAGTGCAGAGGAGAGTGCCACACTGACGGGGACAGGTAGCAGTATTAAATGGGTGATCAGGAGGCGCCTCTTTGAAGAGGGGAGACATGAGCAGAGACCCGGAGAGTGAGGGAGCAGGCTAAGTGGGTGTCTGAGGGAAAGAGCAGCAGGCAGTGGAGAAAGCAGCATCAAAGGTCCTGGGGTGAGAGCGTGCTTTGTGTCTGGGGAACAGTGAGGGGGCTGGTGTGGCCAGAGGAGAGATGGCAGGGCAGGTGCACGGTGAGGGCAGCAAGGTCAGGCAGGACTGGGGCAGAGCTGGAAGGGCCTGGGGGGCTGTGTAAGGAGAGCCACGGGAGGGTTGGAAACAGAGGAGGACTGAGACCCCACTTCCATTTTCATAAGATCATTCTGGCTGCTCATTGCAAATGGGCTGAGGAGGCAAGGGCAGGATCTGGGATGCCCATTGGGGGTCAGGAGGCAAGAGATAAGGGCATCTGGGACCGGGGCAGTGACAGTGAATGGATTCCGGACTTTTCTTGAAGGCAGAGCTGATAGGATTTGCTGCTGGATTGTATTGGGGGGCAGAGAGAGAAAGAAAGAAAGGAGTCAAGACTACCTTCGATGTTTTTGGCTGGAGCATAAAGCTGCCACAAACTCCCCTCCCCGGTGAGGGGAGACCAGAAGCTCAGTTTTGGATGCATTAATGTTAAGGTGCTGGCTAGGTACCCTGGTGGAGGGGACACGGGAATGGTTGACACATGAGCAGGACGTTGAGCAGAGAGAGGTGGCCTGAGCTGATAACCCGGGCATCACCATCATCTGTGAGGAGCAAAGGGTGGGAGGGAAGTGAGAGAGCAGCAAAGCCGAGTAGCAAAGCCAGAAACTTCCAGCACCTGTGTCAGAATGGCTGGCCCATTGTCAAGAAAAAGCCTGAACGTTCTTGCAGCGTGGGGTGGCGGAGAGAGAAGACAGGCAGGCAGTACCTTGTCAGTGCCTGGTCACGAGCCGCCCCTGCCGGCTGCTCATTTATTGAGCATGGGTTAGAGCCGTGCCTGTGCCAGGAGCTGGGGTGCGGGTGGCACAGTGGGATGCCGTGGCTCAATCCTCCTTGCTGGGGTCCCGGCGCCAAGCCTGAGCCCTGGGGGGACGGCTGCCAGCGACTGAATGAATGGGCTCCTGTGTTCCTCCTGCAGCAGACGGGAAAGGTGCATGGAAGGGAGGCCGTGCCGGCCAGCAATAACCATTCCTCAGCGTTTTGCAAAGTGTGAGTTTTCTTTTTAACTATTTTAATCGAAATCAAAGATGCCTTTGGAAGGGTGCACACGTCCAAAGTACATAGCCTGATGGTGTTTCAGAGGATGGATCTGCCATGTCGCCAGATCGAGAAAAAGAATATTCCCATTGCCCGCCGCCCTCCCCGCCAGAAGCCACCTTGTGCCCCCTCCGGTCACGGCCCGTGCCGTGGGGAACCCCCATCCTGACATCCCCCCCACCCCCAGAGATTAGTTTGCCAGTTTTTGTACTTTACACATGTGGACTCATGCAGTGTGGTCTCATTTGGGTTGGCTTTTCTCGCTCAGCCTAATGTCCGAGATTCATCTGCACCGTTGCATGAGGTTCTGGCATGTTCTTTTTGTTCCTGGTTGTTCAGTGTGCATATATATGGATATTCTTTTTTGTTTACTTTTTTATTCATTCTGTTGTTAATGGGCATTTAGGTCATGGCCAGTTGGAGGCTGTAGTGCAGCCGGGACGTTTCCTGCTTTTTGGTGAAGCTGTCCGTGCATCTCTGATGGTGTCCTGTCTGTGGAATTGCTGGGTTGAGTGTGGCCACGTGGCAGGGGAGGGAGGCCGGGGAAGCAAGCCGTGAGGAGGTTTCAGGCCTCTTCTCTGGTTTCCCCAGTAGCTCCTGCAGGTAGCCAGGCCTGTGGAAGGAAGCTCTGGGTTTGCTTCTGGTTTTCCACCCAGGGTCTTTCTGCCCAGGGTGAGAGAACATTGGCCACTCGGGAGGTGGACTCAGACCGCCTGGCTTCCCATCCTGCCTTGCTTGCTTCTTGGCGGTATGACTTGGGGCATGTGGCTTCTCCTCTCTGGGCCTCAGTCACTCTATCTGTTAAATGGGCATGATTGTCCCTACCCTATAGAACTGTGGGGACAGAGGGCTTGGATTACAGGTTTCGCAGCCTTGGTACTGCTCACACTTTGGGCTGGACAATTCTGTGTTGTGGGGTGTGCCCTGTGCGTTGTAAGATGTTAAGCGTCATCCCTGGCCTGTACGCGCACACACACACATACACCCACACACACACTCTACCGCCAATAGTGACACCAGAAATGTCTCCAGACATTGCCAGTGTCCCCTGAGGGGCACAGTCGCCCCTGCTTGAGAACCACTGCCTTAGAGGGTGGTTATAGGATTAAGGGAGCTAAACTCCAGTGCCTGGTGGCTCAACAGAGTTGTGATGTTATTGGATCTTTGCTGGACTGAGAAAAGAAGGCAGAAGTACCCGTGGGGCTTTTCAACCTAAGTCATCCCTGATTTGCAGGTCAGTTCCACAAACCTTTATCAAGTGCCTACTGTATACCAATCTCCAGGCAGCAGTGAACAAGACTCAGTTCCTGCCCTTGGAGGGCACTGCAAAGAGAATGAGTGCAGAGGTCTGGGGGAGGCGCTAGGTTAGGGCTTCACTGAAGGCTTCCTAGAGGAGGTGAGCCTCATGCTGGAGTGGAACGTACTTGTCTGAGTCTCTTTTGTTCCGGCAGCAGGCTGGGGCTCCTTCTGTGTGCCCTGGAGATGGAGTAGAATAGATTTAGTGTCGCCCCCTCCCCACCCCTGGCCTCACTGTCTCCCAGCAATAACAGATGCATAGATAGACCAATAGTTTTCAACCTGGGGTGGTTGTGCCCCCAGGGGACACTTGGTGAGGTCCGGAGACTATTTTGACTGTCACGACGAAGGATGCTACTGGCATCTAGTGGGTAGATGCTGCTGAGTGTCCTCCGATGCACAGGACAGCCTCCACAACAAAGACTGGCTCTGCCCAAATGTCCAGAATGCTGTATGGTGGGAGCAGAGGGAACGGACAGCGCCAGCCCACCAGGCCTGTTATCTTGGCCAGGGACCCTCAGGGAAGGCTTTGCAGAAGGAGGGTCCCGGAGCTGCATCTCAAAGGAATGCATGGGAATTCGTTGGAAGTGGGGGAATTGGGAAGGGCATGCAATGGTGTGGATTAAACTTTGGGGGTGGGAAACTCAGTGGTGCACAGAGGTTTGTTTAGAGTGTCAAGGACAAGTCTAGAAAGCAGATGTGGAGGGCAGACAATTAAGGAGTTTATAATCCTTTGCCATCCAACACAGAGCCACAAGGCACTGTAGTCACTGAGTCCTTCAAATGTGGTTGGCGAGGCTGAGAAACAAGATTTTGAATTATCATTATTAAAATTTAAATTTAAACCTGCACACCTGATTCTATCCCTGGAAAGCTTGTAAGTATGTAACAATTTGGGTGTTGAAGGTACTTTTTCAACTGTAAACTTTATAAATACTAAATACAGATGGAGTACTTTCAGCGAAAATTTAGCTTCTGAATTGAGGTATACTGTTAAGTACAAGACGCACCCTAGGTTTTGAAGCCTTGATAAGCAAAAAAATGTAGACTACCCCATCAACAATTTGTACAGTAACTATTTTTTCTCTTTTTTAAAACATATTTTTATTGAGACATGTTCCTGCACATACAATCTATTGAGATTATACAATCAGTGGCTCACGATATCATCACATAGTTGTGTATTCCTCACCATGATAATTTTTAGAACATTTGCATTACTCCAGAAAAAGAAATAAGAAGAAAAAAACCTGTACATCCCATACCCTTTACCCCTCCCTCTCATTGACCACTAGTATTTTAATCTACCCCATTTTTTTAACCCCTTATCCCACCCTACTATTTATTTATTTTTGTTTAATTTTTTTTTTTTTTTTGGCATGGGCAGGCAACAGGAAACGAACCCGGGTCTCCAGCATGGCAGATGAGAATTCTGCCACTGAGCCACCATGGCCCGCCCTATTTATTTTTTTTACTTATTTTTACTCATCTATCCATACCCTGGATAAAGGGAGCATCATCAGTCACTAGGTTTTCATAATCACACATTCACATTATAAAAGCTATAGAGTTACACAATTGTCTTCAAGAATCAAGGCTTCTAGGACACAGTTCAGTAGTTTCAGTTGATTAACTAATTGAAATGATAATATGTTGGACACATTGGGGTAAATGAAATCTATTATTAAATTTAGCTTTTATTTATTTAGTTAGTTTAAATTAAATGTAATTTCACCTGTTTCTTTTGACTTTTTTAACATGACAACTGGCCAATTGAAAATCTCCTGCATGGCTTGCGTTAGATGTCCCCTGGATCGAGCTGGTACAGACCCCAGAAATGAAGGCGCTGGAACATTAGGCCAAGACTGAGGGATTGTAAAAGAGTTTTAGGCAGAGGTGACATGGTCAGGTTTCCGTCTTAGCTCCGTCTCCTGGCCGCAGTGGTGAGGGAGGATTATGGGGATGGGGCAACTTGGCAGTAGGAAAATAATTGTTCATCATCAAAAGGAACCAAGTTCCGATCCATGTGCAATGTGGCTATACCTTGAAGGCGTGATGCTAAGTGAAAGAAGCCAGGCCCAAAAGACCATAAACTGTCTGATTCATTGACATAATTTGACCTGAATAGGGAAATCTACAGAGACAGCCGATTGGTGGTGGCCTAGGAAGTGGGGGAGATCAAGGAGTGATGAAAATGTTTTGGAACTAAATAGCAGTAGCTGTTCAACATTATGAATGTACCAAGGGCCGCTGGATTTTTCACTTTAAAATGGTTAATTTTCTGTTATGTGAATTTCACCTGGATAAAAAAAAAAATGAACCTATCAGAGAGCATCATGAAAGTTGCAGAACTTTCAGTAGTCATAAGAATAAAAGGAGACACTGTGGCCAAGAGGGCCTGAGCTGCAGCTGCAGGGAGGGGGTGCCCACTGCCAGTTCCCTGGGCAGGCCGGCGGCCAGTCCAGGCCCAGGGGGAGGAGCCTCGGCGCGGGGGCAGGCACATCTCCCGGGCAGGGCGTGCCTCACACTGGCCTTGGAGCTAAGAGCAGAGGGAGAGACTTAACACCACCAGCGGGTGTGCTGGCTCGAGCCTGGCCCTCGTCCCCACCCCAGCTGCTGCTCACACCCCACTCAGGTTTGCGATACTATCTCTTGCTGCCCGGCCTTGCTCTCCACGACTTACCAGCCTTGCGCCCTTGGGCAAGTGGCTTTCCTCTCGGGGGCTGCCAGCTTTGCCCGGCTTGGCCCCACGTCACACCTAGAGCCGAGGAAAGTTTACTTGCCCACAGGTGGCAGGTCTCCCAAGGCTGGGTGCTTGAGGGTAGCCATCTGGACTCCCAGGGGGCGTCTGGTATGCTCTGTTTTGCAGGGTAGCTTCCCATCTCTTCATCTTGTGGTTGTGTCCCCATGTCACTGCTGAGGTGACTGAGGCTCAGGGAGGGGAAGCAGCTTGTCCAGGGTCACACAGCTCATCAGAGGCGGGATTCCGATGAAAGCTGACCTCGTAGCTCCAAGGACACCGCTCCCATGGCCTTGTGTCAGTGCCACTAAAGTGCAGACGGTGCACACCTCTTGTCTGTCTAGTGGGGATGAAAACCGTGTTGCTGGGAGGACGTGGAAGGTGAGTGAAGTGGTACAGCGCCAATCCAAGGCAGGGCTCCAGATGGTGGCTGCTGTTTGTTGACTGAGCTAGGCTCCCTCTGCAGGGGGTGCTGCTGTAAGCTTGCTTTTCTGGAGGGAAACCGAGCCTAAGTGTGTGCAGCTGGTGAGAGGCAAAGCTGGGGCCCTAACCTGCTCCTTGGCTCTTGGCACAGCACCAGTCCTTGCTCCCTCCCCCAAGGCCTGGTGTTACCTGCTGTGGCTGCCAAGGCCAGCCTTGCCCATGCCCCCAACTAGATGAGTGGATGTGAGTGGGCTCAGGGCACCTCCCTGGTGGGGCTCGTGGATGCCCCCCCTCTCGCAAATTCTCCTTCCTTTGCCAAGTGAGTGGTAACCTTTTCTGCCACCTTGTTTTGAGCTACCTTCTGCCTGCCGG
This sequence comes from Tamandua tetradactyla, assembly GCF_023851605.1. NCBI lineage: Eukaryota > Metazoa > Chordata > Mammalia > Pilosa > Myrmecophagidae > Tamandua > Tamandua tetradactyla. The sequence goes on along the minus strand of NC_135331.1, from coordinate 36,138,124 downwards.
AGTGGCCAGGCAGGAAGCTGGCACTGTGGCCGAGTCCGGAGCTGGGGGACGCCTTAGAGATTGTTGGCCTCGATTCTGGTTGTCTAGACCCCTTGATTGGCCTGTGTCCTCACCTGGGAAATGGGAGGAATCACCAGCTTGGCAGAAATGGCATCCGCTGACAATACAAAGTAGGAAAAGGGAACTTACTGACAGCTGGCAGTGGGGGTGGCAGTGGTGGTGGTCGTGGCATCTGGAGGATAGTTTGGTGGCATCTTCCCTGAGCCAGCAAGCCTCCTGTAGGTAGGTACCCTACAGCGGTGCATAGAAATGCTTAGAGTCTGGTCAAAATGCAGAGTCTCATTTTGTACCAATTGGATAGGGCTAACAAGCTCCCAGGTGACTCTCCTGATGCAGTTAGCAAAGCAAGAAGGAAATTTAGACTTGGGTACTGGGGAGCCACGGCAAGTTGTTGAGCAGGAGAGAAATGGCATGAGTGAAGCTGCACAGGGCTGGCAGCCAGTGTCCACTAACTAGAGAACCTCTCACCCATAGGCATAAGGAGGCCTGTTCCTTTTTGATGTGTGTGTCATAGATAGTGTCAGAGATGAAAAGCAGCTGATGCTTCATCAGGCCAGCCGTGGCAAAATGGATGGTCCCCACCAGAGATTACCCTGAAGCCATAAAAAGGAGAAAGGGAGAGCCATCAGGGTCCTGCAAACTGACATGTCCTTCCGAGGATGGCAGTGCACTCCATGGCCTGGGGCTTTGCTGCTATAGTTTACTGATGTGGCACCAGTGCTAGAATTGGGCCTGTCAGGCCGGCAGAGCTCAGGCAGTTTACTGAGTGATGGAACAAACGTGCAGACATGGGGAGCTCTCCAAGGCAGAACGCTGGGTGAACCAGGCAAGTTCCGGAAGGATGTATGTACTTCGGGGCTCCTCCACGCGGGGTACTACTCACATTTGGGCTGGATAATACTTCGTGGTGGGGGAGGTCCTGTGCATTGTAGGATCTCTAGCAAGAGGCCTGGCCTCCACCCACTAGCACCCCCTATCCTCCATTGTGTCAATCAAACCTTGCCAAATGGCCCCTGGGGAGCAGAGGTGCTTGCATTTGGGAACCTCTGGTATAACATGATAGCATGAAGCTGGCTGGGCTGGCAGGAGGAAAGACAGGTTATCTCTTGGAAAAGGTGAGATTTTGCTTCAAAGAGACTTAAGCCTTCTCTATATTGTTCTTTATATATATATATATGTATAGGGAGAGGAGATTTTGCTCAGGAATTAAGTCATTAAAACATTTAAAAAATACGAATGGTGCAAGTACCAGCCTCGAAAGTTGTGGCATTTAATGAAAGTACATCCCCGAAGCTCTTAGAACAGTGCCTGGTACGCAGGAGAAGCACAGCCAAGGAGACCATCTTGGTTTTAAGACATTGCATCCTTCTAGCAGCCCCTAAGCATATGGAAATGATTATGATTTCCTTTACCCATAGACAAGCGGGAGCTCAGAGAGGGGAAGGGCCTCTCTGAAGGTCACACAGCAAAGTAGGGGCTTGACTGATGGAAACCAGTCTTCAGGCCTCCAAAGTGGGGGCTGGTTCTCCTCTGTCCCCCTGTGGTCCCCACTGTGCGTGGGAAACTAGCAGAAAGGGCTGGGCCTCCTGGCCATTGCACTTGTGGGATGAGGCCGTGTGGGCTGGTTTGAGTCCATCAGTCTTTTGGCTTCTTGTCCTCCACAGTCCAGTAAGCACCCAGGGAGCAGGCAAGACTGGAAATGGCAGGGGTGGGGTAGGGTACAATCTGTGGGAGCTGTGCTTGTGGTTTTGCCCACCAGCACTGGGAGAACTGCCAAGGATTCGGAGGCAGTGAGGGCAGACTTGGCAGAGGCGACCCTGTAGGTGGGCACTGGCTGCCAGCCCTGTGTAGCTTCAGTCATGCTGCTCCTTTCCTGCTCAAAAACCCACCATGGCTCCCCAGTACCCAGGCTAAGTTTTTTATGTTTCCCAAGTTAGCATCTCAGTGTCCTAGGATGCTCCCTGCGAGATAGTTAGAATCCAAGTGCTAATAATAGCAATAATAATAATAATAATAATACAGTATAACAGTTATTATTGTAGGATCTAGAACACCGGCTGTTTGTTAGACATGGTGGTAAGTACTTTACATGCATTGCCTTATTTAATTCTTACAGAAGCCATATGGTACTGGTGTTAGTGTGATTCCCATTTTACAGATGAAGAAACTGATGCCCAAAGAGGTTGGGCATCCTGTTCAGGGTCACACAGCTTGTACCCCAGCCAGGATCCAAATCCATTTAACTCCACTTTTTTCCAGGAGGCTGTCTTACCTAATCTTGTTTGAGAGTGAGTGAGCCAGCATGGCGCAGGCAGAGAAGGCCCCCGGGTACACAGGAAGTGCCCAGCTCTGGGTATCTAGAGAGCCAGGTTTGCTCCGTCACCTTGCTGTGTGACCTTGGCCGGTTTGTCTCCATGTCTCTGGGCTTGAACTGGGCTTTCTCCAAGGCCACTTGCTCCTTCTGCACTCATGAACCCAAAGTTATGATGCAAACCTAGAAACCGCCTAATTTTCATTTTTCTCCTCTTCTGTAGAGAAGAAAAATCAGGGGAAAAATGAAGCCCCAGGTAACATCATGTTTCCAAAGTAAGAGTTAAGTGTTTCAGAAATTGGATCAGTTGACTCTTCTAGCACCTGACTTATCCCAGACAGTTTTTGTGTGTCTCTCTACATACATATATATTTCTATGCTTATACATACACATGCACAGAGGCAGATATGTGATGTGTATATATATATATATATATATGTATATATATATTTTTTTTTAACATGGGCAGGCACCGGGAATCGAACCCGGGTCCTCTGGCATGGCAGGCAAGCATTCTTGCCTGCTGAGCCACCGTGGCCCGCCCTGATGTATATATTATAAGGGATTTTGTTCACAACCTTTTTTTTTTTGATGGGGTGCATAGGCCAGGAATTGAACCTGGGTCTCCCGCATGGCAGGTGAGAATTCTACCACTGAAATACCCTTGCACCCTTATCCCAGACATTTTTCAGGGTAGCAAATCATTTTTCACAGCAGTATCCAGTTCCATCATGGTTTTACCGCGGAATAGTTAACCATTCCCTAATTATATGTGATGATAAGTTAATAGCTGGCATTTACCGAGCGCCTCGTCCGGCCAGGCCCTGCTCCCCCGTCATTCATGTGCTTAGCACAGCAAACCTCAGAGAGGCGGGCAGTTCAGTCCCATTTTAAAGAATGGGAAACTGAAGCTGTTGAGGTTTAAAACCACCCCAGGTCCCTTGGCCCAGCCTGGCCCCCCACACCCTGTCCTAAGCCATCGTGCCGCCCCCTCCCCCACCTTGTGCCTTGTTTCCCAGGCTCTCCTTGTGCTGTGTGTGTGTCTCTGAGGTGGGCAGAGCCAGCGGGGTGCTGGTCAAGGCAGGAAGACCAGTTAAGCGCGGCTGCAGGGGCCTGCTGGCAGCCGGACATGTAGCCTTGCTCAAGGAGTGACGGGTCCTGCTTTGGGCAGCACCCCCTCCAGTGCAGGTGCAGCCTTGACCTGCAGATAATTTGCTGGAGCCGTCCAGGGGTGACATCCGGACTAGCTCAGTTGATGGTTTCCCTGACCCTTGACAGCGTGTGGCCGATGCCTCTCCCCAGGGATTTTGGGGAGGTGCTGGGTAGGGTGGCTTCTGTCCCTTAAAGATTCCCTGTGTGCCAGGCCCTGGCTGCCTGCCTTAGCCACCCTGAGCCATAGAGTCATTTCAACAGCCTAGTGAACTGGGTTCCAGTTCCAGGTGGGGACACTGAGGGTCAGAGGGGCTAAGAGACTCGTCCCTGCTCCAGCTGTGGAGAGTTGGGGGTGTTGTGCATCCTGGCTGACACTTATGATGAGCGCTTAGCATGAGTCATGTCCTCTAAGCCTTTTGCACTTATCACCTTATCTCCCAGCATCCTCAGGAGTGGATGCTGTCATTGTCCCCATTTTGCAGATGACAAAACTGATACCTTTTATGCTTTTTAAAAAAAAAACTTTTATTGATAAATCTTATCCTACAGACATTCTGTGCAGAGTGCATAATCACTGGCTCACAATATCATCACATAGTTGTGTATTCATTACCATGATCATTTTTTAGGACATTTGCATCACTCCAGAAAAAAAAATAAAAAGAAAAAACTCACATGCATTATATAGATATCCCCTTTTTAGTTGATGGTTTACTGGAGTGGCTAGAGGGAAGTACCTGAAACTGTTGAGCTGTGCTCTGACAGCCTTGATTCTTGAAGACTGTATAATGCTAGGGCTTTTACAATGTGACTGTGATGTGCAAACCTTGTGTCTCATGCTCATTTTATTCAGGGTAGGGACCAATGAGTAAAATAAAAAAAAAAAAAAAGGATGAAAAAAATAATAGGGGAGACAAAGGTTAAAATAAATTGAGTAGATGGAACTAGTAGTGATCAGTGAGAGGGAGAGGGAAGGGGTGTGAATTGTGTGAGATTTTGTGCTTTTTTAAAGGTTAGGCATGAGCTCCTCCTTCGGGTGCCAGGTCACAGAGGTAGAAGTGGGGTGTGGGACAGGGGAGGGAGGTGTGGGGTTCAGTCTGCCCCTGGGACTCCTTGACAGGGAAACTGAGACCCTGAGAGGGAAGGGGCCCACCTTGGATGATACGGAGCTTTGGTGGTGGAGCTGGCGTTAGAACCTACTCTTCCCACGGCCTGGGCTGGGGAGCATTCCTCTCTGCCCATCCACTTCCCTTTCTCCCAAACACCATGGACTTGGCAGCTAAAGTTTATTTGGAAGGGATGTGGTGTTTACATCCAGACAGCTCCAGGACATACCCACTGCCTTTCAGGACAGCCAGTGGGATGGCTCGGGGTTCCAAAGGTGCATTTTATACCTCCCGGGGAGCTCATCCTGTCTGTCCTGCTCCCTGAAAGCAGAGCAGGGCTCATTAAATGGAAGAACCTTTTATGGAACCGCAAAGATGAAACCAGCTCCATTTCTAGACCCAGGGTTTCAGCCTCAATTTAAATACTAGTCCTGCCCCTACCAGCTGTGTCGTGCTGGATGATGCAAACTTAACTTCCCTGAGCCTCTGATTTTCATCTCTAAAATTGAGTCTCCTTGTGCCCTGCCCCCCCCCGCCCCCAGGGTGGCTTGGAGGATCAGATGGTACAAAGTTTATAAGGCTCTCAGGTCCATGCTGGCTGAGATGAAACTGCATTCATAACTGTTAGTTATGTAAGCTACCGTCCACCAAGGGCCTTAATTGTCTCCTCGCGACAGTCCTGTCTATGAAGAGGGCTCTCTGTGCACCCATTTTACAGATGAAGATACTGATGCTCAGAGAGGCTGGGGAACTTGCCCGAAGCTGCACAGCCGGGGAGGGGGCAGAGATGGACTTGGCTCCGTGGCCCCCTGGCCCCTTTGCTGCCCCACCCTCCCTTGCTGCCTGCCTCTGTGGATGCTCCGAAATTGCCGGAGGAAAGGAAGTGCTGCACGTTGAGCTGTGTGTGTGGGAAGCCTCATGTGGTGTAGATGGCCGGCGCTCAGTAGATGCTGACTTCAGGGGAGGAATTGCAGTAGAGTTCTCTGGAGTTCTCTGGGCAGGTCAGGCAGAGTGACTCCAGAAGGAATGGGGATTTGTGGGAAATCTGCTTCTACCACTCTGTATGGATTTCCTCTGGAGGCAGACCAGGAGGTTTTCTGAGGGTCCCAAGCTCCCTGGCTTCTGGGTAAATATATGAACAGAGCCATGCCCTCGAATGGGGGGTTGCAGAAACTGAGGTGTGGTCTGGAGTGACTCCAGGCAGCAGGGCCCAAACTAGGGTGAGGCAGGTGAGGCGTCCACCTTGGGTGCAGAATTTTGGGGGACCCTAAAGACATTCAGTAATCAAGATGAATATTGTAATGCAATTAAAAAAAATCAAAATTAGTAGATGAACCTTGGAAAACATGCTTAGTGAAAGAAGCCAGTCACTAAATATCACATATTGTATGGTTCCGTGTCTTTAAAATGGTCAGAATAGGCAAATTTATAGAGATAGGAAGTAGATTGTGGTTTCCTAGAGCTGGGCGGGGGTGGAAAGATTCAATGAGGGTGATAACTAAGGATGTAAAGTTTCTCTTTGGGGTGATGAAAATGTTTTAAAGTTGATTGCGGTGATGGTTATCAATCTCGTGAATATACTCAGGACCACTGAATTTTACATATTAAATGAGTGAATTCTATCTCAATAAAGCTGTTACAAAAAAATCTAAATGAATGCAAAAAAAAAGTCCATGATGAACAAAACATCAAGATTTTAAATAATGTCAGGATCAGTGTGCTGCTTTGAAGCTGTTATGAAAAGTCATGTTCTTTTAATCCATTCTCGTGGGTGTAGACCTCTTACGGGTGGGACCTTTTGATGAGGTTGTTTCCATGGAGATGTGACCCACCCAATTCAAGATGGGTCTTACTCCTTTTTCTGGAGTCCTCTATGAATGAATAAAGACAGAAAACACAGAGAGAGAGACATAGCAGAGAGAAGAAACCAAGTGAAGGAAGGATGCAGAGAGAGAGAGAGAGAAATGCCCTGGAGAGACTAAGAGAAGACCTGTAGGACAGAGAGAACTCGGAGAAGTGTCCCTGGAGAAGCAAGCAAGGAGACATGAAACCTGAAAGCAGTGGAGTCCCAGAGCCAAGACGCAGCCTTCCCTTGTGACAGAGGAACCCCAGATACCATTGGCCTTTCTTTAGTGAAGGTATCCTGTTTTGTTGATGCCTTAATGTGGACATTTCCATAATGTTAGAATGGTAAACTTGTAACTTGTTAAAACCATTTTAGCTGTTGTTAAAAGCCAACCCAGGGTGGGCCACGGTGGCTCAGTGGCAGAGTTCTCACCTGCCATGCTGGAGACCTGGGTTCGATTCCCGGTGCCTGCCTGTGCGAAAAAAAAAAAAAAAGGCCAACCCAATTCTGGTATATTGCATTTTAGCAGCTTTAAATATAGGTATATTACTGATTACTGATATTTTCCCTTCTGCCTCAGTTCTAGTTAACTTGGCATAGCCCATTGTTAATCCCATTTTTTTTAAATTGTGAAATACGATATATATACAAAAAAGCAACAAATTTCCAAGTACATTTTAACAAATTTCCAAGTACAGTTTAACATTTTCCAAGTAGTTATCGAACAGATTTTGAAGTTAGGTGTGGGTTACAGTTCCATGATTTTTCATTTTTTCTTCCAGCTGCTCCAAGACACTGGAGATCCACAAAAATATCAAGAAAATGATTCAGCAGGCATATTCGTTTGTTAAGTCCTCTCTTCTCTGTTATACTCCTTCTTTTAAATGACATGTATACATAAAGCAGCACATTTCAAAGTACCTCGCAACAATTCGCTGTAGAACAGATTTCAGAGTTTGGGGTGGGTTATAATTCCACAGTTTTAGGTTTTTATTTCTAGCTGCTCTAAGGTACTGGAGGTTAAAAGAAATATCAGTATAATGTGTTCATCCTGTTTTTATCTATAATTTTGGTATTTTGTTCATCATGAATTTTTTTGGCATTCATTTTGATTTTAAAACATATTGCACTCAATATTTGTTGTACAGCTCTGTGGCTGTAAAGCTAAGATCGCCTGAGTCTGCTCTGGGTCTTACTGGCAGGCTGTTTCCTGTGCAGATCCCACCACTAAGAAGGAATGGGCCAGGATGGGAAGAAAGATGAGGCTAGAACCTTCCACAGGCGGGTCTTTGGATTCCTGGCCCTGAGAGCGCAGCCCACTGTGCGTCCACACTGGGATTGATACTCACAAGAGTTCTTAATTGGAGTCCTTTGACCGTATTCTGGGGTCCAGGAATTTGTAAGGGGATAATCTGGATATTTACTGACCCTCCTTTAACATTTCTTCCAAATTTCAGCACAGGCACCAGATCGCTGTAGTGGAAGCAGAATCTGGGCCTTGGACACCAATAGAAACCACGCGTGTCTTTATATCACGTTGTAGTCACTGCTGATGTCACAACGTTTTGCTTTGAGTGCGCATCGCTGCAGGAGAATTATAGTTGCTGTTGGACCTGCCACTAGATCTTTTTTTTTTTTTGGCGTGGGCAGGCACTGGGAATTGAACCTGGGTCTCTGGTATGGCTGGCGAGAACGCTGCCTCTGCGCCACCGTTGCCCGCCCTAGAGCTTGTTATTTATTGCCTTACCGAGGACCCTATGATATCCTGTACCCCACACAGTTTTTATAGTTGTATCTTTAACCTTGTATCATTATAATTGTTTTCCTTTTAATCCTTTGCATTTTATTTTATTCCATTTAAGGAAAGGTCCCTAGGTCTCCCCAGACGGCCAAAGGGCTCTGTGGTACACAACAGGTAAAAGGACCAATGAGACCTGGAGCAGGTCCCGAGGCTGCCCCTCCTTGCTGGGCGACCTCGGGCAGAGGCCACTTCCCCTCTCTGCAGAGTTTGCATTTGGTGAAATGCTCACAGAGGTGCTTCTTGAGGCTGTTATTGGGGGTTGCTGACAATGCTGGAAGCTACTTTCCAGTCGTGTCTGTCCGTCTCACTGGATGGGACTTGGTAATGGGCTGCTCTCCTGTGCCCTTGGGGGGCTCCCACAGCCACTGGCACATCCCCATCTTGGCATTAACCCCCCTCGGAGTTGTCTGCCTGCCCAGTGACCTGCTCTGTCCCCTCGACAATCATGGTCCCCTGACAGCCCGAGGAGGCGGGCGCTGTTCTCCCCTTTCTCCTGGGCACAGGTGAGTGAGATGTGGAGAAGTCGCTGACTCAGGGCCACCCAGCAGGTGAGCCACCTGCGCCCGACCTACAGAGATGCCCGAGAAATAGTCCTTAAAGACTGAATTCTGGGCCCAAGTGGTATTTCCTAGAGATGGGGGGGTGGGGGGCGGCAGCGCTTGTTCAAACGCAGATGCCAGGGCCCCATCATATGACTTCTAAGTCAGAACATTTTGGGTAGGATCTGGGAATCTGCATTTTAACCATCTTGGGCGATTCTGATGCAGGCTGAAGTTGGAGAGCCACCTTAAAGGGAAGAAATGACAACGGTAATAGCTACACACCTCTGTTCTGGGCACTTTACATTGCCTCGTTTGTTTTATCCTCACAGCACCTTTGCAGGATGAGTGCTGTTATCACCCTATTTCACAAATGGGGAAACTGAGGCATAGAGAAATTAAGCAACTGCAACCCCCACTCCCCTACCCCCTCGGTTACATGGCTAGTGATCAGCAGAACCAGACTTCAGAATTGGGTTTGCATGACTCCTAACCCTGTGCTCCTTCTCTCATCTCAGGCAGCCACTCTGCAGAGGAATGGAGACGGGGTCCCCTGAGTGTGTTGTGTGTGTGTTGTGCAGGAAACCCCAGCTCCCACAAGGTCACCCTAGCCGTTTCCCATTTGCAGTGTTTACCAGGCAAGGGCCCTGGGACTTCTGAGCAGGAAGTCCAGAGCACCGGCTGCACCAGGTGCTGGAGGAAAGGCTGGGAGACCTCAAGCAAATGGCTTTCTCTCATCTGTGAATTGGGTGGAGTAAGGATTGGGGGCGGGTGGGGAGGGCTAAGAGCTCTGACATCAGGCAAACTGGGTTCCAGTTTGGGGTCAGCCACGTAACCATCTGTGCCCTCGGGCAAGGCACGCCACCTCTCTGCCCTTCAGTTTCCTCTTCTATAAAATGGTGCAAATGATAGTGCCTCCCCAAAGGGTTGTCATGAGACCCAAAACGTATATAAAAGAGCCAGGTGCCCATAAGTCTCTCTCCTTAAGTCTATGGCAACGGATGGGACGTTGGAGTGATTCTGAATGTGGATCTGCTTCTTTTAAAAAAGAAATCGACAATTTATTTTCCCAAAATGTATACTTTTCACTCCCGGTATTTGGTAAAATAAGTACCATGCAGTGGGTTGGTTCAAACTACTGGAATTTATTAGCTCTTGGTTTTGAGGCTAGAAGTCCAGAATCGAAGTGTCAGCAAGGCAATGCTTTTTCTCGGGAGACTGTGGCGTCCTGAGCTGGCTGCGTGATCCTCAGTCCTTGGCTTCTCTGTCACATGACCGTGCATATGGATGGTGGCCTCTCCTGGCTTTTCCTTTTCTCTTCCAGATTCTCTTGATGTTTGGCTTCTGGCTGCTCCCTCTGGCTCTCTCTCTCTCTCTCTCTCTCTCTCTCTCTCTCTCTCAAGTTTACTGTTCTAAGGCCATAAATATGGGCAAACTAAGGCATCCAGAGAAAGACACATTGGCTCAAGGAAGACTGATGTGGGAAGGCATGTGGCTGGCGTCTGCTGGTCCTTGTTCCCGATTCCATTGCTTCCACTTGTGACGCCAGTGGTCTCCTCTCTGAGCATCTGTGTTCTTCATTAGCTCCTCTGGAACACAGCTATGGGTTCTGGCTTGCTCAGCTTCTATGGGAAGACACATGGCGACATCTTCTGGGCTCTGGCCATGCCTCGGCATCTTCTCTCTCTGTTGGCTCTCTACGCATCTCCAAACATCCGTGTCTCTGTCACCTCTGAAGCAACTGTTCTCCAAGCATCTGCATCTGAGGTTTCTTCAAAATGTTTCCCCTTTTAAAGGACTCCAGTAAACTAATCAAGACATACCTTAAATGGGCAGAGTCACAGCGCCATCTAATCAAAAGGTCACACCCACACAACTGAGTGGATTTTATCTCAGTGGATACCGTCTCCATGGATACAGTCTGGCCCCACATGATTGGATCAAGATGAACATATGGCTTTTCTGGGGTCCATAACAGTTTCAAACCAGCACAGCCATCTTCCCCGTAAGGATTTCCATAATGGGACTAAGACCCATGCTGAATCAGCTGGACCACACCTTAACAGAAGTAACTTCAACAAAAGGTCTTACTATAAGGCCTTACACCCCCAAAGACGGATTAGGATTAAGAACCTGTTTTTCTATGGTACCACAGCTCTGTAGCTCCAAACCACCACACCAAAGGTTGCGTTTCCCTTCTGAGATGGAACCCAGAATGGAAACATATATCCGCTTTCACCGTGCTCACTGAATTTCCATTTTCAGGTTTCCCCAAGTTTCCTTGGGAGCATGTCTTGCTAAAAATGTCTTTTTATCATATATACCGGGAGTGGCACACTACGGCCCGTGGGCCAAATGTAGTTCGCCCACCTGTTTTTGCAAATAGTGTTCTTGGAACACACCATGTGCATTGGTTTGTGTGTTGTCAGTTAACCAGCAGAGTTAAGTAGCTGGGATGGAGAAAGCAGCATTTTGTCCTCAGAGCCAAAACATTTCTCCGGCCCTTTGTGGAGAAAGTTTCCCTACCCTTCATCTAGACTATAAAATAGAGTCACAGAAAGTTTGGGGAACAGATGCAAGGAAAAGAGGTCACCTTTAATCCTCCCTTATCATAGGAACCTCTTAATTTGCACATATCTGTATTAGTTATGGTTCTCCTGAGAAACAGAACCAACAGTATATCCATTTATAAATTATATATAATATGTAATTTATATACTAAGAGATTTATTGTAAGGAATTGGTTCACACAACTAATTGTGGGGTTTTGTAAATACAAACTCTGAACGACAGGCTGCAAGATGGAAACTTTTGAAGTCAGCTGAAGTCAGTCTGAATTCCTCAGGGGAAGCTGGCAATCTAGAAATTCCTGTAAGAGCCAGTGTCAAAGTTGAGGCAGAAATTCTTCTGACCTCTGAAACCCTCAGGCCTGGCTTTTAAGATCTCCAGCTGATTGGATAAGGAGACTATCCACACTGCTGAGGGCAGTCCCTTTTGTTGATTGTAGATGCAATCAGTTGATGGTAGATGCAAATCCCATCTATGAAATACCTCCACTTATAACAAGCAAGCTAGTGCTTGGCCAAACAACTGGACACCATAACCTAGCCTGGTGAGCACATGAAATTAACCAGCACAATGTGTTTTCCCATTCCAGTCTTTGTCCATGTGTCATAGCAACAAAAATCATTAATATAAAATGCTAACATTTTTCACATGCTAACTTTGTGCCAGGCTTTATGGAAGCTGTCTCCCTCTGCTGTAGGGGTTGTTCCCTTTTCTCAGAGGAGAAAGCTGCAGCTTGGAGAGCTCAGCAGGTGGACTCTGGACACCCGGTCACTGACTTGTGTGTGTATCTGTGGGTGGGTGGGGGGTTGGGGTTTTACCTTGGCACTATCAAGCCCCACTCCCAGTTTGCACCTAAGAGAATGCTGACCTCTGCCTTTAGAGGAGAGGCTGGGACAGTATGTGAGGCCCCGCTCTCGAAGTTTCAGGTAAAACATGCAAAGTAGATCAGAGAGAAGAAAGCCCAGATCTAGGGGGGCAGCCCTGGCATTGCTGGAAGCATGGGTTCTGGAGAGAGAAAGACATGGGTTTCCCTTGGCTTTCTCCCTTCCCAGCTGTGTGGCCTTGGGCAGGTGGCCTCACCTCTCTGAGCCCTCATAAATAGATGGTTAATGGGGAGGACCAACGGGTTCCAAATAGGAGTTGTGAGGAAAAAAACAATGGTGTATATGCATGCATTATAATGATGCATACAAAACCCCTTGACTCATTATCTGGCATGCAGTAAGCACTCAATAAGTGCGAGCTCACATTTTCAAGGCTGTATGCCAGTCTGCCTGCCTGCCCTTCCCTCTTGAACCACTCCAAGTGCTTTTAATGCTCCATCAGTGTCCAGAGTCTCGGAAGTATCATTTTCCCACTTCCTTTAGCCCTTTTGGAATTCAGCTGGCTTCTCTCTGGAACGGGTTGGAGATCTCTGATTCCCATGGACCTGGAGAGCTTAGGTCTCCCCTGCTCTGCTTGGGGAGGTGGGTTGGGGCGGGCAGGTGGGAGGTGTGCAGTCAGCGCAGCCCGGCAGGTGGGCGGTAGCCTAGGCGATAGAATGTTTGGGAGCCAGTTCCCAGGGGGAGGGCTTGTGGGGCTGATGGCTGGGCATGTGGGCGCCGGGCACCCCTCATTGGCCTTTGCATCATTAACTCCGTAAGTGCAGTGACCCACCTCCTTAGCCAGCTTTGTTTCCTACCACCCTCTCCTCCCCCCAGCCACTTTTTTCTTGGGAATCTCTCGACCTGCTGAACTTGAAGACATGGTGCTGCTGATTTAGAAAGTTCGAATGCGTTTGAACCAAAGATCAGAGTGGGTCTCGGTGTAAATTCACTCCCTACCTTGACCCTAATGTCCGTGACCCCTTATTGAATGGCCAAGCGTTTATAAAAGGTATAATTGTGTCACACGCTGGTTTTCCACTAGAACAGCTCCACAAGGACAGGGGCCCTTGTCTGTTGCCCTCGATGTACCCAAATATCTCGAGCAGATATCTTGGTGTATCGTAGGTACACAATAAACATTTGTGGCATGAACTAATCTCACTCTGAGAGATCTCTTAAATTGAATAGTCATTCCCCTCCCTGTCCCTTCTCTTTCAGCAGCCATTCAGGGTAGCCCCATGGGATGGTGGAAAGAGGAAAATCCCTCCCATTTTTCCTACTGCCTGATATTGTGAGCCTGATGACCCAGTGCCAAGGAAAGCATCTTGGAGACAGAGCCAGAATTGAAAACTGGTTTTTCCTCTTCCTAGCTCTGTGGCTGCTGCTAATCACTTCTTCTCTCCCAGCTTCAACTTCCTCATCTGTGAAGTGGGGGTAAAAATCCCTACTTTACAACACTCTGCTGCTGATGAAATTGGATAACGAGAGCCAGTACTTAAAATAGTACTTGCCATGTGCCAGACCCTGTTTCAACACATCCTAACCAACTTCCACATCCCAGCACTCCTGCAAGGCAGGTTGCTATTATCATTCCCATATTACACACGAGGGAACTGAGACTCAGAGAGGGTAAGTGACTTGCCTAAGGTCACACAGCTGGTAGCTGGAACCAGGACTTGAACCTAGGCCATAGGACCCCCTGCCATGCCTGATGTGCAATTCAAAAAACACTAGTTGTGGCATTATTTAGTAAGACAATATGATGGCAATACTAAAGCGTGCGTTTAGGAGAAAAATATCCTCCCCTACCATCCAAACACCACCCCTGGAAGTGATTTGAAAGTATTTTCCTTTTTGTCTTTTTTTCTTGCCTGTGGTTTGTCTGCTGGTTGGTCGAGTTGATTTGGCAGTTTTGTTTTTGGGCGTGGTGATGCTTACCCTGGTTCCTGTATGATCTGTTCTCATTTGTAAAACAGAGCACATGGTGCCACCCCCCGCCCTGGGCTGTCATGAGGATGAAATGAGGCAGTGCACATAAACCCCTCATTCTAGTGACTGATACATAGTAGGTGCTTAATAAATGCTGGCCAGTAATACATAGGAGGTGCTTGATAAATGCTGGCCAATACTACTGTTATTACTGTGGTGAGTAATGCCTCACCCACTCTAAGTCAGTATTATCCAATAGAACTTTCTGCGAGGACGGAAATGTGCGAAGAGTGTGGTTGGCAGGTTTGTTCTGTGAAAGGCCAGGCTGTAAATACTGTGGTTCAGTGGGGGACACGTGGCCTGTGTTTCTTTTTTCTTTTCCTCCTCCTCTCCCACTTTTCTCCTGTTTCTTCTTCCTCTCTCTTTTTTTCTTCTCCTACTCCTCTTCCTTCTTCTTCACAAACCTTTAAGACCTTCATGGGGGGAAAAAAAACCTTCATGAAGAAGGAAGAATTTGAACTGAGTCATGACAGTAAATAGGAACTGATAAGAAACAGACAAAAAGTCATTTCGAGGATGGCAGAGAGGTGAAAAAATTATGTGCAGCGTAGGAAAGGACAGAAGGAGAGCGTAAGGCAGATGAGCTTTACTGGACTTAGTATACGCACTTGAAAGAAGACAAGTCAAGCAGTCTTTCACTGAGAGTTCATTAAGGTTGACTGATGTATTCCTGTTTAGTATAAATTAGTTTCTGCAGCTGAAGTAAGGAAGGAGGGAAAAAGGAATAGTAGAAGACAAAGTTGGGCCAAAAAAAAAATATATATATATATAGACAGGAATGCTAGAGTTTATTAAAATGATGAGATAGCACATGGCATGTAAGTGATGGCGTACACACAGTAATACATGGCTAACGGCAATATATGACTCCTCAGTACCCCTGAATTTGCTGGGGGGTGAAGTTCCTGATTTATAAGATTGTGATTAAATGAGGCATAATTCAACCTGCAGTAGCTGATTTACATACAGAATCTGTATTCATATTTGCTGCTGTCATTAGCAAGAGTGACCCAAGGCTGAAATCTGCTTAAAAAAACAAAAGGCTAATTGTGAGAAAATATAGCACAAATAAAACTTCCAAAGGGAGGTTCAAAATCATGAAGCTGATCCAGTAGGTTTTTGCTTTTAACCCCGTCCAGCTCCCCTGTGGTTAGAGATGCTTTCCTTTGCAGCTTTCCTTAGCGTTAGCTGGCCTTGACTCCTGGAAGAAGCTTATGTACAGAAACATTGTAAAGCCGTATTTCTTCTAGATACCAGGATACTTGCTCTTTTCTGGATGCGTGGTATACTTTAATTAAAAAAAGTTAATGATGAAAACAAAAGCAACACCATTCTTAGCTTATTTTGTCCCAAAGGCCCTAGCTTGCTGACCTCTATTTTAGACACACAAAAACACACTGGCCAAAACAGTAGCCCCTGGGCACTCCGAATGAGGCTTCTATAAACAAGGAAGTGAATTTCAAATTTTGTTTAATTTTGTTGCCTATAAATTTCAAGAGCTGCGTGTGGCTGGTGGCCCCACGTTGGATGTGCAGCTGTAGGTCCCTGAAGGCTCTGGAAGGCCCTGTGTTCCCTGGAGGCGGCAAAGGGCCAGCCCACGGGGCATGGGAGCTGCTGTAGGGCCCTCCGAGGGCAGCTGGGGCCATGCCATCCACTTCTGGAAGATTCAAGTGCCCAGCCCTAATGGGTTTTATTTGTTCTGAAAGCAGTCAAAGTCTCAGGGGCCCCCAGGCCCGGACAAGTGCCAGGCTTGGCGTGGGGGGCCGGGGGTTTGCAGTCCTGGCCGCTGGTTGCTGTGAGTACATCTGGGAATCCTTCTGCCTCTGGGTCTAGATTGTTCTGGTTGAAAACAGGCTCTGAAAACCATAGTAAAGCAGTTTATTAAACTGAAGTAGCATTAATACAGAAGAGCAACAAAAACTTACTGCTCAAAACGCAAGTTTTGGGCAGGCTATACATATGACTGCTAGGAACAAAGGGAGGGGATGGGAATGGAGGGGTCAGGGAGCAAGGGAGCGTGACAGGAGTTGCTTGGGGTGGGGTGTCCTTCGGCCAGGCTTCTTTAATTTAGCAATTTGGACAGGTAGGATGTCTCTGCAGCAGCAGGACGGTCTAGAGGGTAAGCAGGTTTGTTAGCGTCAGCCTGGCTTGTTTCTTTTCTGCAGGGGCAGAGGTCTTAGTAAGTGCCCATGAAGGATTATTGGTATGCCAGCCTGACTCAGGTGTTAGTTTTTTTCTTTGCAATTTCCTGGATAAAATGGAAGCTCAAGCGTATCAGACTGATTAGTGAAGCTATTAACCTTTCCATTTTCACAAGATGGCACTAACTGGGCTTGTATTTTAGAGAGAGCAAAAAACTCTGTATAGTGAGGAGCTGGGAGGGAGGGCAAAGAAAGGCAGCGAGCAGCACACCCAGTTTATTTTCTTTATGGCACATCAGTCATAATAGCTGAGGGTTTTTTTTTTGTTGTTGTTTGTTTTTTCTTTTAAATTTTGTAACATATACAGGACATAAAATTTCCATGTAACCACTTATGTGTATACAAGTTCATGATATTAATTACATACCCAATATTGTGTTAGGCTCACCATCATCCATTATCAAAGCTTTTTTATCCCCCAAACAGAAACTCTACCTATTAGGCAATAATGCCCCGTTCCTCTCCCGAACATTACCAGATGTTGTAATCTTCTAGCTCTGTGAATTTAATAGCTGAAACTTTTAAGTACCTTACCATTCTCTTGTTTAAACCTCCCAACAGCCCCTTTTACAGATTAGGAAGCCTGAGGAGGGATAATCTCTATAGGATATTGTCTAACCCCGGTGCTGGGTTCTTAATTGCCCCGAGCTCCTGGAATGGGACTGAAAGGAGGGAATGGAGGCTCAGATGCAATGTGGGACTCTGTGGAGTGATTTCCCCTCCTGGGCCTCAGTGGTCCCATCTGCAAAACGGGGATAGGTGAGAATTAGACTAAAACCCTCTCCACCCTAGATGATAAGGACATGGCATCAAGATATACCCCAGAACGCCCTCTGTTCCTTGTTAGCCAGGTCCCTGCTGCCTGCCAGGCCCCATCAGGGACACGGGGTCATTTGTGTAACGTGGCAGTTAAGAGCTGGGCGCCTAGGTCTCATGCATGTTGATCCTGGTTCCTTCCATCAGTTGCTTGGTCATTTGTGCTTCCTCTTGTTTTCTCTTCTGTAGAATGGGGTTATCCGAGTATTTTACTATAAGCGGGATTAAAGAGCCCAAGGAACTGACCTACATTTGGTCAGTATAGATGGTGATGGCGGGCATTGCCCAAAGCTGGGGGCACCATATTCAGTGCAGGCTAGGTACCCGGTGCCCTTTGGAGTTGTGCAGTGTGCAGCCTGTCCAACCATGCCCAGCCGTCCCAGGCAGCAATAGAAGTGTGACGGTAGTGGCTGTACGTATTGTTAAATTTGCTTTTCCTGAAGTCCAAGTCCCTGGGCGAAGAGCAGGGGAGAGGCTTGGTTTGCAGAGACCTAGGGGCCTCCTAAGGTAGCCATGCCTTAGCTCAGATTCTCTCTTCCTTCTCTTTGAGAAGTGAGCCAGCTCATTTCCTGTACAACCAGGCCAGGGCTCCACAGGGGAGAGTTCAGACCCCAGCTGCCACATCTGGGGCCCCGGTGGCCATCTCCTGTGTTGTGGCTTGCCACTCCCCCAAAGTCATTGTCCTGTGCCCTTGGGGAGCCCCTAACCCCCTTCTGCTCATCTGAGGGGCCCTGCCCCCCACTTCATGGAACTGACCCCTGATGCAGTATCTCTTTGGCCTCTACAGGGGTCTGCCGGTGGACGGCTGTGGCGAGAAACCACGAGGGCTGGAGCCCAGGGATGAGAGCATCCAGGAGAGGTAAGTGCCCCCACGAGACCCGGCAGCACCCTGACTTCTCCGGAGACAGGCCTTGGCACAGCCGCCTCTGCAACCTCAGCCCCATTATTGGGCATCTGTGCAAGATTCCCCGGCGGGCTTTTTCCTCTATATTCAGTTAGCAGGTCAAAAACTCAGTACGAGAAAAAGCCGGATATCGTCAACATGGAAAGGGCAGGCCTCTGCTCCTTCCTGCCAATAAGAAAGACAAATTCTCCTGGTGATAGGGTAGAGAAGGTTGAGGCCCAGAGAGGACAGGGGACTTGCCCAGCATCACACAGCAGATTCAGGGAACAGCTGGAACTTGAAGCCTCTTGCCTCCCATCTTGCCCATGCTAGCATTTTCACTTCACCAAAAAGTTTCCTGAGCCTCACAATTGTTCTATAAGGAAAAGTTATTATTATTGCCCCCAGCACCCCCCCCACCTTTTTTTTTTTTTTTTTTAGGAGATAATGGAAGCTCAGAGAGATAAATCCCCTTGTCTGTTCATCAGCTGGCAAGTAGCAGAGGTGGGATTTGGGCCTGGAGCTGCAGGATTCCAAGCCCTGGGCTTTTACTCACCCTTCTCACTGCCTGCCTGGTAGTTGTAGGATGCCAGGGCACATCCCTTGCCAGGGACCAGCAGGGTAGAGGACAGGCCCAGGTCTCCAGGCTCTGAGGTCCCTCGGAAGCTGCCCTCTGCTTTGTGGATTCCCCTGCTTTCTCTCTGTCAAGTTGCCCTGCTTTTTTTTTCTCAAGTCCTCCTATGGGTTTTTGCTGACTTCTGCTCCTCTCTGTCCTACCTGCTTTGAGCTGGTTTCTTCTGGTGGGCCCCTCGCTGGATCCTGTCCCAGGCCGGTGAGCAGCTCAGCCTGGACCTGGTCCAATCCCCAGGCCCAGGCTGTGTGACCTTGGGAAAGTTGCTGTGTCTCTCTGAGCTGCTGGGGTGAGTCATTTGTACCCAGGGACTGTGGTGAGGATCCTGTCAGATAAAGCATGGAAAGCAGATCGAGTGCTTATTTTACTTAAACAAATACCACACAATGAGTGGGTTTAACACCAGGAATGTATTGACTCACAGTTTCAGAGGCAAGAAGTTGCTTCCTCCCGGGGTTGGTGTCCCTTCTGGCTTGTGGGCAATCTCAGTGGTGCCTTGGCTCTTCCATCATGTGGCAGCTTCTTCTGCTTCCTCTTCCGGGTTCTGCTGACTTCTGGCTTTCCAGCTTCTGGCTGTTCCCTGGTTTCTCTCTGGGTGACCTAGGAATGGATCAAGATGAAGAATATATTTTCCTGGGGTACACAGCCCCAGGCCCCAATATAAAGCACACAGCTCATTTGTTAGACCTGAACGAGTTAAGGTTAAATGAATGATCTGTAGTGAGCCGAATTAGTAAAAGTCAGTACGATTTTCTTTAAGCTGCTTGTCCATTCTTTTAGGTCTTTCCCCCAGGTATTTGGTGTCTGGATAACTTCCGACACCAAACATAAGCTCGTGCATATACCTGCACACACACACACACACACACACACACACACATGCCCCCTCCCACCATATATACATTCACACGCAGAGACCGCCACCCTCCCTGCCATGGGGTACACGCACATACCTGTCCTTTCTGGAAGGAACTTACAGTTTCAAAATTATCCGCCTTTCTCTTCTTCGCAGCCCCATCTGTTCCCCCAAAGCTCCATTCCCTTACTCCCCACCCCCGCACCCCCCAGTATCAGGAACAAAGGATGACTGTGCTAATTCAAGCCATGGCATGAGTGACAGGCCCCGGGGGCATTGGCACTGAAAGGAGAATTCTAGCCTCAGGTGTGAGGGGAGGTCAATGAGGACTGGGAGAAACCAAGGGGCCACGGACGTGTTTCTGAGTGGCTTTATGTCCTGTCCAGTCCCCTTTCCCCCTGAAAGGAGCCCAGCAATGAGCTTTCCCCATCCCAGGCCCTGAACTGAGGGAGGCTATGAGCCCACCCACCCCCAGCATTGTCAGCAGAATTTAACAGCATGTTTTTCTGGGAGTCTCCGCTGTTATCTGTTGCTCAGAGAAGGCAGTAACCCCAGGAAGAGGCTCAGCTCTGCTTTATCAGCCGCCTCCACAGTCCTCCCAGCAGCCTTCTGAAGTTGGCACATTCACTCCTCTTTTGCAGCTAAGGAAACTGTGGCTAGGAGGGCAAAGTGACTCTCCCAAAGCCACACGCCAGGAAATGCCAGAGCCTCTCAGCGGTTTCCACCCCAGGCCCGAGACTGCCCGTTCCTTTGCTTTGATGTTTATTTTCTACCTCCTGTGGCCTGGGGTACCCATGGAGCCCTGGTGGATAGAATTGGCGTAGCTGAGAGCCAGTTCCTTTGGTGTTTGGGGTTGAACCTCGCGTTCACAGAGGTATGAGGTCTTGCCATCTCCTCCCCATTCCCCCTTCTCACCAGGCCCTCCATCGTCCTCAAAGATGCTTGCTGGGTTCTTTTGTGCCTCTGGGCATTTACCCTGGCTGTTCCCTTTGCTGGGAATGCCCTTCCCTCCCATCTCCGCCTGGGCCGTTTCCTATCTATTATTCAAATTCAGCATGAGGGCCACCTCCAGGAAGTCTTCCCTTACCTCCATCACTCCATCCTAGGTGTGGGAACATTGTTTGAGCAGGCTTGGGGACAAGGCCCCCTGCCCCTTAGCTCTGTAGCTTCAACTCCTAGCACACGGTAGGAGCTCAAAGATGTCACAATAAATGAATAGTCAATGATAATGGTAGGAACTCCTAAAAAAATGTTCTTTCAAATGCTTATACTACATGCTGGGCATGTTCTTTGGTATTTTCCATATGTGGGGGTGGTGTCACTTAATATTCACAACAATCCATTGAAGTCGATACTTTTAGACCCACTTCACAGCTGCGGCTCAGAGAAGTTAAGTCTTTTGCCCGAGGTCACACAGCCAGGAAGTGGCAGGAACCCAAGATAGGAATCCAGGCTGGCCTGGCTCTGTGAACACCTGGAGACCTCAAGGCCTCACTTTGGTTCTGAAAGGAGGTAGGAGGGGCAGGTGGGAGACACCAGGGCCCAGAGACAGCAAGGGCAAGGTGAAGGACTAAAGGTGGTTTGACTTTGACTCAGTGTCCAACTAGCATCCAAGTCCTCACCGTCTACATTGAGCTCAGGGTTGAGGGGCCTTAGGGTAGGGGGGTAACTGGTGAGGAAGCAGATCTGACCTTTCAGGTGCCTGAGCAAGTGGGTGACTAGGCTGGGTGACGCCTGCTTTTCCAAGCAAGCCCCTGAAAGGATGCCACTGAAGCCCAGTCCTCTTCGGTCATTAAGAGCAATGCTCGGGAAGGGTGTAGGCTCGAGGTCATAGTTACATCCTGACATCTCCTACCCTCTTCCCAACTGTCACCCTAAGTCTCCCTAGGGCACCAGCGGGAGCCTCCTGACTGGTCGCCATCCTTCCTTCTCACCCCTGCAGGCCCCCTCCCTAGAAAAGCCACCAAAAGTCCCCCCAGGAGCTGCCCTTGTCCCCACGGCCCTGCCTGGCTGCAGCCACTCTTAGCTCTTCCTCAACCCCTTCCAGCCCCAGCAGTCTCCTCTCAGGTCCAGGAACACCCCAAGTTCTCTCCTATACATCTGCCCCCTGGCCAGCTCCTCCTGGTCATCCAGGTCTCAGCATGGGTGCCACCTCCTCCAAGAGGCCCTCCCTGGTTGCCCTCTTTTCATGGTCAGTCCATAGCTTGCACCTTCCTTGCTTCCCTGCTAGGATGTAAGCTCCTTGAGGTTTGAGGCCTGGCTGTCCTGTCGACTGTCCTGACTCCTGTACCAAGCACAATGCGTCGCGCTTTTTAGTTCTTAATAAATATTCACTGAATGAAGAATGAATGAATGAATGAATGACGACGATCCTGGAAGAAGTCCAGACCAGGGTATTCCGAGTCCTCCACTGAAAAGAGACAAGGTGTGGTCGTTAAGGGCAGACACAGGAGCCTGATGGCCTGGGTCCAAATCCCAGCCTGAGCAGCTGTTTCATAGGCGGGTGATTGGGAGCATGTGATACACCCATTCTGTGCCTCAGTTTCCTTCTCTGTCTACAATGATGATTTTATAAGTGGTATAAAAGGGGGAAAATAGTAATCCCCTGGCAGCTGGTAGGTGCTCAGTAAATATTTATGGACCTCACATTTGCTGAATGAGCTGGGCTTGGCACTGTGCAAGGAGTTGGGAATTTAGCAGTGAACAGAACGGATAGAATTCCCTGCCCTCGTGGATCAGGTGTGCTGTTGGGATCTGACGCTTTGGGGGGCTTATCCTTTTTTTCTCCTTTTTATGGTATTTTATAATAACCATTACTGTCTCCATTGAGAGGTTAAGGAGCCAGCTAGAACTGGGAGAGATTCCATTGGAACCCAGGCGGTGCCCTGTTGGAAGACTTGATGAGTTAAGGCAGGGCGCCTGGTAGGGTGCCCTGACTCTCCCCATCGTGGCCACTGACCCCTCTTGGGGACTGCACGGTGAAGGGCCCGGCAGCCCCCAGGCCTTCCCTGAGCCTGCGTGACCCGGCCCCCGTCTCTCCCTCCCTCTGCAGATGTGAGCGGCCGGCAGCCGGGTCGCTGAGACGACTCCCCGTGCGGGGCCTGGCCCTCCCCCGGCCCAGCATGCGC
Organism: Tamandua tetradactyla; assembly: GCF_023851605.1. Taxonomy (NCBI): domain Eukaryota; kingdom Metazoa; phylum Chordata; class Mammalia; order Pilosa; family Myrmecophagidae; genus Tamandua; species Tamandua tetradactyla. The sequence goes on along the minus strand of NC_135331.1, from coordinate 36,115,370 downwards.
CTGTCAGTGCGGAGGGCGCTGCTGGCGGTCGCCTGCGCCCTGGCCCTGGTGCTGGCGGTGCAGCTGGGGCAGCAGGCGCTGGAGTGCCGGGCGGTGCTGGCGGGGCCGCGGAGCCCGCGGCGGGCCATGCGGCCGGAGCAGGAGGAGCTGGTGATGGTGGGCGCCGACCGCGTGGAGTACCGCTACGGCAAGGCCATGCCGCTCATCTTCGTGGGCGGTGTGCCCCGCAGCGGCACCACCCTCATGCGCGCCATGCTGGACGCCCACCCCGAGGTGCGCTGCGGCGAGGAGACCCGCATCATCCCCCGAGTGCTGGCCATGCGCCAGGCCTGGTCCAAGTCGGGCCGCGAGAAGCTGCGGCTGGACGAGGCGGGCGTGACAGATGAGGTGCTGGACGCCGCCATGCAGGCTTTCATCCTGGAGGTGATCGCCAAGCACGGCGAGCCGGCCCGCGTGCTCTGCAACAAGGACCCCTTCGCGCTCAAGTCCTCCGTCTACCTGTCGCGCCTCTTCCCCAACTCCAAGTTCCTGCTGATGGTGCGGGACGGCCGGGCCTCGGTGCACTCCATGATCACGCGCAAGGTCACCATCGCCGGCTTTGACCTCAGCAGCTACCGCGACTGCCTCACCAAGTGGAACAGGGCCATCGAGGTGATGTACGCCCAGTGCCTGGAGGTGGGCAAGGACAAGTGCCTGCCTGTGTACTACGAGCAGCTGGTGCTGCACCCCAGGCGCTCCCTCAAGCTCATCCTCGACTTCCTCGGCATCGCCTGGAGTGACGCTGTCCTGCATCATGAGGACCTCATCGGCAAGCCGGGCGGAGTCTCCCTGTCCAAGTGAGTGGAGCCCCGAAGACTCCGCACTCCCCACTCAACCCCACCGCCCTGGAGTCTGCAAGCTCAGCTCTGCCCACCGAGCTGTGTGGCCTTGGGCAAGTCACTGAACCTCTCTGAGCTCAGCCTTCTCTTGTAATGGAGATCCACCAAGAGGATGGCTAAGAGCACAGCCTTCCGCCAGATCTCTCCCCCCTTAGCTCTGTGGCCTTGGGCAGATCACTCAGTGTACCTCTCTGAGCCTCAGTTTCACAACCATAAAAAATGGAGGCAGTCGCTTCTTTTCTAGGAGAAGCAGCAAACATTGAACTGTGCTTTGTAGGAAGACAGAGGTGGGTAAAGGTTAAGAGCACAGATTCTGGAGGCAGATTCCCTGACTTAGAATCCTGGCTCCATCATTTACTAGCTGTGTACCTTTGGGCAAGTGACTTATCCTCTCTGTGCCTCTGTTTCTGCCATCACAACATGGGGATATAATTTACCTATTACATAGGTACTTGTGAGCCTCAAATAGGACAAAATGTGTCAGTTACTGTTATTTCTTTTATCATTTCAGGGTTGTTATTGCTCTCATTGAGATAACTCATCATCCTGACCATATTACCATTTCAGAACTATGTGGCCAGTACATGGTTAAGCCCCCTTTTTTCACTTTATGTTTGGGAGCTCTTGCCTGTGGCATCCAGTATTCTGTGGTGATGTCATTTTGAATGGCCAGATAATAGTTCATTACATGAATTACCATATTCTATTTAACATCCCCTATTGCTGGACACTTCGGTTATTTCCAGTTTTGAGTTGTACCAAGCCTTTCTCCTATGAATGTTCTGGGACATCTCCACATTATTTCTATACTATAAAGTCTGAGAAACAGTGTATCTCTTAATCCTCAGAGAAGCCTAAGGATTGGGGACCATACCTACCCCCATTTTACAAATGAAGAGAACTGAATCTCAAAGACAAGAAGGTACTGGCTTAAGGCCACCCAGCGGGCAAAGTGTGGTGTTGGGACTTTGAACCCTAGCCTGGCAGACTCTGAAGTACGTGCCCTTAAGCTCTCCATGCCCTGCGCCCCTCCTTCCTTCCTCTGTCCCTTGCTCTCTGCTTTCCTTCTTTGGGGAAGCTGTCTCTGGGTATTTCCATCCTGCTCAGGCCTGGGCATCCTGGAGAGCACCGGGAAGAGTGATCCTCCCCAGGCAACACCTCCCCATCTCTCCCATGATTGGGGCCCACTGGGCTCCATCCTTGAGCGTTCTGTGGTGCGCTGTGTCAAGTGGGAAGCACAAAGCAGCTCTTCCCCCTGGCGATGAAGTGCCAAATACTGGGTACCTCAGCAAGCTGGTGCTGGAGCTGGGATGTTGTAAATAATTGTGGCAGAAAATCAGGGCATATATCTTCACTGCAGAAAGTTGGAAAAATACACAACAAAAAAGGGAAAGACAATGCTTGCTGGTCCTTTATCAGGGCAAATCGATAAAACTGGAGTCCTAGCAAACATTGTACATGGCAGCCTTTTTCCACTTTATGTATGGGACCTCTTGCCTGTGCCATCCAGTACTCTTTGGTGATATCATCTTGAACAGCCAGATAACATTCCATTAAATGAATTACCGTATTCTATTCAACATCCCCTATTGCTGGACACTTCGGTTATTTCCACTTTTCTTGACTCTTACCAAGCCTTTCTCCCATGAATGTTCTGGGATGTGTCCACAAGATTTCTGTACCATAAAGTCTGAGAGCTACAAGGGTCAGGAGAAAGGTCATACACATATTAGAGATTTTTGACACAATGGATAGAGCTGAGATTTAAATTTGGGTCTCCAGACCACAAATTGATATTCCTCCCACCATTTCATACCCTTTCGCCTTCCCAGTTCTTTATACTCCTAGTCTTGTCTTCCTTTTGTTGCATCTTTTCTGTTTCTGTTCTTTATCCCCAAGTCACATCTTAGTTGGGATGGAAGCATGTAGAAATATGCCCCCATTTCTGGATTCCCCACACCCCACCCTATAAGGTATTCTATTTATAATTGGCAAGAGCTTCATAATTCCTGTGGTTTGGTAAGCCTGTTGAGGATGCACGTTGGAGATGAAGATTGTTCTGTTGTAACAGCAAAGAATTGGAAACAACTTAAAAGTCCATCTTTAGGGGGATGAAAAATAAGCTGTTGTGGTTTTATGCTGTGCAGTGCCACATAGCTGGGCTAAGGAATAAGGTATTGTTAAGTGAAAAAGAAGTTGCAGAACAAAACATTTAGCATATAATTTCTGTGTTAAAAACTGGAAATGTAACAATAGACTTTCTGTATGTGTGTGATAGCTTACGGTTATTGAGAACTTAGAATGCACTATATATTCTCTTAGGCATTTTCCTTGTATTAGCTCATGTAATCCTCAGTGGTTCCTCAGAACAGCTCAACAAATTAGATACTACTAACTATTCCCATTTTGTAGATGAGGAAACAGAGGTTCAGAGAGTTGAAATAACTCACCGAAGGCCACACAGCCAGAGGTAGTGCAGCTGGCATTTGAACCCAGGCGTCTGGCTCTTGAGTCTGCTTTTGACCATTTTATCCAAGGCACAAAAAGAAGAATCAAAAGGGTGGGGTGTATTCCAGAAAGTTTTACCATATACCTGCAGGAAGCTGATGGACAGAGAATGGTGATCAGAGGGATTTCTAGCTTTTTTTTAGTGCATTATAATTTCCTTACAAGGGCACAATATCCAGGTTAGTTGTATAAATAAAAAAGTTATTTTTAAAATCCCAGGGAGTTCAGGGAAGCAGGATTCATGCACCCACTTTATGCATTGGCTAGTCCTTTCTCCCGACTTCCCTGCCGCATGCTCTCATCCCCCCTGTGTGGAAGAGGCAATAAGGAAGCAAAGTGACTTGCTCATACTCTCCCATTTGGTGTTGGCAGAGCTGGGCCGGGCCCCAGAGAGCCCTAGCCTTTCCCAGTGCCCCTCGAATGAGTGAGCAGGGAGCCCCCCAGTGCTGTCTGGGTCTGCCCCCGTCCCCTGGCCAGCCTGTCCTCTCTCCCCAGGATTGAGCGGTCTACAGACCAGGTCATCAAGCCTGTGAACCTGGAAGCGCTCTCCAAGTGGATCGGCCACATCCCCGAGGACGTGGTGAGGGACATGGCCCAGGTCGCCCCCATGCTGGCTCGGCTCGGCTATGACCCCTATGCAAATCCGCCCAACTACGGCAATCCTGACCCCATCGTCATCAACAACACCTACCGGGTGAGTCCTACCGGATGAGTACGTGTGCGCGTGGAGACATGCTCCTGGCTTCAGCAGGGCCCATGGCCTCCGGCTACCTGAGAAAACACTTAGCCTCTTGATTCCTGAGCAGCCTCCTAGTTTCTATCTGATGGACACTGTGAAACTTAGAACTGCCTGTATTTCCATTTTCACTTAGGCTGCAAGGAAGCTCAAAGCTAGATGGTAGTGTGTCTTTCACACTCTGGCATCTAACATCAGACCTGTTTGTGCAGTCATTTCATCTCATTTCTCTCCTCTTTTTTTTTAAAAAAAACTTTTTTTTTTACTATGGTAAACTCTACAAAGTCATTTTAACCTTTTTTCAGTGAACAGTTTTGACATTAACTGCATTGACAATATTGCATAATTTTCACCACTCTCTATTTCCAGAACACTTTCGTCATCCCAAACAAACTTGGACCCATTAAGCAATAACTCCTCATTTCCCCCCATCCCTGGTAACCACTATTCTGTTTTCTGTCTCTGTAGATTTGCTTAAAGTATTTCATATAAGAGAAATCATACAATTTTGTCTTTTTATATCTAACTTATTTCACTCAACATGATATCTTCAAGGCTCAGTCATGTGGCATGTATCAAAGCTTCACTTCTTTTATGGCTGAATAAATATTCCGCCATGTGGATATACCACATTTTGTTTATCCATTCATCTATTGACGGACACTTGGGTCGCTTCCACCTTTTGGCTATTGTGAATAATGCTGCGGAGAACATCGGCGTGCTAATATCTATTCAAGTCCCTGCTTTCAGTTCTTTTGAGTATATACCTAGTAGTGGGACTGGCAGATCATATAATATGTTTATGTTTAACTTTCTGAGGAACAGCCAAAATGTTCTCCAAAGCAGCTGTACCACTTTACATTCCCACCAACAATGGCTGAGGATTCCCATTTCTCTGCCTCCATCGAGCACTTATTTTCCATTTTTTTAAAAATAATAGCCATTCTAGTGGGTGTGAAGTGGTATCTCATTGTGGTTTTGGTTTGTATTTCTGTAATGGCTGATGATGCGGAGCCTCTTTTCCCATGCTTTTTAGCCATTTGTATGTCCTTTTTGGAGAAATGACTGTTCAAAACCTTTGCCCCACTTTTTAATTGGGTTTTTGCCTCTTTGTTGTTGAGTTGTGGGAGTTCTTTATATATTCTGGATGGAAGTCCGCCATCAGATATATAGTTGTCTTTTCACTTTCCTGATCTCCTGTTTTCCCTTTTCCACTGCACTTCTCCAGCTATTTTTATTGTTGTTGTTCATCTGTTTGCAAAGCATTTCAAATCCTTGCTGGGACTGGGCCTAAATAAATAAAGTTCTGGTCCCTCCTATTGCCCTTATAAGGTTTCGTGGTGATTTTTCAGACAGATTTGAGGCTAGGGCAGTTTCAATCCCTTTTCTGTTCTCCTCGGTGTTAGTGGTGAAGGAAAATGACTTTGATGAGGTGTTTTTGAAATGTTCACGTAGGCTTGTACTCACTGAAAGAACAGTTAAGTTTACTGTCATAATCACATGCTCCTGTCATAGCTTCTAGCTTATGCTTTGGGTGCTGTGTCCTGATTTCTTTAGAGGCACTAAGTTAAAATACTTGAAAATGAGATCAGGACCTGCAGTAGAGCTCCCTCAACCTCTACATCAAGACCAAAATCTTAATTGAAGGGCGGGCCACGGTGGCTCAGCAGGCAAGAATGCTCGCCTGCCATGCCAGAGGACCCGGGTTCGATTCCCGGTGCCTGCCCATGTTAAAAAAAAAAAACAAAAAAAAAATTAATTGAAACTTCCGCTCAGCGTTTCAGAACACGTGCAGGTGTTAGAAAGTAAGCAGTTCTTGTATTGAATCACAAAGGGAGAAAGGTCATTCCTCTCTCATTCTGCTTTCATTCTTCAGTTGACTAAAGAAGAAAGTTTCTAGTTGGTGCTAACAAGTCTTTAGCACCAGCCCCAACGCTTGCTCTCTTTAACAAAGATAATTTACCAGCCCTGAGCCTTGGGGACTCTGCCCTTGCAATTGACGTATGAACTCATCTGTGGGTTTCAGTAGTTCCTTCTTCCCTCCCTGCTCCCCCCACCCCCATGTCTGCTGATTTTGCAAACATTTATTTAACGGAAATACTCAGCAATCCAATGTAGATACAGCATCACGGGGCTGTCATTACACAGGGCTCCCTTTGTTATTAGTCTTTAAGCTCTATTTATATGTTTGCACACTTTTCTATACATATATTTCACAATTTAAAGAAGAGCTGGGTTAAAGAGAAGAAGGTAATGATCTTGAAATCCAGCCTCCGTGTGCTTCTCGGAAACAGTAGCTGGGGCACGTTGGGGCATGAGGGACACCAGGCTGGACTTACCTTAGAGGCTCTTACCCAGTGGTTCTTAGCCAGCAGCAGCTTTTCTGGAATTTCTTTAAAGTTAGAGGCCTTTAAAGTTACTGCTGGGTCAGAAACGCCCAGAGTAAGGTCATAAAAAATAAATAATTCTGATGCCCATGGATGGTTAGGATCAGAATTGAAGCTTTTTGCTTTGTTGTCTTTAAGTGAAAGATATCTCCAGAAAATTTGTGTTCTTCCAAAGATGTTTCTTCCCAGGAAGTTTTGTCTTTATAGTTTGTTTTGCTGTTACTAAGAAGGCAAGGCCCCTCGTTGGAAACCCGTTGTGTGTGAATGTCTGTGTGTGAGCATACCTGTGTGTGTCTGTGTGCGAGTGTGTCTGTGTCTGTACGCGTGTATGTGTGTTTCTTTGTATTCTGTACCATGTGTTTCTAGGATCCTGGGGTGCAGCTAAAGCAGCGCCCATGAAATTGTATCTGCGCTGTCCATGTCAGTAGCCACTAGCCACATGTGGCCCTCAACCCATGAAATGTCACTAGTCCAAATTGGGATATGCTCTAAGTGTAAAATGCACACTGGATTTTTTTTTTTTTTTTTTTTTGCATGGGCAGGTTCCCAGAATCGAACTCAGGTCTCCAGCATGGCAGGCGAGAACTCTGCCACTGAGCCACTATTTCACTGCCCTGGATTTTTTCTTTTTAACTGCAGTTTATTAAGATATGTTCACATACCATATAATCCATCCAAAGCATACAGTGTCATCACCTAGTTGTGCAGTCATCATTACAATCAATTTTAGAACATTTCCATTATTCCAAAAAGAAAAATAACAAATAGACATTAAAAAAGAGAACCAAACCCCCACCCCCACCCCTTATCCTCCCCTCCTATTAATGACCCCTAATATTGATGTGGTAAGCACACTGGGTTTTGAAGTCTTAGGACAAAAAAGAAGTCTATACAGTATCTCCTTAATCAATTACAGGTTGAAATAATATTTTAGGTATATCAGGTTAAATAAAATACATTAATAAAATTTGTTTGTATCTTCTTAAAGATTGCTAGTATAAAGTTGAAGAATTGCATGTGTGGCTCACGTACTTCTGTGGGACAGCACTGATCTATATGGTGCCTTCCATGCTAAGAGACAGTGGAAAGATTCAGAATATTCTAGTTCCTGACTGAGAGGCTTTCCCATGGCTTTTAGCCGGCCTGGAAGGCTTTTCCTTCAGAGCTTAGCCTAGCTGATTTTCCTTGTCGTTCAGGACTCAGCTTAAAGGTCACCTGTTCCCAGAGCCCTTCTGAAAGACCACCCAATCAAAAGAAGTGCATTGGCGACTCCTAATCATAAGTCTTTGTTTTCCTTTCTTCATAGTGCTTCCCATGCCTTGATGTGTTTCTTGCTTACTCGTGTTTCTTGTTACTTGTGTATTGTCTGGCTGTAGGAATTTAATTTGTCTTGGAATAATGCCTGGAATAACAGGAGCCCAATACATAGTTGTTGGGTGGATGGGTGGATATGGGGCGGGGGGGGGGGGATATGGACTAAATTTTATGTATTTTTTTATCATTTCCATGATAGTGATATTTCTTTTCTCTTCCCTAGGTCTTAAAAGGGGACTACAAAACACCAGCCAATCTGAAAGGATATTTTCAGGTTTGAAATCCCCACAGGAATTCTGAATTCTGGTTATCTTGGCCGTGTCACTAGCTTGCTGTATGCCCTTGGGCGCGTCACTTCTCCAATCTGGTTGACAGTTTCCCCACCCTAAAGAGGGGGCTTGGGCCAGGTGGTCGAAGTGTCTGATAGAGGTCTGGCCGCACTTCACCAGCCCTTTAGCGTGAGCGCTTCCTTCATCCTGAAAGCAATTAGAAGGGGCTTTATGGAACTTTCTGTCAAACTTTTGATCTTAAATGCAGTTTTATTTAGAACAGTAGTTCCAAAGCACTACCCAGTGCAAAATTTTCATTAGTTACCCCCAAAATGAAAAGCTTGGGGTTGGGGAGACAGGACATGTAATGTGTGTATGTGTGCAGATGTAGACACGTCTTCATGCCACCTTCCCCGTGCATGGCCACGCTGGGCCATCAAACTTCCCGGGTGTGGCCATAGGAGGTGCCAACGCTCCGTGTCAGGAAGGACTGTCCCTTCACCAACACAGCGGTCCTCCTTTTGGTCTTAAATAACCCCCTTTAAAGTGAAGTATGAAGTGGTGGTGCTTGAGTTAATGGTTTTAGATCACGTGTGGGTTGTGTTTAAATAAAGGGGAGGCCACCCTCTGCCAGTTCCCAGTTTAGTTACTGAATGAATGAACCTTGAGAGCCTGGGGACCAGTTTTTAAGCATTCCTCAGTGTATTGGGCAGGGTATTGATCAGAGACCCTGCATGTGGTTTTTCCTCATCTCTTGCAACTGTGATAAAATGGTGTCAAAATTAGTGAGCTCTCCAGCAGGAATGTTCCCCTCCACTGTGACATTTCCCAGGACACTACCTGTGAAATCTTCAGCCACCTATGCCTGTTCCTGCATCCCATGTTAAAAAATAATAAGTGAGCTCTACTTTATTTTAGCCAAATAGAAACAGAATTGAGATTGAAAGGAATGATCCACAATTCTGAACGTTTATCATTTTTGCACATTGCCCTTCTGCCCACCTTTTGCATTAGTTGCAATTCTGATGTGTGAGCTGCTTTGATTTGCTTTCTTATGTATTTGTCCATCTTTTGGGTTTCATCGTTATCATTTGACTGAGTGCACAGTACTCAGTGGTATGTATATATCACCAGTTACTTAACTGCTTCCCTAAGATCATTTCTGATTTTTTTCACATATCCTGAATGATGTGAAATCTTCCTGATTCTACCTCCCTTCTACAGGGTAAGGGGTGCTCCACTGCATGATTCCTTAGAATGCTTTTTTTAGGAGTAGAATCCATGGGTAAAAGGATCCAGATCTTTTTAAGGCTCTTGAACCACAAGGCTAAAATTGCTTTACAAAAGGGTTGGACCAGTTTCTACTCTTCTGCAGCATACGACATATACAAGACGTTTAGGTAGCCAAAACAGGTTTTATGTCCTATTAGGAGAAAAATACAAATGAATGGCATATGTAAACCCCTCCTACCCTCAGGAGAACTGCCCCGTAAATTGCACCTAACCCCTTCCTCTCCAGCCTCATCTCTTCCACCATCCCCCTTGTTCACTCATCTCCAGCCTCCTTGCTGCATCCCCAGGTCTTTGCTGTTCCCTCTGCCTGGAATGCTTTTCCTCCCAGATCATTGCATGGCTGACCTCATTTTCATCTTTTGGATCTTGGCTTGATTGTCAGTCCATGGTAGAGGACTTTCCTGACTCCCAAATGCCAGTCCCTCATTGGCCCAACATATTGCCAAGATTTGGTACTATCTTATGTATCTGTTGGTTTAACAGGCTCTCTCCCTCAATAGAGTGCCAGCTCCATGAGAATAGGCCTGGCTCTGACACGTTCCTCACAGTATCTCCAGCACCTGGTACTTACTAGGTGCATAATAAATATCCACTAAGTGAGTGAGTGCATACTCTATGATGCTGAGGGGTGAACTCAGGTCAGTGAGACCCTAGAATACCCGCCCCCCTCCACCTGACTGTGACCTCTTCTTCTGTGTTTTGTCTTTCAGCAGGTGAACCAGAACAGCACCTCCTCCCACTTAGGAAGCTTATGATTTCCAGGTAGGCCTGTGGACTTGGCTGGGAGCCCTTTCCACTGCTGAACCTAAGAGGCTCTTTCCTGAAATGCTTGTCCTTTCAGAGCCTCCCTGGGGAGAAGTGTCCACTGGGGTGGGCTGACCAAGCCCCATCAGTCGTTTCCATGGTGACAGGCTTGGGGAGGTATTTATAGGCCTGGTCTCTTAGCTCTGGATCCTGGATGGGGGAAGAACGTTGCTGAATCAACCAGAAAAAGGTCTTTAGATTGCCTGGCATTGGGGAGGGGGCAGGGGAGACCGTTGAGATGGGGGATTCTGGAATCATTTTTGCAATGAATGCTGTCTGCCCATCTGGCTTCTATAGACAGCATCAGGTTTGGCCCCAAGCAATTAAAGTTCTAATAATAGTCACAAGCAGTTCTGTTCTAAGAATAACCCCTTCAGCATTGGCCCAGGTACTCTGTGTCATTCATTTAACCCTCAGCATCCCTTTGAGGCAGGCATCGTGATCCCCCTCATCTTACAGAGGAGAAAACCAAAGCTCAGAGAAAGACTTCACCTTGCCCAAGGCCTCACAGCTACCAAGTGGCTGAAGCCCCCCAAAATTCATCTCTTCCGAGGTTGCTTTTAATGAATGATCTTATGTGCCTGTTTATCCATCCATGTGTTGCTGAGGAATGGGGCAAGGGATTCTGGATTTGGCAATTCAGAGATTTAAGGACTCACGGGTTAAAGTTTTCTCCGTCTCCATGTTCCCTGTCTGGATCTGGAGAATGGGTATTCGTCACTGCTGCCCTCTGAGGCCCCTTAGGAGATGACGTGAGCTGGCCCAAGGGGAAGTGCTCAGAAGCTGTCAAGTGTTGGCACCCAGGGTGGACTTAGAACACTGATCTTAAGGCCCCCGGGACCGAGTTCTCTTCCTTATGTCCCCCATCCTCCCTTCCAGGAAATTGCAGGGCACCCACAGAGAGGTCAGAACCCCCTGCACAGATATTTTCCCTACTCTTTTTAGACATTGGAATTTATCACATAATCCCTGCAGTTTACTCTTAATAGATCAGAAGAGGGTACTTTGAGTTCAGGTGGGTGCAGGCTGATATGTGGGTAAGAACAGAGAAACATTTTTAAATTTAAATTCTCTCTGGCCATCTGGGATGCATATATAAAGCCTCACATGCTTACGTGGATGGATGCAGGCCACATGTTCTATAATCACACATATAAATATAAAAGATCTATTTCAGAATCATTACTCCGGACCTAACACAGTCTTTTCTCTTTTCAGATCTCTGCAAGTGGCGCTCTGTTGCCAAGATGAGAAGAAACTTTTGCATTCGAGTGGAAATCGGACCTCTAATCCAAGCATATTGCTTGCTATTAATTGCCAAAATGGGGCTGCTAATGAAGAATGTATTTGCATATGTTTGCAAAAACTGAATCATCGGAAACTTACCTTGAAACTCTTCTATCCTTAGACACTCTGGGGTAGGGAGTGAAGAGTGTAGAAGTAGTCCGACTTTTGAAACTTAGATATTTTATATTTTTCCCCTCAAGAACTTTTTTAAGATTTGCTGTCCTCCTTCATTTGCAGGGCTGCCTTGGAGGCTTTGTTTGCTGGGACAAAGCCCACAACCCGTGCCTCTCCCATTGACCCTCACTTTGAATTCAAAGAATCTATTTAAAAAGAATTTAATATATGAGGCTTTCTTTGATTCCTCCTTGGTTCTACTGAGCTTGTTTCACAGAGGAAAAAAAAAGGTTATTTGAATAAAGTGAACAGGGGCTTATTTGTCTGTGCCTTACTTTACAGCGTGAAGAGATTTCTTTTTTCCATATTGAATTGTGTCAGGTGGACTGGCGTCTTAGTTTGCCAAGGCTGCTGCAAAAGATTATCAGCAACTGGGAGGCTTAAAACACAGAAATTTGTCTCACAATCCTGGAGGCTGGAAGTCCAAAATTGATGAGCTGGCAGGGCCCTGCTCCCTCTTAGGTCTGCTGGGAAGAATCTGTTCCATGCGTCTCTCCTGGCTTCTGGCGCTGACTTCCTGGCAGTCTGTGGTGCTCCTTGCCTCATTCATCATGAAACGTCCTTCCCTCTATGTTCAAATTTCATCTTATAAAGATACCATTCGTACTGGATTAAGGGCTCACCCTAACTCATTTTAACTTGCCTAATTCTATCTGTAATAACCCGATTTCAGTATATGGTCACATTTACATATACTGGAGATTAGAACCTCAAAATATATTTTGGGAGGACACAGTTCAACCCATAAAAATCAGCAATAAGCAAAGGCTGGAGAAGAGGTCTCTGTAGGGCACAACAGAATCCCCCAAATGCATAAGGGAATAATCAGACCCAGAACTGTTTTGTGTCTTTACTGAGTAAAGTGTTTTGCCCACACCCCTTTGCACAAATTACATCTCACAGTGACTTGTGATGCTTTGGAAAGGTAGTGACTCCAGTGGTTTAGAGCATGGGTTTTGGAGTCTATGACAGTTTACCAGCTGTGTGTTGAATCTTCATTTTCTCATCTGTAAAATGTGGAAGTTAAAACTTCACAGGTTTATTGGGTGGGGTTACTGGGTGATGGTGGTGGTGGTGCTGGTACGTACTGAGCCCTCCATACCAGGCAGCTGTCTTCTTGTCTTGAGGCTGCAGTGGGATTGCAGATAGGCCTTTGGGGGTTGGAAACTCCTTTCATTCATAATTTCATTCAACAATCATTTATCTATCTCCAACTCAGTCTGTCATATGTAGTACTGTCCCTTGAAAATGTAATGACAGCTGTGGATCCCCCAGCACCCCCTCCCACACACACATGCAAAAATTATGTCTGTCTCTAGGCATTCACATCTTTGACGAAGCCCATCCACCCATGAAGACCCTGGGTATTCACACAACTGCTTGGGGAAACAATAAAAAAAAATGAAGGGAGGAATGAGGAAGAAAGAAATAATTTCTTTTCCAGCCCCAAACCTACCCCTTTCCCCCAGCTCCCCGCTGCTGCCCGAAGTAATGGGATTGGGTTTTGACCTCTGAAACACAAGTTTCAGAATCCACTTCCATTTCACCTTCCCCAATTTGATCTGGGGAAAAAAAACAAAACAAAAAATAGAGTACTACATGAATAGGTTTTAGAAAATCAAAATTTCTCATTAGACTGCAAAAATCCCCTTTCACATGTCCAAAATTTGCTTCTTCCCTAAAGACATTGCTACCATTTTCCATTTGGAGCATAGTCTTCCAGACCTTTATCTATAAATTTGTTTGTATAAATGTTTATATTTAAATGTAGAGTCTTAAAGATATATAAAAAGTACCACTCTGAGTGGGTTGTTCTAAAATGTACTTTAAGGAATTGCATTGGGGGCTTTTTAGTGTGAATATACACAGTTCTGTCCCATTGTGTTAGCTGCCTGTATTCCAGAGCACGCTGTCCTTTGCACATTTCCCTTTAGGCAAGCCCTTCGGCAGCAGTGGGGATTCCTATGCATACCTCTGTGCAACTGCATGGGTGTTTGGATTCACAATGAAAAGGAGAATTGCTGGGGTGATAGGTGGGTGTATTAACTTTTTGATAAATACCACGGTTGCCCTCCAAAATGACTGCTCTGATTTTGGCAAAAAATTATGTAGAACTAGAGCCTTGTTTTAAACTTTCTTGGGGTGTCTTGGAGCAGTGAGTCAAACATCCCTGATGTCCTGGCTTATCCACTATCCTGCTTGGGCGATGTGTCATCTCTTTGGATTCCTTCACTTGCTGTATGTGGAAACCTTGTAATCTCTACATTGCTTGGTACTATTGTTACACATAATTGGAGTCAGAGAGAAGTAAGTTCACATCCTGGTTCCATGACTAAACAAGTCCTGCGGTTTGGGCAAGAGACTACTTCTCTGGGCCTCAGCTTGCCTCATCTGTAAAATGGGAATAAATGGATAAAAATACCAATTTTATGGGATGACAATAAGAAACCAAATTACCTAGCTCGGTGAAGCTAGATAATGTAGGTTTATGGCCCATGGTAAAGCCTAATAAATGGTAACTATCAGTCAGGGTTCTCTAGAAGAACAGAACCAAGAGGAGAGATCTGTAAATATGAGACTTATAAAGGTTTCTCACACAACTGTGGGAATGGAAGAGTCCAAAATCTGTAAGGCAGGCTGTGAAGCTGGAAGCTCCGATGAACGGTCTGGATGAACTCCACAGGAGAGGCTCACTGGCTGAAGAGGCAGTGAAAGAGTCTCTTCTTCCTTAAAAGCCTTAAACTGATTGGATTATCTTGGTGGTGGGGGCATGCCTTTGTTGATCGCCGATATAGTCAGCCACAGATGCAATCAGCTGATTGATGATTTAATCAACCAGCTGCAAAATATCCTTGCAGTGATGGTCAGGCCAGTGCTTGCCTGACTAGACAATTGGGCGTAATCACTCGGCCAAATTGACACCAGAACTTAACCATCACAGTAACTATAATGATAATACTTATTACTATTCTGAGAGTAGGGATGGGTTATGATGGACCGTCTCAAGTTTCAGCACATACATTTATCCGGTTGGTGGCCAGGAAGCTGTAGCCATTGCCTGAGTTGTTTGAAACTGTACTTCTGTACATATGCCTGACGGATTAAACACAGATCTCCAGCCTCAGGAATTTAGCTACCAGCCTAGCTGTGTCACCTGATCCTCCAAAGCGCTTGGCGATTTTCTGTTTTCAGCCCCTTTAAAAAAAAAATCAGTCTACTCAGAGGGTAAATCCGCCACCCTTCCAAGGGTAAAGGATGGGCAGCTGATGGATTAATGGACATAGAAAGCCTGTGGTCATCACTCATGGGGTAGCAGAAGGCATTCAGTTGTCATGCATCCCTTGTTTTGGTTATAATTATCTTGGTTCATAATCAACCAGCCCAAAATTAATGGCTTAAAATTATTACCCTATCTCTCAGTTCTCTGAGTTAGAGTCAGCACAGTAGTTCTCATCATCAGACAGAGGCTGGGACTATAGTCATCTTAAGGCTTCTTCATTCATGTGTCTGGTGCCTGGGTGGAATGACATGAACATCTAGAGGCTTACTCGATATTTCTATCCACGTGACCTCTCCACATAGGTAGCCTGGGTGTCCTCACAGCATGGCGACCACAGGGTGGTTGGATGTCTTACACAGTGACTTACATGGTGACTCTGGCTTTCCCCAGAGCAAGTGTTCCAAGAACTGCCAGTCTGTTAAGGAATATGCCTGGAACTGACACAGTGTCACTTCCACCGAATTTAGTTGGTCAATGCAGTCATCTGGGCCTCCCAGATTCAAGGGAGTGGAGAAATAGACCTACTTCTTGATGATGGAGTGTCAAGGCCACATTGCAGAATAGCATGTGGAGATATTGTATGGCCATCTTCGGAAAATACAATCTGAATAGGGACTAGTTTATCACTCATGCCTTCAGGTTATTGAATAATTTGGTGTGTGTGTTTGCAAGCTTCCAGAATGCAATATACCAGAACTAGAACAGCTTGTTTCTTTTTTTTAATTAAAAATTTTTTTTTAAACAAAACAACATGCAAACACGAACATTCTTACCATATGAACATTCCATTCTTCGTATATGAACAATAACTCACAATGTCATCACATAGTTGTATACTAATCACCATGATCATTTCTTAGAACATTTGCATCAACCCAGAAAAAGAAATTTAAAAAAAAAGAAAAAAATTCATACATGCCATACCCCCTCCTCCTCCCCCTCCCTGATCACCAGCATTTCAATCTACTAAATTTATTTTAATATTTAAAACAGCTTTTGAAAAGGGGAATTTAATAAGTCACAAATTTACAGTTCTAAGTAAGTGAATATGTCCAAATTAAGACACCAACGACAGGTTACCTTCACTCAAGGGAGGCCAATGGGTCTAGAACACTTCCGTCAGCTGGGCAGTCACGTGGCTGGCATCTGCTGGTCCCTTGCTCCTGGGCTCCATTGCTTTCAGCCTCTGTTTCCTGTGGGGGTTCCTCACTTTGCTTCTCCAGGGCTGGCTTTCATCTGTTGACTTCCCTCAGCTCTCTCCAGGTTCTGGCTTGCTTAACATCTCATGGCGACGTCTACTTGGCTCCAAGCATCTGTGTCAGCTCTCTGTTAGCTCTGTTGTTTCTATAGGCTCTGGCGCTTCTGTTATTTCTGGCTCCCTCCAAAATGTTTCCTCTTTTAAAGGATTCTAGTAAACTAATCAAAGTTCACCTGGAATGGCTGGAGTCATATCTCCATCTAATAAAAGGTCACACCCACAACTGGGCGTGTCACATCTCCGTGGAGATAATGTAATCAAAAGATTCCAATCTACAGTATTGAATCAGGATTAAATGAAAGGATGCACCCACAAGATTGGATCAGGATTAAAACATGGCTTTTGTAGGGTACATAATACTTTCAAACTGGCACACTCGGGAATCTTTCTGGGAATTGCTGATGTTACCAAAACATTCCCTTTCAACTGGGTACCAAATAAGAGTATAACTTTTCTTTACTATTTCAGCTACAGTGATCCCAAGTTCACAAAAGTCTAGATCATCAAAAAACCTAGGCTTCTAGGGTTTCCCCAATTTCTTCCCTAGGACAGTTTCTGCCACCAATGGCTCTGCTCCAGGCCTCACCAAACCCAAATCTTGGCCCAGAGCTGGGCGGACATCTCTTACCTCTCTTCTGCAAAAGCTACCTAATTCTCGGCTCCAAAGGAACACATTCCAGAGACTAACAATGAGAATGTCCATCCTTTAGGAGAAAGCCTTAGCTCCACCCACCAAGGCATGCTCTTGACCAAATGGCCCCTAATCCAATTTAAATCAATTTCCCAAGTCGGGATTATTCTGGTCTAACCTTGTTTCCATTGTAATAGCTTGTTTTTGTAATGGGGTGTTTTTAAACTTTAAAAATTGTCATATATAGTGTATATATATCCATAACATAGATATATAGTGTTATACATATATAGTGTATATATATATAGCATATAATACTTATATCTTATACATCTATTTTGAAATCAAAACAATATTTGAAATAATTAGACTCAGAGGAAGTTGCAAAATAAGCACAGAGTCCTGTTACCTTTCACCAAGCTTTCCCCAATGCTGACATCTTACATAACTGTGGTATAATATCAAATCCAAGAAATTGACATTAACTAGATAATAGACCTTATTCAGATTTCACCATTTTTTACATACATTCATTTATGTGTTCACTGATTTTGTTCAAATCGATTTTGTTAATTCCAAGCTACTGAATTCCAGGGTTTCATTTCCTCCTTCAACAGCAGAACCCTCTATACACCCCCATTCCCACCCCCAAATGAATTCATGTATGGAAGTTCAACCTCATGAGAGGTGGCTCTGATGAGAACCCTATTCCTGCCCCAAGAGCTGCTGCATCTCTTTGAAGCATTTCCACATAATCAAGGTTTTGTATTTATTTGCATGTTGATCTGATCCAAGTGGGTATTGCTCACCTGCCCTGGGCGCAGGTACCATTATCTTTAATTGCTCACCCATCCCTAGTCTGCAATGCCCATTGCTCACCCATCCCTAGTCTGCAATGTCCAACATAATAACAGTTGTGTTGCCAGATGGCTCCTATGTTTCTTACTTCCTGGTATTCATACCCTAGCACGTAGTCCCTTTCCACATGAGATAGGGCTATGGATGCCAGATTACATTTTGACAGTTACATTTGCATTTCAGATAAACAACAAATTTCTTTTAGTCTTTTGCAATATTTCATGGGCTATACTTACACTAAAAAATTGTTTATCTGAAATCTAAATTTAACTGGGTATCCTGTATTTTTATTTGCTAAATCTGGCAAATCTAAATATGGCTGACCATGCAACCAACATGATACTACAGAAAGGAGTGTGTGACTTTCAAGGCTAGAGCGTACATAAAAGACCCTGTGACTTCTGCCTTGGTCTCTCTCTCTTGGTTCATTCTTTCTGGGGGAAGCCACCACCATGTAATGAGGATACTCAAGCAGGTCTGTGAGGAGAGTTTCATGTGGCAGGAACTGGGGCCTCCTGCCAATAATCAACCCAACCTGCCAGTCACGGGAATGCAACACCCTGGAAGTGGAGCCTCCAGCCCCAGCCAAGGCTTCAGATGAAGGCAGCCCCAGCTGTCATCTCAACTGCAACCTCCTAAAAGACTCTGAGTTAGTACCACCCAGTTAAGCCACCTTTGAATTCTTACCTATAGAAACTATGGCATACTGTTCATTGTTGTTTTAAGCTGCTACATTTTGAGTTACACTGCAATAAATAACTAATACATAAGCAATCAACAAATATTTGCTCATGAGTGACTAAATTAATGATGAATGAATGATGAGAGCCATGGAGCCTCACTCTTCCTGTATGCTTCTGAGAAACCTTCCTTTCCAACTAAATCCCAGGCCTGTGAAATCTCACGTCCCAGCTTTCTATACAAGGACAGAGTCTTCACAAAGTCTTGAAAGATAAGTAGGGTAGAAACCATCTGGAAGAAACATTTAAAGGGAGATCAAATGTGCTCATCTCAGCTGATCTGGATTTTCAGTTCTGCCAGGCACAGGACACAATTTAAATCTGTGTGAGAAAATTCAAAATAGGACCAAACCATGTGCAACTGTATAATGTCACTGTCCTAGAAAAGGTGCTTGTGCTCGACTTTAAATATATCAGCTTACAGATTGTTTGTCACTTAAAAATTGTTTCTATGGTGCCAACCTATTTAAAGTTGTAACTGAGCAAGGATTTTTCCCTGAAGTCTCTGAGTGGCAATATGAAAAGAGTGCTGTATGGCAAAGTGGGAGGTTAGGAGTGCCAACTCTGAAGTGGTCACAGAAACTACCTCAGGTTTGAGGAGCTGAAGAGCTCTTGTATGCAGAGTGCTTGGCTGTGACCCTGCATGCACAGGAATCACTCTGTACATACCAGCTCAAATGAGTAGGAAGACCTGGTATGGGGCCTGGGAATGATACAGCAGAGTGGACAAAGGCTTCGGAGTCTGAACCTCTGGGTTCCAGGCCTGGCTCTGTCCTTAAACATGCTTTGTGGCCCTGGACGTGTCCCTTCTGCCAGGGCTTCCATTACCTCATCTATGGAAAAGAAAGGGACAGATCCACGAGCATTGGAAGAACCTGCCAGGCTCCTGCTGAAGAACCGTGTTGCTTGGCAACCTCTTCTGGGAAGGCCACATGTCTGGGCCCATTACTGAGAAGCTAGACACGGGTCTGGATACCCCCAACTTTCCAAAGGAAGGGCTTTTCTGAATAGTGATGGGACACCAGATGCAGGTATCATTCAGGGGTTTGAATTCAAATTTCTGGTCGCCTTTTTTCTGCTTTTCTTGCAACTGGGCAATTTAGTTCCCACTGATATTTGAGACTGAGAGGACTCCCATGCAGGGATATGAGACTGGGTCTTTCAAAGAAAATAACCACAACCATTTTTTAAGTTCTTACAATGCCAGGAACTGTGCCAAGAGCTTTACATGCATTAATTAGCCCATTTTATTATTTTTTTTCTCAATTTTTAAAAAATTTATTAATTAAAAAATTAACAAACCAAATAAAACATCAACATATATAATCAGTAATTCACAATATCATCACTTATTTGCATATTCATAATTTCTTAGAACATTTGTATTAATTCAGAAAAAGAAATAAAAAGACAACAGGAAAAGAAATAAAATGAACACAGAAAAGAAAAAAAAGATTATACCTACCATACCCCTTATCCCTCGCTTTCATTGATCACTAGCATTTCATCCATTTCTCAATTTTTACAATTAGTCCCGTTGCATGTTTCTGTATCCCTTCAGTTCCAACTACCCAATATCTACCCTATTTCTATCTCCTGACGACCTCTGTTCTTCACTGAAATTCTCCAAGTTCATTCATTAATGTTAGTTCATATTGGTAAGACCATACAATATTTGTCCTTTTGTTTCTGGCTAATCTCACTCAGCATAATGTCCTTAAGGTCCATCCATGTTGTTACATACTTCATAACTTTATTCTGAATTACAGTTGCATAATACTCCATCATATGTATATATCACAGCTTGTTTATCCACTTGTCTGTTGATGGATTTTTGGGCTGTTTCCATCTCTTTATTTTAACCTTTTTTAAAATATACAATTCAGTGACATTAATTATATTCACAGTGTTGTGCTACCATCACCACCATCCATTACCAAAATGTTTTCATCACTTCAAACAACCTCTGAGCTTATTAAGCAATAACTTCCCATCACCCTTTCCCCTAGTAACATTTTTTTATTAATTAAAGAAAAAAAAGAAATTAACCCAACATTTAGAAATCATTCCATTCTACATATGCAATCAGTAATTCTTATCATCACATAGATGCATGATCATCATTTCTTAGTACATTTGCATCGATTTAGGAAAAGAACTAGCAAAACAACAGAAAAAGATACAGAATGTTAATATAGAGAAAAAAATAAAAATAATAATAGTAAAAAAAATAAAAGGAAAAAGAAAAAAAAAGACAAACAAACAAACAGACAGACAAAAAAAAACAAAACAAAAAAACCCTATAGCTCAGATGCAGCTTCATTCAGTGTTTTAACATGATTACTTTACAATTAGGTAGTATTGTGCTGTCCATTTTTGAGTTTTTGTATCTAGTCCTGTTGCACAGTCTGTATCCCTTCAGCTCCAATTACCCATTATCTTACCCTGTTTCTAACTCCTGCTGGACTCTGTTACCAATGACATATTTCAAGTTTATTCTCGAATGTCGGTTCACATCAGTGGGACCATACAGTATTTGTCCTTTAGTTTTTGGCTAGACTCACTCAGCATAATGTTCTCTAGGTCCATCCATGTTATTACATGCTTCATAAGTTTATTCTGTCTTAAAGCTGCATAATATTCCATTGTATGTATATACCACAGTTTGTTTAGCCACTCGTCTGTTGATGGACATTTTGGCTGTTTCCATCTCTTTGCAATTGTAAATAACGCTGCTATAAACATTGGTGTGCAAATGTCCGTTTGTGTCTTTGCCCTTAAGTCCTTTGAGTAGATACCTAGCAATGGTATTGCTGGGTCGTATGGCAATTCTATATTCAGCTTTTTGAGGAACCGCCAAACTGCCTTCCACAGTGGTTGCACCATTTGACATTCCCACCAACAGTCGATAAGTGTGCCTCTTTCTCCGCATCCTCTCCAGCACTTGTCATTTTCTGTTTTGTTGATAATGGCCATTCTGGTGGGTGTGAGATGGTATCTCATTGTGGTTTTGATTTGCATTTCTCTAATGGCCAGGGACATTGAGCATCTCTTCATGTGCCTTTTGGCCATTTGTATTTCCTCTTCTGAGAGGTGTCTGTTCAAGTCTTTTCCCCATTTTGTAATTGGGTTGGCTGTCTTTTTGTTGTTGAGTTGGACAATCTCTTTATAAATTCTGGATACTAGACCTTTATCTGATATGTCGTTTCCAAATATTGTCTCCCATTGTGTAGGCTGTCTTTCCACTTTCTTTTTTTTTTTTAATTAATTAATAAAAAATTAACTAACAACATTAGAAATCAATCCATTCTACATATGCAATCAGTAATTCTTAATATCATCACACAGGTGTATGGTCATCATTTCTCAGTACATATGCATTGATTTAGAGAAAGAAATAGCACGACAACAGAAAAAGAAATAAAGTGATAACACAGAGAAAACACAAATAAAAATAAAAAGTACAAAAATATATAAGAGAAAGAAAAAAAAAAACAAAAAAAAACTATAGATCAGATGCAGCTTCATTCAGCGTTCCAACATAATTACATTACAGTTAGGCAGTATTGTGCTGACCATTTTTTTTTTTTTTTAGACATCATACCATTCTACATATGCAATCAGTAATTCTTAACATCATCACATAGATGCATGATCATCGTTTCTTAGTACATTTGCATCGGTTTAGAAGAACTAGCAGTATAACAGAAAAAAATATAGAATGTTAATATAGAGAAAAAAATAAAAGTAATAATAATAAGAACAAAACAAACAAAACAAAACAAAACAAGAACCTATCGCTCGGATGCAGCTTCGTTCAGTATTTTAACATGATTACTTTACAATTAGGTATTATTGTGCTGTCCATTTTTGAGTTTTTGTATCTAGTCCTATTGCACAGCCTGTATTCCATCAGCTCCAATTACCCATTATCTTACCCTGTTTCTAACTCCTGCTGAACTCTGTTACCAATGACATATTCCAAGTTTATTCTGGAGTGTCGATTCACATCATTGGGACCATACAGTATTTGTCTTTTAGTTTTTGGCTAGACTCACTCAGCATAATGTTCTCTAGGTCCATCCATGTTATTACATGCTTCATAAGTTTATCCTGCCTTAAAGCTGCATAATATTCCATCGTATGTATATACCACAGTTTGTTTAGCCACTCGTCTGTTGATGGACATTTTGGCTGTTTCCATCTCTTTGCAATTGTAAATAACGCTGCTATAAACATTGGTGTGCAAATGTCTGTTTGAGTTTTTGCCCTTAATTCCTTTGAGTAGATTCCCAGCAATGGTATTGCTGGGTCGTATGGCAATTCTATATTCAGCTTTTTGAGGAACCGCCAAACTGTTTTCCACAGTGGTTGCACCATTTGGCATTCCCACCAACAGTGGATAAGTGTGCCTCTTTCACCGCATCCTCTCCAGCACTTGTCATTTTCTGTTTTGTTGATAATGGCCATTCTGGTGGGTGTGAGATGATATCTCATTGTGGTTTTGATTTGCATTTCTCTAATGGCCAGGGACATTGAGCATCTCTTCATGTGTCTTTTGGCCATTTGTATTTCCTCCTCTGAGAGGTGTCTGTTCAAGTCTTTTTCCCATTTTGTAATTGGGTTGGCTATCTTTTTGTTGTTGAGTTGAACAATCTCATTATAAATTCTGGATACTAGACCTTTATCTGATATGTCGTTTCCAAATATTGATTCCCATTGTGTAGGCTGTCTTTCTACTTTCTTGATGAAGTTCTTTGATGCACAAAAGTGTTTAATTTTGAGGAGTTCCCATTTATTTATTTCCTTCTTCAGTGCTCTTGCTTTAGGTGTAAGGTCCATAAAACCGCCTCCAATTGTAAGATTCATAAGATATCTCCCTACATTTTCCTCTAACTGTTCTATGGTCTTAGACCTAATGTTTAGATCTTTGATCCATTTTGAGTTAACTTTTGTGTAGGGTGTGAGATATGGGTCTTCTTTCATTCTTTTGCATATGGATATCCAGTTCTCTAGGCACCATTTATTGAAGAGACTGTTCTGTCCCAGGTGAGTTGGCTTGACTGCCTTATCAAAGATCAAATGTCCATAGATGAGAGGGTCTATATCTGAGCACTCTATTCGATTCCATTGGTCGATATATCTATCTTTATGCCAATACCATGCTGTTTTGACCACTGTGGCTTCAGAATATGCCTTAAAGTCAGGCAGTGCAAGACCTCCAGCTTCGTTTTTTTTCCTCAAGATGTTTTTAGCAATTTGGGGCACCCTGCCCTTCCAGATAAATTTGCTTATTGGTTTTTCTATTTCTGAAAAATACGTTGTTGGGATTCTGATTGGTATTGCATTGAATCTGTAAATCAATTTAGGTAGGATTGACATCTTAACTATATTTAGTCTTCCAATCCATGAACACGGTATGCCCTTCCATCTGTTTAGGTCTTCTGTGATTTCTTTTAGCAGTTTTTTGTAGTTTTCTTTATATAGGTTTTTTGTCTCTTTAGTTAAATTTATTCCTAGGTATTTTATTCTTTTAGTTGCAATTGTAAATGGGATTCGTTTCTTGATTTCCCCCTCCGCTTGTTCATTGCTAGTGTATAGAAATGCTACAGATTTTTGAATGTTGATCTTGTAACCTGCTACTTTGCTGTACTCATTTATTAGCTCTAGTAGTTTTGTTGTGGATTTTTCCGGGTTTTTGACGTATAGTATCATATCGTCTGCAAACAGTGATAGTTTTACTTCTTCTTTTCCAATTTTGATGCCTTGTATTTCTTTTTCTTGTCTAATTGCTCTGGCTAGAACCTCCAACACAATGTTGAATAATAGTGGTGATAGTGGACATCCTTGTCTTGTTCCTGATCTTAGGGGGAACGTTTTCAATTTTTCCCCATTAAGGATGATATTAGCTGTGGGGTTTTCATATATTCCCTCTATCATTTTAAGGAAGTTCCCTTGTATTCCTATCCTTTGAAGTGTTTTCAACAGGAAAGGATGTTGAATCTTGTCAAATGCCTTCTCTGCATCAATTGAGATGATCATGTGATTTTTCTGCTTTGATTTGTTGATATGGTGTATTACATTAATTGATTTTCTTATGTTGAACCATCCTTGCATACCTGGGATGAATCCTACTTGGTCATGATGAATAATTCTTTTAATGTGTTGTTGGATACGATTTGCTAGAATTTTATTGAGGATTTTTGCATCTATATTCATTAGAGAGATCGGCCTGTAGTTTTCTTTTCTTGTAATATCTTTGCCTGGTTTTGGTATGAGGGTAATGTTGGCGTCATAGAATGAATTAGGTAGTTTTCCCTCCACTTCGATTTTTTTGAAGAGTTTGAGGAGAGTTGGTACTAATTCTTTCTGGAATGTTTGATAGAATTCACATGTGAAGCCATCTGGTCCTGGACTTTTCTTTTTAGGAAGCTTTTGAATGACTGCTTCAATTTCTTTACTTGTGATTGGTTTGTTGAGGTCATCTATGTCTTCTTGAGTCAAAGTTGGTTGTTCATGTCTTTCCAGGAACCCGTCCATTTCCTCTAAATTGTTGTATTTATTAGCGTAAAGTTGTTCATAGTATCCTGTTATTACCTCCTTTATTTCTGTGAGGTCAGTAGTTATGTCTCCTCTTCCATTTCTGATCTTATTTATTTGCATCCTCTCTCTTCTTCTTTTTGTCAATCTTGCTAAGGGCCCATCAATCTTATTGATTTTCTCATAGAACCAACTTCTGGCCTTATTGATTTTCTCTATTGTTTTCATGTTTTCAATTTCATTTATTTGTGCTCTAATCTTTGTTATTTCTTTCCTTTTGCTTGCTTTGGGGTTAGCTTGCTGTTCTTTCTCCAGTTCTTCCAAATGGATAGTTAATTCCTGAATTTTTGCCTTTTCTTCTTTTCTGATATAGGCATTTAGAGCAATAAATTTCCCTCTTAGCACTGCCTTTGCTGCGTCCCATAAGTTTTGATATGTTGTGTTTTCATTTTCATTCGCCTCGAGGTATTTGCTAATTTCTCTAGCAATTTCTTCTTTGACCCAGTCGTTGTTTAGGAGTGTGTTGTTGAGCCTCCACGTATTTGTGAATTTTCTGGCACTCCGCCTATTATTGATTTCCAACATCATTCCTTTATGGTCCGAGAAAGTGTTGTGTAAGATTTCAATCTTTTTAAATTTGTTAAGACTTGCTTTGTGACCCAGCATATGGTCTATCTTTGAGAATGATCCATGAGCACTTGAGAAAAAGGTGTATCCTGCTGTTGTGGGATGTAATGTCCTATAAATGTCTATTAAGTCTAGTTCATTTATAGTAATATTCAGATTCTCTATTTCTTTGTTGATCCTCTGTCTAGATGTTCTGTCCATTGATGAGAGTGGTGAGTTGACGTCTCCAACTATTATGGTATATGAGTCTATTTCCCTTTTCAGTGTTTGCAGTATATTCCTCACGTATTTTGGGGCATTCTGATTCGGTGCGTAAATATTTATGATTGTTATGTCTTCTTGTTTAATTGTTCCTTTTATTAATATATAGTGTCCTTCTTTGTCTCTTTTAACTGTTTTACATTTGAAGTCTAATTTGTTGGATATTAGTATAGCCACTCCTGCTCTTTTCTGGTTGTTATTTGCATGAAATATCTTTTCCCAACCTTTCACTTTCAACCTATGTTTATCTTTGGGTCTAAGATGTGTTTCCTGTAGACAGCATATAGAAGGATCCTGTTTTTTAATCCATTCTGCCAATCTATGTCTTTTGATTGGGGAATTCAGTCCATTGACATTTAGTGTTATCACTGTTTGGATAATATTTTCCTCTAACATTTTGCCTTTTGTATTATATATATCATATCTGATTTTCCTTCTTTCTACACTCTTTTCCATATCTCTCTCTTCTGTCTTTTCGGTTCTGACTCTAGTGCTCCCTTTAGTATTTCTTGAAGAGCTGGTCTCTTGGTCACAAATTCTTTCAGTGACTTTTTGTCTGAGAATGTTTTAATTTCTCCCTCATTTTTGAAGGATAATTTTGCTGGATATAGGAGTCTTGGTTGGCAGTTTTTCTCTTTTAGTATTTTAAATATATCATCCCACTGTCTTCTAGCTTCCATGGTTTCTGCTGAGAAATCTACACAAAGTCTTATTGGGTTTCCCTTGTATGTAATGGATTGTTTTTCTCTTGCTGCTTTCAAGATCTTCTCTTTCTCTTTGACCTCTGACATTCTAATTAGTAAGTGTCTTGGAGAACGCCTATTTGTGTCTAATCTCTTTGGGGTGCGCTGCACTTCTTGGATCTGTAATTTTAGGTCTTTCATAAGAGTTGGGAAATTTTCAGTGATAATTTCTTCCATTAGTTTTTCTCCTCCTTTTCCCTTCTCTTCTCCTTCTGGGACACACACAACACGTATATTTGTGCGGTTCATACTGTCCTTGAGTTCCCTGATACCCTGCTCAAATTTTTCCATTCTTTTCCCTATAGTTTCTGTTTCTTTTTGGAATTCAGATGTTCCATCCTCCAAATCACTAATTCTATCTTCTGTCTCTTTAAATCTATCATTGTAGCTATCCATTATTTTTCTATGTTTGCTACTTTATCCTTCACTTCCATAAGTTCTGCGATTTGTTTTTTCAGTTTTTCTATTTCTTCTTTATGTTCAGCCCATGTCCTCTTCATGTCCTCCCTCAATTTATCGATTTCATTTTTGAAGAGGTTTTCCATTTCTGTTCGTATATTCAGCATTAGTTGTCTCAGCTCTTGTGTCTCATTTGAGCTATTGGTTTGTTCCTTTGACTGAGCCATATTCTCAATCTTTTGAGTGTGGACAGTTATCTTCTGCTGCTGTCGTCTGGGCATTTATTCAGATTTCTCTTGGTGTTGGACCCAGCAAGGTTGTAAGATTTTTCTGTGAAATCTCTGGGATCTGTTTTTCTTATCTTGCCCAGTACGTGGCGCACGTGGCACACGTTTGTCTCAAGTGTTTGGAATGGGTCTCCCCCAGTCACCGATCTCCGTGGCCTGGGGATTTTTGATCCAATTCTCTCCGTTGGTTCAGGGGCCGCGCGTGGTGGGGGCGTCAGCTGCCGCGGCTTGAGGGGACCCTGTGGCTGGTTGCGGGCCGCAGCGGGCCTGGGGGATTCCCACCGGACCAGGAAGCCTCCCGTGGGGGGGGGCTACCGCGGCTTGGATAGCCCTCCTATCCGAGACTCGTATCCGCGGACTCGAAGCAGAGACTCGAAGCTGCCCGCAAAAGAGGAGTGCCGCCTGCCTCGGCTTGGGAAATTTGCTTCTCCAATACTCTCAGCTGGCCCGGAAAGGAGGGAGGGAGTAGCTCGGACCACCGCAGCTGCCGCTGATCGGGAAATCACGCGCCGCTCGGGGGTCTCACCGCAGCCGAGTCTCGCAGTCAGTCTAGCCAGCCCAGACTTTGGATAGCCCTCTGAACTGAGATTCGTAGCCGCGGACTCAAAGCCGAGACTCGAAGCCGCCCGCAAAGAAGGGCGCCGCCTGCCTCGGCTTGGGAAACTTGCTTCTCCGATACTCTCAGCCGGCCCAGGAAGGAGGGAGGGATTAGCTCGGACCGCCGCAGCTGCGGCTGCTCGGCAAATCACGCGCTGCTCGGGGGTCTCGTCGCAGCCTAGAGTCGCAGTCAGACTTGCCAGCCCAGACTTTGGATAGCCCTCTGATCCGAGACTCGTAGCTGCGGACTCGAAGCCGAGACTCGAAACCGCCCGCAAAAGTGTGGCGCCGGCCGCCTTGGCTGGGAAGCTTGTCTCTCCGAGTCTCTCAGCCAGCCCGGGAAGGAGGGAGGGATTAGCTCGGACCGCCGCAGCTGCGGCCGCTCGGGGGTCTCGCCGCAGCCAAGTCTCGCAGTCAGACTTGCCAGCCCAGACTTTGGATAGCCCTCTGATGCGAGACTCGTAGTCGCGGACTCGAAGCTGAGACTCGAAGCCGCCCGCAAAAGTGTGGCGCCGGCCGCCTTGGCTGGGAAGCTTGTCTCTCCGCGTCCCTCAGCCAGCCCGGGAAGGAGGGAGGGATTAGCTCGGACCGCCGCAGCTGCGGCTGCTCGGGAAATCGCCCGCCGCTCGGGGATCTCACTCACCGCAGCCGATTTTCGCAGTCAGACTAACCAGCCCAGACTGGGTTACGCTGTGTGTCCATTCCCTGCTGTAGCCCCGGGAGCTGTTCTGTACTGTTTCTGTTCACCTATTAGTTGATTTGGAGTCGGAGGAACTAAGACGCATGTACCTTACTAAGACGCCATCTTGGATCCTGTCTTTCCACTTTCTTGATGAAGTTCTTTGATGCACAAAAGTGTTTAATTTTGAGGAGCTCCCATTTATTTATTTCCTTCTTCAGTGCTCTTGCTTTAGGTTTAAGGTCCATAAAACTGCCTCCAATTGTAAGTTTCATAAGATATCTCCCTACATTCTCCTCTAACTGTTTTATGGTCTTAGACCTAATGTTTAGATCTTTGATCCATTTTCAGTTAACTTTTGTATAGGGTGTGAGATATGGGTCTTCTTTCATTCTTTTGCATATGGATATCCAGTTCTCTAGGCCTACTGTTTATTGAAGAGACTGTTCTGTCCCAGGTGAGTTGGCTTGACTGCCTTATCAAAGATCAAAAGTCCAAAGATGAGAGGGTCTATATCTGAGCACTCTATTCGATTCCATTGGTTGATATATCTATCTTTATGCCAATACCATGCTGTTTTGACCACTGTGGCTTCATAATATGCCTTAAAGTCAGGCAGCGTGAGACCTCCAGCTTCGTTTTTTTTCCTCAAGATGTTTTTAGCAATTCAGGGCACCCTGCCCTTCCAGATAAATTTGCTTATTGGTTTTTCTATTTCTGAAAAATAAGTTGTTGGGATTTTGATTGGTATTGCATTGAATCTGTAAATCAACTTAGGTAGGATTGACATCTTAACTATATTTAGTCTTCCAATCCATGAACACGGTATGCCCTTCCATCTATTTAGGTCTTCTGTGATTTCTTTTAACAGTTTTTTGTAGTTTTCTTTATATAGGTTTTTTGTCTCTTTAGTTAAATTTATTCCTAGGTATTTTATTCTTTTAGTTGCAATTGTAAATGGGATTCGTTTCTTGATTTCCCCCTCAGCTTGTTCATTACTAGTGTATAGCCCATTTTATTTTATCATGGGAAAAAAAAAAAAACCCTTTACAGCAGCCTGGACATTATCCCTGTTTTACAGATGGGAAAATAGAGGTGTAGTGGGGTGAAGCAACCTGCCCCAGGCACCCCATGTAGGAAGCCACAAAATGGAGATTTGGATTCATTAAGTTTTACCCCAGAGCCTTTTTTTTTTTTTCCAAAAAAATTACAAAAAAGTTGTAAATATAGTGGAGAAACATCTTTCCCCGAATCATTGGAGATTAAGTTGCCAATGTTTTGCTCTATCACCCTCCAATACCTTAGTATTTCCAACAAACAAGGGCGTTCTCTGATATACCCACAGAACAATCATCATAATCAGGAAATTAACATTGCCTCATCATTGCCACAGAATATTCATCCCTCATTCACATTTGTCACATCTCAATAATATCCTTTATAGCAAAAAGATCCAATTCAGAATCATGCATTGTATTTAGTTGTCTATAAAGTTTTCTTCGGTCTAAAACAACTCCACAGCCTTTCTTTAAAGTTCACGATCTTGGCACTTTTGAAGATTACAGGCCAGTTTTGCAGAATTTCCAATCTGAGCTTGTATTCTAGATCCTTGTCATTACATTCAGATTTTGCGACTTGGCAGGAAAATCACAAAAGTAATGCCGTGATCTTCTCAGGGCATTCTACCAAATAATATATGATTTCAAGTTTTCCATTACTGCTGACGCACTCCACTCAGTTGACCAGAGCCTGCACTCTTAACAACCCTACAAGAGTCCACAAAAGTGCAATCCTCAGAAGTTACATGGTGGGGTCTCCTTGGTGAAGCAAACCCACTAAAGTTAGGTCCCCATGATCAAAAGTGACTGCAACTCCACAATTGTCTGCCATCAAGCCACAGAAATAGCTACAGAGAAGTTAAAACTTACTTATATTTTTATGTTCAGACCTAGACTCTTAATGGGTCTTGTCTTCTTGTTTGGACCCTGCTCTTTCCGGTGGACCTTTTAGTCCGCTAGTCTCATTCCTTTGAAAAAGTCACTCTTAGTTTCCTCCCTGAGTTTGTACTATGTGTCAGGCATAGCGACACAGTGCCACTGGGGATACAGAACATTAAAGTCAGTCCCCACCCCTAAGAAGTCTGTGTTTAAATGGCTTTATATAGGTTCGCATTTTATTCATAACAACAATGTAAGGGTAGACCTGTGGTTGGAATTTGCCTGGTTGCTAGGTTAAACCACAAAATGGGTTGGTTAAACAACAGGATTTCATTGTCTCAGTTTTGGAGGCTAGAAGTCTAACATCACAGTGTCAGCAAGGCCGTGCCTTCTCCAGAGCCTGTAGTGTTTTGGTGATGGCTTTTCAGGGATCTTCTGTCACATGTCGACTTGTATTCTGTCTCTGGTTTCTACTTTTTTATAGAATTTCTTTTGCTTATAAGGATTTCAGTTATCTTGGATTAAGGCCTACTCTCATTCCGATTAGCCACATCTTCAAAGGTCCTATTTATAAATCGGTTCACACTAACAGGATTGGGGTTAGGACTTGAAATGTCTTTTGTGGGGGACATGATTCAATCTACCACAGAACTCAAGTCTTTTGACTACGTCCTGTGCTTTTTGTACAGTCCAATAATTTCCTTTTGGATCTTTTCATTACACGGAGAAGAGAGAACATAATAAACATTGACAGCTAACATTTCCTAAGACTGGACTATGTGCCAGGTAGAGTCTTAATGGCAAACTGTTTTAGTTTGCTAAGGCTGCTGGAATGCAGTACACCAGAAATAGATGGCTTTTATAAAAGGGATTTATTTAGTTACAAATTTACAGTTCCTTGCAGGAAAGGCAGCTAGCTTTTAGCTTTCACCAGGGTTTCTCTGTTACACAGTGTTCTAGTTTCCAAGCTGCCAGAATGTGATATACCAGAAATGGACCCGATTTTATCAAGGGGAATTTACTAAGTTACAAGTTTACAATTCTCAGGAAGTGAAGGTGTCCAAATTAAGGCACCAACAAGAGGTTACCTTCACTCAAGAAAGGCTAGTGGGTCTGGAACACCTCTATCAGCTGGGAAGTCATATGGATGATTTGCTGGTCCCTTGCTCCTGGGCTCTGCTGTTCTCAGCCCCTGTTCCTGTGGGGATTCCTCACTTTGCTTCTCCAGGGCTGGCTTTTATCTCATGGCGATGGGGAGAGAACCTTGGCTCTCTCCAGGTTCTGGCTTGCTTAACCTCTCATGGCGATGGCTGCTGGGCTCCAAGTATCTCCAAACATCCATATCTATGTTTTCCATGTGTCTCTGTGTCAGCTCTGCTGTGAGGTTTCCGTCAGTTCTGAGGCTTCTGTTGTTTCTGACTCTCTCCAAAATGTTTCCTCTTTTAAAGGATTCCAGTAAACTAATCAGGACCCACCTGGAGTGGGTGGAGTCATAGCTCCATCTAATCCAAGGTCACATCCACAATTGGGCGTGTCACATCTCCATGGAGATAATCTAATCAAAAGATTCCAACCTATAGCATTAAATCAAGATTAAAAGAAACGGCTGCCCTCACAAGACTGAATCAGGGTTTAAGGTGGCTTTTCTGGGGTACATACTATTTTCAAAGGAGCACACATGAGAGGGCACATGGCTACATCCTTTGGGCTTTTCTCCCCGCTTCTGGGTTCAAACTGCTTTCCCCAGAGTTCTGGGTTCAAACCGCTTTCTCTTTTCTGCATCTCCAAATGTCTGGATCTGAGCCCTGAGTGCTAAGCTGAGCTGTTGAGCTGTTCTCTTGCATCTAACTTCTCCTTTTAAGCCTCATTTATTGCGGAAGGCACTCCCTTTAGCCCATCACAGATGTAATCAGCTATTTATAAAGTTCACATGTTGATGACTTAAGTGCCCAGCCACAGAACAAGTGGGCACCGTTATCTGGGTAAGCTGACACCTGAACCTAACTACTACACTGACACTGTTTGATTTCATTGAATCCTCAACCATTTTGCGGAGAAAAATGAAGTTTAGAGAAATGCCCAAACTCTACAGCTGGTAACTCGCAGGCCTGAGATCAGAACTTCAGAGCCTGTGTGCTCCTAATGGCAACAGAGAGTCTCAGAGGAGCCAGGGATTCCAGGCAGGTGCCAGATTCGTTCTTGAGCCTCGCACAAGGTTGGTAGTCAGTACATTTTTAATTAGATGAGTAAATGAATGAATTCATCAACCTGTATGAAATCAAGGATGGAAAAATTTCCAGAAAAAATACTTGGGAACTCCTAAGAGTTTGCCCATTCATTCCCCCAAACCCCTTTTATAAGGCAGCTTCTCTGCGCCCGTGACGATGCTTACACCGAGAGACCCAAATATACAGGAGACGCAAACACGGCTTTCATTATCCCCATATGAATGTCCGTCGCGTCCCCTCCAGATTTACAGTCTGAGGCTGGTCTCTGGCCAAAGTCGTTCTGGGACGTCCCGACGGGTCAACCCAGGCCAGATAACGCATTACAAAACCGGAAAGGCACTCCCTGGCCACTCGGGGCGCTACAACCTCCATGTACCTTCTAGCATCTTAACGCCGCTGTTCGAAAAAGAAAGCCGCTCTAGCGTTGTGTTGTTGCTACCGCACACCGCGCCACTTTGTCGATGTCAAGGGACGTCATTTCCGGTGCGCGGCTCTATTCACGTCCGGGTTCTGGAGAGCGGAAGTGGCGTGTTTAGGGCGCCGAGTGGGAAGCTGCGTGTGGTCCTGGGAACCCATCCGAGAGGTGAGGGCGCTAGGGGTCTCGTAGCAGCGGGAGTGGGGATGCAGTCTCGGAGACGGCTGGCTTCAGCCTCGGCCTCGCCTGTGTCGGATTCCCCTTCGCAAACCGCGCTGCCGGAGCCCGGGGAGGGGCGGGGCCGCTCGGGGTCACCAGGGAGTGGGGGCCAGCACCCAGTCAGGAAGGCGTGTGTCTTTCGTGATGCCTGGACAGCGGGGTTGAGAAAGGCCCGAGCCTTAGGTTTTTCCTACAGGCGAGGAGTTTTTCCTTGGAGCTTCATTTTTCCATCTGAAGCATGGAAACGTTATAGTTCCTGCCCGTAAAAGTGTTTCGATACCTAGATTGGAAAACCGTCTCGCAGCACCCAGCAAGTACTTAGCACCTACAATGGCCCTATAACTCGTAACTACTCTGAGATTGTAACCATGTCATTTGCCCAGGGTGCCAGCGGTATAATTTACTCCGATGTAGCTGGGACTCCCCACCTTTGAAAATATTTGCCGCCTGTACACGCTTTACCCAGAGCGGTGAGCAGACGAAGCAGGAGTTTTCTCACAGCTGAGTAGAATTTGACACTCTAGTGCCTACCTGTACGTGAAGGCTGCGTGCAGTAACTGGTAGACCAGAATCACAATTACTGTCACTTGTTGAGTGTGTGACATTGTAGTGGCACCATCAAATTCACGAATACTCACAAACTGAGTACCTGTGTTGGGATTTGAACCTAGGCCGTGACTCATAATCATTTTGATGGATTGACTCAGTAGCAATGGTGAACCTAATCATGGCACTATAGTAGCAGCTGTTGTTCTTTAGCACTTACTGTGAGTTAAGTGCTTTTAAAGCACCATGTCACTGAATCTGCCTTACAAGCTTTCTCAAAGGTTGATACAGCATTTAGTCCTAATTTAAGAGCTAGCAAAATCTTATCACCTGGCTACCAAGAGGTGAATTCTCTATTCTGGTTCACACAGTTATTGTAGTGTTCATAGTTAACTGTTGTCTTCTACTTCAGGAGAAGAGGCCATGTTTTGAGAGGAAAACTTAGAGTTTCCGCTCTAAGGATCTTTTGAGTGTCTTCAGGAAATTTATTTTAAAAAGCATATTCCAAAAAAACCATTCTGCCTGGGAGTGGGCCAGGCATCCAGATATAACCTTTTTCCTCAAAAATAGAAAACATAATAATAAAATTTGGGGTCCAGGAAGTCATTTACCCAGTTTCTGAGGCAATAATATACAGAATAACACACTTAGTTATTTTTGTATGATTTGTGTATGTCTGTGCATATGATGTTTTATGGCATTGACTAGGACAGAAATACATACTTTTTAAGAATCACATAGATGGATCTGTTTTAAATGTCTGCTTAATTGAATAGTAACAATAATCTTAACAGACTTTGGGTCTGGAAAAAGTTCTGAAGGCACCAAGAAACAGGGACTCACAAGGAAGCTTTCTGCTGCTGCTCCCAGCACTTTTCACAGACTGCACTTTTTGTCCATTCTTGTAGTGGCTGGCCATGTCGCTGTCCCATTTGTACCGGGATGGGGAAGGCCACATAGATGACGACGAGGATGAGCGGGAGAACTTTGAGATCACCGACTGGGATCTCCAGAATGAGTTCAACCCCAACCGACCCCGCCACTGGCAGACTAAGGAAGAGGCCACCTACGGGATTTGGGCAGAACGTGACTCAGATGAGGAGAGGCCCAGCTTTGGAGGCAAACGGTACTGGCTTACATGGGACTGACTTCACCTTGCTTTAGAGAAAGGGGACAGGATGGAGGAAGTAGGGAAGTATACATCTCTCCTGGCCTTACAGATCCATTAGCTATGACATCAGCTATGGAAGTGTAATTTCCTCTTCAGGAAAGGTGCTATTCTTTCACAGATGTGATCATTCAGTCATTGTTTATCCAGAGCAGTTACTGTGTGTCAGGGCTTGGGCTGTAGAAGGAGTTTCTGCCTGGAGCTTGGCGCCTAGTGAACAGAGACAGGCATTGATTAATGCCACACAAAGAAATGGAAGTTTGTACTGTGATTCAGGTTGTCAAGAAAAGCACATTTTGGGGGTGTTTGACCTATTCTGGGGGATCAGGGAAGGTTCCTCTGGAGAAGAGATCCTTGAGTGGATATGAAAATAAAAAGTTAGGGTGGAAGGAGAGGCAAGGGTATATAAAGGCCCCTGATGGAAAGAACAGCTTATCCACAGGAAAAGAAGAAAGGTTGAGGGGCCTGGAGTAGAGGGATGGAGGAAGAACATAGTTTGAGGAGCTCAGGAAGTCAGGTCACCTGGGACCTGGAGGCTGCAGTTGAGGGGATGTGATGTAGGGCTGATTGTGCTTTGAGAAGACCCTTTTGTTAGTGTGCAGGGTGGGCCTGGAGCTGCAGGGGAAGAGGAAGCTCTGTGAGAAGGCTGCGGCTAGGATGGGGACAGCGAGATGGAGGATTCACATGGCAGGTCCTTTCCCCAGTGGAGGCCCAGGTGTGAGCTGGTGCAGTTCACTTGACCAGAATGTGGAGCAGATTTGAGTTTGTCTTGCCCTTGCTCACATCTGTAGCCTGTGGGCTCCATTCCACAGAGGCTATATCTTTTTCACAAAGGGGATTGGGAAAGAGTGTCAGGATCAGTATTAACTGTAGTTCATACTTTGCAAATAGGTGCATTTTCCCCATATACCTCTTTATTATTAACTCCTTGCAATAGTCTCATATATTTGCTCTAGTTCATGAAACAGCTTTTTTATATTTGTACTGTTTATCACATTGTCCACAACATTTTAACCTCCATGTTATGCAGACCTATGTTTTAACCTCTAGCTTTCCTTCTGGTGATGTACATGACTCTAAATTTCCCCTTTCTGCCACATTCACACACAAGTCAGTACTGTTCATTATATTCACAATAATGTGCTAACATCCCCCTATCCATTTCCAAGCATTTAAATTCAACCTTGTTAAAAATTCTGCACATATTAAGCAACTGCTCCCCATTCTCTAGCCTCTTTCTATCTCCTGGTAACCTGTGTTCTAGATTTTATGTCTATGAGTTTACATATTATAATTAATTCATATTAGTGAGATCTTACAATATCTGTCCTTTATTTTTAACTTTTTTAATTGTGAAATATATATACAAAACAATAAATTTCTAAGTACTTTTTTTTTTTTACATGGGCAGGCACTGGGAATCAAACCCGGGTCCTCTGGCATGGCAGGCAAGCATTCTTGCCTGCTGAGCCACCGTGGCCCGCCCAATTTCCAAGTACACTTTAACAAGTAGTTATAGAACAGATTTTAAAGTTTGGTATGGGTCACAGTTCCATGGTTTTTCTTTTTTTCTTCTAGCTGCTCCAAGACACTGGAGAGGAAAAGAAATAGTGACAGAATTCAGCAGTCATACTTATTTGTTAAATCCTATCTTTATTATATTCCTCCTCCTCTCTTTTTTTCTTTTTTGTGAAAAATAACATATACAAAAAAGCAGTACATTTCATCATCAGATGTAAATGTTCTGAGAAATGATCATGGTGATGAATATATAACTATGTGATGATTTTGTGAGCCATTGATTGCACACCAAGTATGGAATGTTTGTATGTTAAGAATGTTCGTGTTTGTATGTTGATTGGTTTTATTAATAAAAATTAAAGAAAGTAAAACTAAAAGAGGAAAAAAGTAACTAAAATATACTTTTCAATATAGAAAGATATTAATACATATTACAAGTCTAACAATGAGATATGGTTTAGAAGAATTAGTCGAGAATGTTGAATAATAGTTTTAAAAATTTAAAATAGCATAATGGAACTCTACAAATTCAGAGTAAGAGTTTTTCTGGGCTTTAATAACCACAAAATGGCAGAATTAGAGGCCACAGTTTCCCTTCCCCCCACAGAAACATCGAGAACAACCAGAAGAACTCTTGTGTACAGTCAAGGGTTGCAGTAACTGGGTGTGCACAAAATCAAAGAAAACAGCAATTTAAAACTGGTAGGACAACTGTTATGAGTTTACTTGGCTCCCCCCCCACCTCCTTAGCTTGGTACACCTGATCCCATGCTCCCAGTATCAGTCCCAGACAGTGGAAGGATCAGAGTAACCCCCGTGAGCCTTACTGGAGTATATGTGCATTTGCTCCAGTACCACCAGGGACAGCCTGAAGGACTAATCTAGGAGGCTCCTTTCTGGCTCACAGTCCCAGAACTTGCTCTGAACTGTGGAAGCAGGTGCTTAAATACCCGGAGAAAACAATAAAGCCACAGCTGCTTGGGCCAGCTACGTGGGGCAAAAGACTACGATTAAGACAAACTATAGCACAACCAGGAGGAAACATGAATTTGCTATAAGGAGTTAGGCAGATATCCATTGTAAACTGAGAAATGATAAATCCATGAGTACATGCTCAGGACAAGTCATATACACTATCATATACACAGGAGATCCAAGAAGGCCCTGCAATTTCACATCAGTTTGTTATTAAGGCCCACAAAAAAACACAGTGATAAACATAAAAAACCCACAATAAATTTCAAAGTACATTGCAACAGTTAGTTGTAGAACAGATTTCAGAGTTTGGTATGGGTCACAGTCCCATAATGTTAGGTTTTTACTTCTAGCTGCTCTAACATACTGGAGACTAAAAGAAATATCAATATAATGATTCAGCAATCATGCTCATTGTTAAACCTTACCTTCTCTTTATAATTCTATCATCACCTTTGGTCTTTCTCCCGTTCTTTAGGGGAATTTAGGTTGTGCCCATTCTAACTTTTTGTTGTTGGAAGTGGCTGTCAATAATAAGGGATAGGGGAATAGAACTAGTTCTATTCCCCTAGTTCTATTCTAGGGGAATATTCTAGGGGAATAGAAGCTGGTCCCTCTGCAATTCAGGACTTACCTGGTCCAGGGACCCATCTGGGGGATGTAGGTTTCTGAAGAGTACAAGGAACAGTTGTAGAATCTTATGTAACACCCTAGATGTTCTTTCGGATTGGCAGGAATGGTTTTGGTTGGGGTTTGGCAAGCTATGATAGGTAGTGATGTGTAATGAAGCTTGCATGAGAGTGACCTCCAGAGTAGCCTCTCAACTCTTTTTGAGCTCTCTTAAGCCACTGATACTATTTGTTACACTTCTTTTCCCTCTTTTGGTCAGGATGGCATTGTTGATATCGTGGTGCCAGGGCCAGGTTCATCCCTGGGAGTTATCTCCCACACTGCCAGGGAGACTTTCACCCCAGGATGTCATGTGCCATGTAGGGGGACACGTTGAATCAGTATATGTGCTATGGAAAATTTAGGTACAGAATAAACTTTTCTTCCTTTGGTCTCAAAGGGTAGAAGAGTGTTCTAGTTTGCTAGCTGCTGGAATGCAATATACCAGAAACGGAATGGCTTTTAACAAGGGGAATTTAATAAGTTGCAAGTTTACAGTTCTAAGGCCGAGAAAATGTCCCCATTGCAACAAGTCTATAGTAATGTCCAATCATAGGCATCCAGGGAAAGATACCTTGGTTCAAGAAGGCCGATGAAGTTCAGGGTTTCTCTCTCATCTGGAAAGGCACATGGTGAACACAGTCAGGGCTCCTCTCTCAGCTGGAAGGGCACATGGCAAATACAGCATCATCTGCTAGCTTTCTCTCCTGGCTTCCTATTTCATGAAGCTCCCCGGGAGGCACTTTCCTTCTTCATCTCCAAAGGTTGCTGGCTCGTGGACTCTGCATCGTGGTGCTGCAGCATTCTCTGCTCTCTCTGAGTCTCTCTCTCCAAAATGTTTCCTCTTTTATAGGACTTCAGAAACTAATCAAAACCCACTCAAATGGGTGGAGACATGTCATCCCCTAATCCAGTTTAACAACCACTCTTGACTAAATCACATCATCCAGGAAGGTAATCTCATTACAGTTTCAAACATACAGTATTGAATATGGATTATTCTCCCTTTATGAAATGGGATATATATTAAAGCATGGCTTTTCTTAGGGGGCATACTTCCTTTCAAACCAGCACAAAGAGGTTCTAAAATACGATGTTTTCCTTACCTCTGTATTCTGAATTACCTTAATCCCAGCCTGATGAGCTTCATTCTTATCTCTAAATACCAGGTTACACATACATAAAACAGCTGATCAGAATCCAGAAATAACAGTTACTGCTTCCCACTAAATGTGACTGCTATAAGAGCTTACAATCTAGTCCCTTGTTTTCTTACAAATATTTTCTAAATGAGACCATATAATATTTGCTG
The DNA here is from genome assembly GCF_023851605.1 of Tamandua tetradactyla. Taxonomy (NCBI): domain Eukaryota; kingdom Metazoa; phylum Chordata; class Mammalia; order Pilosa; family Myrmecophagidae; genus Tamandua; species Tamandua tetradactyla. The sequence continues at coordinate 36,075,830 of NC_135331.1, read as the reverse complement.
TTTTGTTTCTGGCTTACTTTACCTCACCAAATGTCCAACAGGTTCATTCACAGTGTTGCATGCCTCGCAGCTTTGTACCTTTTTGTAGCAGCATAGTATTTGATTATATGTATACACCATCATTCACCAGTCTACCTCTCAGTCAGTGCATCCTTCAGCCACCCATTCATTGGGCATCATGTATAATGTCTAAAGTCAACAGTCCATCAATACTTTCAATTTTAGATAATTGTTCCCAAGAGAAAATAACCAATAAACACACCCTCACCAAATAGAAAATCTAAACCTCTCCTTAACTCTTGTCCCTCCCCTCATGATTTACCCCTGGTGTTGCTGTGGTACTGTTGATGTTTTCCTGTTAAACATGTCCAATACTATCATGCTATAGCAGTTTTCACCCTATACCCCAGCTGTTGATATCAGTTCTCCCATGTCCATTTATTGAAAAGTCTGTTTGTCCCAGTTCGGTGGATTTGGGGGCCTTGTCGAAGACCAATTGACAGTAGATTTGGTGGTCTAATTCTGTGTGCTTGATTCAATTCTATTTGGTCAGTACTTCTGTCTTTGTGCCACTACCATGCTGTTTTGACTACTGTGACTTTATAATAAGTTTTAACACCAAGAAATGTTCATCCTCTCACTTCATTCTTCTCTTTTAGAATGTTTTTAGCTATTTGAGTCTCTTTTCCTTCCAGATGAGTTTGGTAACTAGCTTTTCCAAGACTTCAAAGTAGGATGTTGGAATTTTGATTAGTACTGCATTGAATCTGTAGAGCAATTTAGGGAGAATTGACATCTTAACTACATTTCCTTTCCATGAGTAGGGAATGTCTTTCCACCTATTTAGGTCTTTCATTTCTTTTAGCAATGTTCTGTAGTTTTCTGTGTACAGGTCCTTTACATTCCTCATTAAATTCATTCCTAGATACTTGAATCTTTTAGTTGCTATTTTGAATGGATTTTTTCCTTAATTGACTCCTCAGGTCATTGTTTGTATATAGAAACATTATAGATTTTTGCACATTTATTTTATGCCTCACCACCTTGCTGAATTTATTAGCTCGAGGAACTTTGTTGTAGATTTCTCAGGATTTTCCAAATATTATATCATGTCATCTACAAACAAGTAAGTTTTACTTCTTCCTTTCCAATTTGGATGCATTTTTTTCTTTTTCCTGCCTGATTGCTCTAGCTAGAACTTTTAATATAATTTTGAATAATGGTGACAGAGGGCATCCTTGTCTCATTCCCAATCTTGGGAAAGCTTTCAGTCTCACCATTGAGTACGATGCTGGCTATGGTTTTTTCATATATATCCTTTATCACATTGAGGAAGTTACCTTTGATTCCAACCTTTTGAAGTGTTTTTTATCAAAAAAAAGGATGTTGAATATTGTCAAGTGCATTTTCAGCATCAATCGAGCTGATCACGTGATTTTTTCCCCCTTTCTATTTGTTAATGTGCTGTATTACGTTGATTGATTTTCTTGTGTTGAACCACCTTTGCGTTCCTGATATAAGTCCCACTTGGTCATGGTATATAATTCTTTTAATGTGTTTTTGGATTCGATTTGCTAGTATTTTGTTGAGAAATTTTGCATCTATGTTTGTTCATTAGGGAGATTGGCCTGTAGTTTTCCTTTCTTATAGCATCTTTAAAGTGATATTAAGTTAATAAAATGAGTTAGGTAGTGTTCCTTTTTCCAGAGGAAAAAGAAACTTTTTAATTCTTTAAAAGAATTAAACATTAAACATAAACAAAAAGGAAAACATTAATCCTTTTTGGAAAAGTTTGAGCAGGATTGATGTTAGTTCTTTTGGAAAGTTTAATAACATTCCTCTGTGAAGGTTTTCACAATCACACAGTCACACTGTGAACGTTATATATTTATACAGTCGTTTTCAAGAATCTAGGCTGCTGGACACAGCTCAACAGTTTCAGGTACTTCCCTCTACTCCAATACACCATTAACTAAAAAGGGATATCAATATAATACATCAGAATAAACTCCTGGATAACCTTTCCCCTCTGTTTGAAATCTCTCAGCCACTGAAACTTTGTCTCATTTCTCTCTTCCCCCTTTTGATCAAGAAGACTTTCTTAGTCTTTTGGTGGTGGGTCTCAGCTTATCGCAGGCTTTCTGTCCATCCCATGTTGCCTGGGAGATTTATACCCCTGGGAGTCATGTCCTGTGTAGGAGGGAGGGCAGTGAGTTCACCTGCTGAGTTAGCTTAGAGAGGCCACATCTGAGCAACAAAAGAGATTCTCTGGGGATGACTCTTATGCCTGATTTTAAGTAGGCTTAGCCTATCCTTTGCAGGAATAAATTTCATACAGATGAATCCCAAGATTGAGGGCTCAGCCTCTTGATTCGGTTGTCCCCACTGCTTGTGAGAATATCAGAAACTCTCCAAATAGGGAAGTTGAATATTTCCTTTTCTCCCCATTCCCCCAAGGGGACTTTGCAAATATTTCTTTATTCACTGACCACATCACTTTGGGATTTATCAGGGCCTCACATTAACCTGGGCAAACCAACAAAATCTTATGCCCTATTCAAAATTCTAATGATAGTGACTAAATATACAAATTAAAAATTGTTTTTGCATGACGAAGAACAAAGGAATGTCAATACTGCAGGGTGTTGAAAATAGAAGGTAATTAATATCTTAAGACTTTAACTTATGTGTGAGACTAAAGCAAAGAATGTTTATTTGGTACAAAATTTATATTTTGACTAGCGCATTTCCTATTATAACTTATGTGGACAGCTTAACTGAACACCATAATACTTGGAACCTTGAGTAGGGCGTAAGATTTTGTAGGTTTGTCCAGAGTGATGCCCCGATAAATCCCAGAGTGATTTGAACAGTGAACAAAAAAGTACTTGCAAAGTCCCCTTGGGGGAATGGTGAGAAAGGGGGAAAATTCAACTTCCCCAAGTGGAGAATTCTTGATGTTCAAACAAGCAGTGGGGACAACCAAAGCAATAGGCTGAGCCCCCAATCTTAGGGTTTGTTTATAAGAAACTTAACCCCGCAAAGGATAGGCTAAGCCTACTTAAAGTTAGGCCTAAGAGTCATCCCCAAGAGAACCTCTTCGTTTGCTCAGATGTGGCCTCCCTTTCTCAGCCAACACAACAAGCAAACTCACTGCTCTCCCCCTGTCTACGTGGGACGTGACTCCCAGGGATGTGGATCTTCCTGGCAACGTGGGTCAGAAATCCTAGAATGAGCTGGTACTCAACATCAAGAGATTGAGAAAACCTTCTCAAACAAAAGGGGGAAGAGTGAAATGAGACAAAATAAAGTGTCAATGGCTGAGAGATTCCAGAATCAAGAGGTTATCCTGGAGGTTATTCTTACACATTAAATGGATATCACCTTGTTAGTCAAGATGTGATGGAGAGGTTGAAGGGAACTGCCTGAAAATGTAGAGCTGTGTTCCAGTAGCCATGTTTCTTGAAGATGATTATATAATGATATAGCTTTTGCATATGTGACGGTGTGATTATGAAAACCTTGTGTCTGATGCTCCTTTTATCTAATCGACAGACGAGTAAAACATATGGATTAAAAATAAATAAATAATAGGGGGAACAAATGTTAAAAAAAAAGATTCTATATATTTACGGTGTTCAACTAAACTGACCAATACAAGTCTTCTCTTCCTTCTTGAGTCAGTGTAGCTTGTTCATGTTTCCAGGAATTTGTCCATTTCATTTAAGTTGTCTAGTTTGTTGGTGTATAGTTGTTCCACTTATGATTTTTAATTTCTACAGGTCTGTACTAATGTCCTCCCTCTTTTCTGTTTTTTTTTTTTTTCTTTGCCAGCCTTGCTAGTGGTCCATTGGCTTTATTGATTTTCTCAAAGAACCAACTTCTGGTTGTATTGATTCTTTCCATTATTATTTTGTTCTCCCATTTATTTAACTCTGCTTTAATTTTTGTTATTTCTCTTCAGTTTGCTTTGGGGTTAGTTTGCTATTGTTTCTCCGGTTCCTCCAGTTGAGCAGTTAAGTCCTTGATTTTCGCTCTTTCTTCTTCTTTAATACAGGCATTTAGGGCAATAAATTTCTCTCAGCACAGCCTTTGCCACATCCCATAAGTGTTGTATTTTCCTTTTCATTTATCGCCAGATAGCTACCAATTTCTCTAGTAATTTCTTCTTTCACCCACTGGTTGTTTAAGAGTGTGTTAATTAATCTCCGTATATTTGTGAAAGTTCTTGTTCTTTGGTGGTTATCGATTTTAAGCATCATTCCATTGTGATCAGAGAAAGTGCTTTGTATAATTTCAGTGTTTTTTAATTTGTAAGACCTGTTTTTTGCCCCAGCATATTATCTATCCTGGAGAATGTTCCATGAGCACTAGAGAAGGATGTATATCCTGGTGTTTTGAGGTGTTAATGGCTTATATGTCTGTTAGGTCTAATTCGTTTATCAAATTGTTTAAGTTCTCTATTTCTTTGTTGATAGTCTGTCTGGTTGTTCTATCTATACAAAAGAGTGGTGTACTGAAGCCTATACTATTATTGTTGAAACAGCTATTGCTCCCTTCAGTTTTGCCAATGTTTGTCTGATATACTTTGGAACTTCTTGATTGGGAGCATAAACATTTATGATTGTTATTTCTTCTTGGTGAAATGTTAACATTGTTAATATATATGTTCTTCTTTCTTAAGATATCTTTACATTTAAAATCTATTTTGTCTGATATTAGTATAGCTACTCCTGCTTTCTTTTGGTTACAGCTTGCATGAAATATGCTTTTCCATCCTTTCACTTTCAATCTATTTGTATCTTTGTGTCTAAGATGAGTCTCTTGTAAGGAACATATAGCTGGGTTATATTTTTAAATCTATTCTGCCAATCTTAATCTTTTTATTGGCAACTTTAGTTAAAGTTATTACATAAAGGCATTTCTTGAATCCACTGTCTTATCCTTTGGATTGTATTTGTCACATCTGTATATTCTTATCCCTCTTTTTCTTTTTATCCTTTAAGTTACCCTTATTGGTACTCTTCAGCTCTTTGCCCTCCTTTGGACCTCCTCCTGCCTTTTTTTTTTCCAGCTGGCAGAACTCTCCTTGGTATTTCTTATAGGAACAGTCTCTTGTTGACTAGTTCTCTCTGGCTTTGTCTTTGAAGATTTTAATCTCTCCGTCTGTTTTGAAGGACAGATAACTTGGCTGGATAAGGAATTCTTGACTGGAAACCTTTCTTGTTCAGGATCCTAAATATATCATACCACTGCCTTCTCTCCTCCATAGTGCCTGTTGAGTAGTCCGAACTGAGTCTTATGTGGTTTCCCTTGTATGCAGTAGATTGTTTTTCTTTTGCCACTTTGATGGTTTTCTGTTTCTCTTCAACATTTGACAGTCTGATTAGTATGTGTCTTGGAGTGGGCCTGTTTAGTTTTATTCTCTTTGGAGTTTGTTGGGCCTTTTTGATTTGTGTATTTATGTCTTTTATAAAGATTGGGAAGTTTTCCCTGATTATGTCTTCAGCTGACCTTCCTAGCCCTTTACTCTTTTCTCTTGGGACACCAATGATTCTTGTATTTGTATACCTCTGTTGTCCATCATTTCTTTAAGAGGCAATTCTGTTTTTTTCCATCTTTCCTGCCGTGTGTTCTTTTGTGCACTGTAGTTCAGTTGTTCTGTTCTCTACCTCACGTATTCTTCCTTCTGCTTCTTCAGATATACTATCATGTATCTTTAATATATTTCTGATTTGGTCTACTGTATCTTTTCATCTCTGAGATTTGCCATTCTTGTGTCTAATCTTTTGAATTCTTTATGCTTTTAGTGTCTTCCTGATATCCTTTATTTCTTTATAAATATCATTGATCAGTTGTGCCCTCTGATGTTTTGATTTGATCGTTTGGCTGGGCCATTTCTGCTTGGATCTTCATGTGCTTTGTGATTTTCTGTTGTGTTTAGGGCATTTGATCATCTTAATAAGGTTATTTTGCTAGTTGGTTTCCTTCACTCATCTAAAGTTTTGTATTTACTTGGTTTTGCATTGAAGGTTCCCTTTTGCAGATGGTTTGTCAGTAGTTCCCTGCCAAACCAAGCCCTGGATCTCATATAGGGGGTACAGTTCTACTTGAGCGTCTGTTAGAAGCTAGAAGTGGTGCACAGGTAGTGCAGTGGCAGAATGCCCACCTGCTGCATGGGTGACCTGGGCTTCCTTCCTGGTCCATGTACCACAATAATAATAATAGTAATAATAAGATTATATTTTTAAAATATGAAAAAAAAAACATGCCTCAACAGTAGTAGCCACCAAATTAGTAAATAAATAATAAAAATCTATAAAAATATAAGTATATAAAATTATATATAAATAATTTTAAAAAGTAAAGAAAAAAAAAAACATAGGCAGATAGAAAGTTTCCCAGACTGTATTTACTGCTTCTTTTCAGAAGGTGGTGCTCCTGAGGCATCTCCTCAGGTGTGCATGGCTGGTGAGCAGAGGGGAGGGTGCTTGTTCCCAGCCCACAGTAGCCGGTCAACAGAGCTGATCACTGCCCCTGGGGAAACAGCTGATTCGCAGTGCCCTATGGCACGGCCACTCATGGTCTGCAGCTGTACAACTGCCAGTGTGGACTCTTTTAAAAATGAATGCCTTGGAGTCTGAGATCTATGCTACGAAATTGTCTAGAGAGTAAAATTTTTAGAAAGTCTTAGCCACAAAATAAATCTGTTGTAAGTTTTTCCCTTCCTTAAAAATTTAAGCATGGAATTATCATTGACCCAGCAATTCCACTGGTAGGTATCTACCCCAAATAATTAAAAATAAAGACACAAACAAATACTTGCACACTAATGTTTATAGTAGCATTATTCACGATAACCAAAAGATTGAAACAACCCAGGTGATCATCAAAAGATGAATGGATAAATAAAATATGATATATCCATACAGTGGAATATTATTTAGCTGTAAAAAGGAATGAAGTTCTGAGACATGCTATGTTCTGGTTTGCTAGCTGCTGGAATGCAACACACCAGAGATGGATTGGCTTTTAATAAAAGGGGATTTATTTTGTTGGTTCTTCAGAGGAAAGGCAGCTTACTTTCCACTGAGGTTCTTTCTTACGTGGAAGGCACAAGATGGTCTCTGCTGGTCTTCTCTCCAGGCCCCTGAGTTCCAACAACTTTCCCCGGGGTGATTTCTTTCTCCATCTCCAAGGGCCCAGGCTGAGCTGCAAGTGCTGAGATGAGGAATGCCAAGCTGCTAGACTGTGCTACATTGCGTTCTCTCATTTAAGCACAAGCCAATTAAGTTAAACGTCACGCATTGCAGCAGACACGCCTCCTAGCCGACTGCAGATGTAATTAGCAACAGATGAGATTCACCTACCATTGGCTTATGTCCGCAGCAACAAGACTAGGTATGCTCTCACCTGGCCAAGTTGACAACTGAATCTAACTAACACATGCTACAACACGGATGAACCTTGAAAATGTCACCAAGACATTAGGATTTAAGAAATGATTATGATTACTGAAACATTATATAGCTATTTCTTTTTTATTTTCTGATATATTAGAATGGCTGGAGGGAAGTACCTGAAATTTCTTAACTATAATCCAGCTGCCTTGATCTTTGATAATGATTGTTTGTCTATATACAGTCACAAGGTTGTTTTTGTTTTTTTGTATGATGGGGTCACATTTCATTCTTTTTTCCATGTGAGTATCCTGTTATTGCAGCACCATTTTGTTGAATTTTTGTTCGTTTGTTTTTGTTAGTTAGTTTGTTTTTTGGGGAAGTGCATGGGTCAGGATTCGAACCCGGGTCTCCTACATGGCACTCTCCAGTCACAAGGTTTTATGTTGTGATTATAAAACCTTGTGAATGTATTCCTGTAGGCCGTTTTTCAGTTTTGAAGTTTGATCACTAAATACAACCCCTGATGTTTATAAATGAGGGGTCTTGAGTCAGCCCAGTATCTCGAACCATTGTGCTTATTATCCTAAAACCTGTGCATCATTTGATATAAAACTGTCAGAGTTACTCCAGTTTGGGGAGACAGATCTTTATCCCAACAGACTGTGATCTCCTTTACGTTTAGCAATCTTTTCTCTCTTTGAAACCCTGGCGTCGGGCAGGCCGTGGTGGCTCAGCAGGCAGAGTTCTTGCCTGCCGTGCCAGAGACCATGGTTTGATTCCTGGTACCTGCCCATGCAAAAAAAAAAAAAAAAAGAAAAAGAAAAGAAACCCTGGTGTCCCAGGAATTGGTCATTTGAGCATATTGGGCTGAGAACCCATCGCTTTTGATTATATCAAAAAAAACACAACATGATGCTATAAAAGAGAGAGAAGCCAGATTAAAACCAAGAAATATTGGTTGGTTTTACTTCACTTATATGAAATCTCTTGATAGGCAGATTCATAAGGTCAGAAATTATAAATTAACTGGTATTGGGGGAAGGAGAAATGGGGAGTTGCTGGTTAATGGGTAACCAGTTAATCATTGATTATTGGTTTCTTTTTGCGGTGATGGAAAAATTTTGGAAACATAATGGTAATGGTTTAGTAACATTGTGAATGCAATTAATGCCATTACATTCACTTAAGTTTTTTATTTTTTAATTTTCCTTTTTTATTTATTTACATCCACTTTAAAATAGTTAAAATGATAAATTTTGTTATATTTATTTACCACAAAATTTTAAAATTTTGTAATGATGATAAATGAAAGACAGATGACAAATTAGATAGAGGGATGGATGAATAGATGGATAAAATAATGCTGACCATGTTCCAGAAACCACACATAAAACAGATTCTTCATGGACCTGTGGGGCTTTTTGTCTGTGCTTGCAGGGCCCGAGACTATTCTGCGCCAGTCAGCTTCATCAGTGCGGGGCTGAAGAAGGGGGCGGCAGAGGAGGCAGAGTTGGAAGATTCCGATGATGAGGAGAAACCTGTTAAGCAGGATGACTTTCCTAAGGATTTTGGACCAAAGAAGTTAAAAACGGTATTTCTTCGTTGCAAGTTTGTGACCTGATTAATACCCTTCAAAGGTCATCAATGTAAGCGTCTCCTAGCAAGGGCCAAGTGCTGCTGGAACTGGGCTGTGTGGGTTTCTTTGAGGTGTGCCGTGCAGTATCTTCTTAACCGATACAAATGAGGCCCAGATGACACAGAATTGTCTAGCACTGCTAGGTCATTTTCCCATCAGCTAAGAATTCTTAAATTTTTCTTTTTTTCCCTGCTAAGCTTTGGTTTTTCTTCTTTTCAGGGGGGCAATTTTAAACCCAGCCAGAAAGGTTTTGCAGGAGGAACCAAGTCTTTCATGGACTTTGGCAGCTGGGAAAGACACACAAAAGGAATTGGACAGAAGCTTCTTCAGAAGATGGGCTATGTCCCTGGAAGGGGCCTTGGGAAGAATGCACAAGGTATCTGTCTCACCATTGCTCTTGCTGGTTTGCATGAGGGAAGCAAGCAAATAAAAAAAAGAAGAGAAATAGTTTGAGGAATAGTGTGCTTTTTCCCTTTTAAAAGTGCTTTTCACACTGCAGCCTGCTCTGCCAGCCTGAGTGTTGCACTGCTGAGCTTTATAAAAAATCAAGTTCAATAAAATAATTGTTTCAGCAGGAGGAAAAGGTATAGGGTCTAACATAGGCTATATACCCTCAGGCCAAACAGTTGAGTTCTGCCTGCAAGACCTTTTTTTTTCTTTCTTTGAGTTTTTCCCCATGAGTGATCACCAGCTGGTTATAATAAGTAGTCTCTATAATTCAAATCCCAGTCCCTTATCAACTTTTAAAGTTAATTCCAGGTTATATGTGGAAACTTTAACTGTATGAAAAATATGTGAACTTGAGTGAAGCTAGAATGATGACCTGGAAGAGGAAGGAGACGGTTCTCATTAGAGATTTCAACAGCACTAAAGAAGGGGTGGAAATTTTGAGGTGGGGGGGGGAATTTTCATTTAATTTTTGTGGTCTTATTTGTAAACTCTTTTGTAACATGTTTCTAAGGCTTAATCAATCATTGTTATAAAATAAGTTAAACAAGAAATATGAACTACCAAGTAGGAATCTTATACTAAATTTCAGCACCTTATTCAGAGCACTTGATCTGAATCAATATACCATAAATACTACACTTCCCATATTGGAGGCTTTTAAATGGGTGAAGTGTAAAATTAAGTATGCCAGAGTTCCCAGTTATAAATGGATGACTCCATTTTCTTCCTGTCTGAGAAAATGAGTCCAGATGGAAATGGAAATCCGTATTTAGGAAATAACCCCATGACAACAGGATGTGATTTGGTTTTGCATAAATGTTCAGAAGTTTCAAATCACATGGGAGGACGTGAACAGTGTCCATGGGCAGAAAAGAGGCTCTTTCATGGATAATGTGTGATTTTGTGTTACGAGCAAGGAAGTGCGATTTCACAGATGCAGGAATTGCTTTGATGTGAAGTCTTTCTCTTTTTCTTTTGGTGATATTTGCCAGGTATAATTAACCCAATCGAAGCCAAACAGAGGAAGGGAAAAGGAGCTGTAGGTGCTTATGGCTCAGAGCGAACCACTCAGTCCCTGCAAGACTTCCCTGTGGTTGACTCAGAAGAGGAAGCCGAAGAGGTAATCTGGAGTTGGGAGGCATGGGCAGGTGGTGATCTGTGCTAGTTCATATAACCATCCATTTATTTGTTCATTCGTGCTGCCAGTCTTCAAATCCTATTGCACTTCTCTCTGTGTGCTGTGGCTGGTGTGTCCTGGTGAATGGGCTTACAGCCTGGGGGACAGACACAAGTAAATACAGTGTGGTTAGAAACTACAGCAAGTGCTGTAAGTCCAGGACAGGGATAAGGTTCTGGGGGGAGGGGACCTATTTTAGTAATAACAGTGGTCAGGAATAACCTTAGGGAAGGAAACATTTTAGTTGAAATCTGATAGAAGAGAAGAAGCCAGCCACAGGGAGAGTTGGGAGCCAGAGAACACTGACAGAGGAGCTCTGAGCTTAAGGGTTCCGACTGTGAAGGAGGCCATTGCAGTCACACAAAGCAGGGAGGGGAAGGGAGTGCATTCAGAGCAGTGGGTGCAGCCCATCACAGCGTGGTGTAGACCGTTTTTGGGTGATGGGGTTGCATCCCAAGCACAGCAGGAGCCATCTGCTGGTAGCTACGTCTCTTTGGTCCACTGATAGAATGGGCCAGCACTCTGTGAAATATTATTTTATCTTTTCCGTTTTCGAGGGAAAGCTGGATGCTGCATAGAAGCATGCTCTTATCATCCTTATCACCGAGTCTCCTCTTAATGAGGAAGGAGACATTTGATAATATGGAATTGATCACTCTGAATCAGGTGGCAGCCATTTAGTAGAAGTGTTAGAGCCCAGTGTGAAACAGCAGGGCATGGTGGGGAGTGTGGCTTGGGGCAGAGAGGGTGTGGCCCATCTAAAGGGTAATTGTTGCCATATGTGACTATGCTCAGAATTGCCTGATTTTTCCAAAGTACCCAGAAGTTCAGATTTTCCCCCCTAAGTTTTAAACCAGTGTGAGAAAAAAGAGAACCCCAAAACCTACTTTTGTGGACCAGAGTCTACCATCTTCAGACTAACAGTGTCCTCCTTTGCTTTAGGTGTTCTTCCAGAAAATATTGACAAACTCTGAGTATAAACGAGACCTATCCTATGCTTCGAGACTTAGGAGCTTGCCTAAATACCATCACTTTTTAACTGAACCAAAGTTTTGTATATTTAAAATATTCCTTCAGGTTATATATCTAAGTTTTATAAGAGGTTAATTAAAAACTGGCATAGCACTTGCCTGATAGTTACTTGGTAAATGTCACTTTACCCTTTTAGTTGCTCTCCGTGGTTAGGTGCCCTCCTTTCTGAACTTCAGTATTTGTAAAAGGGGTCAGAGGGCAAGAAGTATCATTAGATGGTTTCAGCATCTGGCAGGCGCAGTCCTTGGCATAGGACCTGGGGTCAGTGATAAATGTCTGTTAATGGTCTTGGTGGCCCCACTTGTTGTAAATGGGGTCCTTTCTTGTTGTGACTGACTGTATCCCTCTGGTTCAGGAATTTCAGAAGGAGCTGAGCCAGTGGAGGAAAGACCCTAGCGGAAGCAAGAAGAAGCCCAAATATTCATACAAGACAGTGGAAGAATTGAAAGCCAAGGGCAGAATTAGCAAGAAGCTCACCACTCCCCAGAAGGAGCTTTCTCAGGTCAAGGTATGGGGCCTTGGATGCATCGTCTAGGAGGGAGCATTGGCAAACATGAAAAAATAATCCATGAGCTATGCACTGAGCATCTTCTAAGGTCCTTGGGGCCTCCTGGTTATGCTTTTTTCTCTCTCACTTGACATCAGCATGTTTCCATTCATTGCACTTACACATGCAGTACTTAAGTACTTCTCTGTGCCAGCTACTCTTCAAAGCAGTAGGTATACAGTGATAACACAGAACAGTGTTTCCATCTTTTTTATAGCCAGTGAATCGAATAACATTCCTGTGGATTAAAGACTGAAGACTCTGAACATAATTAAAAAAAAATTTTTTTTATTAGAGAAGTTGTAGGTTTACAGACCAACTGTATAAAAATTCCAAGATTCCTGTATACCACCCTACCACCAACACCGTGCACTGCTGTGGAACATGTTAGAATTGATAATAGCAATTGTACATTTTTGTAATTGTACACATTTTTTAACACTAGTTATTTTTGTTACAATTAATGAAAAACTTAAAATAGCAGTATTAACTCCCATCCTTAGTTTACATTAGGTGTATTTTTTTCCATATACCATCCTGTTAATACCTTGTATTAGAATCAGTTTTGTTATACATGAAAGAATAGTCTTACACTAGTACTATAAATTATAGTTCACTGTCTACATCAGGGTTCACTGTGTTATACAATGCTATGTTTTAATCTTTTAATTTTTTTTTTTTTTTTTTTTTTTTTTTTTTTTTTTTTTTAAAGGAAAGACAGAGAGAAGGAAGGAAGGAAGGAAGAAAGGGAAACATAGACAGATAGGAAGGAAGGATAGAAGGAAGGAAGGAAGGAAGAAAGGGAAACATCTTTAAACATTTTCTTGTTTTATTGTATTTTGTTTTTCCGTTTTTTGTTACATGGGCTGGGGCCGGGAATCGAACCGAGGTCCTCCGGCATAGCAGGCAAGCACTTTGCCCGCTGAGCCACCGCGGCCCGCCCAAATCTTTTAATTTTTATTATAATAACATAAATGACCTAAGTTTTCCCCACATTCACATGTATGATTCAGTGCTATTAATTACACTCACAATATTGTGCTTCCATCACCACCATCCATTTCCAAACTTCTACAATCAACTTAAATAGAAGTTTGGTACAGCATCAACTCCCCATTTTCTACCCTCATCTGTTCCCTGGTGACCTGCATTCTAGATTCTGTGAGCTTGCTGTTTTAGTTTGTTCATATCAATGAGAGCATACAATATTTGTCCTTCTGTCTCTAGCTTATTTCACTCAGCTTGATGTCTTCAAGGTTCATCCATGTTGTCTGTCACATGTATCAGAACATTCCTTTTTATGGCTGAATGATTTTTCATTGTGTGTTTATACCATATTTTGTTTATCCATTCACTGGCTGATGGACACTTGGGTTGCCTCCATCTTGGAAACTGTCAGTAATGCCACTGTGAACATGGTGTGCAAATGTCCGTTTGCATCCCTGCTTTTAGTTCTTGGGTATATACCACGTAGCGGGATTGCTGGATCATAGGGCAGCTCTGTACTTACCTATCTGAGGCACCACCAAACCATCTTCCACAGCAGCTGTACCATTTTTATATTCCCACCAGCAGTGAAGAAGTGATCCTATTTTCCCACATCCTCTCTACAACTGTAGTTTCCTGTTTTTTTTTTTTTTTTATTAATTAAAAAAAGAATTAACAAAACAATTAGAAATCATTCCAATCTACATGTACAATCAGTAATTCTTAATAACATCACATAGTTGCATATTCATCATTTCTTAGTACATTTGCATTGATTTAGAAAAAGAAATAAAAAGACAACAGAATAAGAATTAAAACAATAATAGAAAGAAAAAAAAAACAAAAAAAAAACAAAAACAAAAAACCTATACCTCACATGCAGCTTCATTCAGTGTTTTAACATAATTGCATTACAATTGGGTAGTATTGTGCTGTCCATTTCTGAGTTTTTATATCCAGTCCCGTTGTACAGTCTGTATCCCTTCATCTCCAATTATCCCTTCTCTTTTTTTTTTTTTTTAATTAACGGAAAAAAAGAAATTAACCCAACATTTAGAGATCATACCATTCTACACATGCAATCATTAATTCTTAACATCATCACATAGCTGCATGATCATCATTTGTTAGTACATTTGCATTGGTTTAGAAGAACTAGCAACATAACCGAAAAAGATATAGAATGTTAATATAGAGAAAAAAATAAAAGTAATAATAGTAAAATCAAAACAAAACAACACAAAACAAAACAAAAACCTATAGCTCAGATGCAGCTTCATTCAGTGTTTTAACATGATTACTTTACAATTAGGTATTATTGTGCTGTCCATTTTTGAGTTTTTGTATCTAGTCCTGTTGCACAGTCTGTATCCCTTCAGCTTCAATTACCCATTGTCTTACCCTGTTTCTAACTCCTGCTGAACTCTGTTACCAATGACATATTTCAAGTTTATTCTCGAATGTCCGTTCACATCAGTGGGACCATACAGTATTTGTCCTTTAGTTTTTGGCTGGATTCACTCAGCATAATATTCTCTAGGTCCATCCATGTTATTACATGGTTCATAAGTTTATCTTGTCTTAAAGCTGCATAATATTCCATCGTATGTATATACCACAGTTTGTTTAGCCACTCTTCTGTTGATGGAGATTTTGGCTGTTTCCATCTCTTTGCAATTGTAAATAATGCTGCTATAAACATTGGTGTGCAAATGTCCGTTTGTGTCTTTGCCCTTAAGTCCTTTGAGTAGATACCTAGCAATGGTATTGCTGGGTCGTATGGCAATTCTATATTCAGCTTTTTGAGGAACCGCCAAACTGCCTTCCACAGTGGTTGCACCCTTTGACATTCCCACCAACAGTGGATAAGTGTGCCTCTTTCTCCGCATCCTCTCCAGCACTTGTCATTTTCTGTTTTGTTGATAATGGCCATTCTGGTGGGTGTGAGATGATATCTCATTGTGGTTTTGATTTGCATTTCTCTAATGGCCAGGGACATTGAGCATCTCTTCATGTGCCTCTTGGCCATCCGTATTTCCTCTTCTGAGAGGTGTCTGTTCAAGTCTTTTTCCCATTTTGTAATTGGGTTGGCTGTCTTTTTGTTGTTGAGATGAACAATCTCTTTATAAATTCTGGATACTAGACCTTTATCTGATATATCATTTCCAAATATTGTCTCCCATTGTGAAGGCTGTCTTTCTACTTTCTTGATGAAGTTCTTTGATGCACAAAAGTGTTTAATTTTGAGGAGTTCCCATTTATTTCTTTCTTTCTTCAGTGCTCTTGCTTTAGGTTTAAGGTCCATAAAACCGCCTCCAGTTGTAAGATCCATAAGATATCTCCCTACATTTTCCTCTAACTGTTTTATGGTCTTAGACCTAATGTTTAGATCTTTGATCCATTTTGAGTTAACTTTTGTATAGGGTGTGAGAGATGGGTCTTCTTTCATTCTTTTGCATATGGATATCCAGTTCTCTAGGCACCATTTATTGAAGAGACTGCTCTGTCCCAGGTGAGTTGGCTTGACTCCCTTATCAAAGATCAAATGTCCATAGATGAGAGGGTCTATATCTGAGCACTCTATTCGATTCCATTGGTCGATATATCTATCTTTATGCCAATACCATGCTGTTTTGACCACTGTGGCTTCATAATATGCCTTAAAGTCAGGCAGCGCGAGACCTCCAGCTTCGTTTTTTTTCCTCAAGATGTTTTTAGCAATTCGGGGCACCCTGCCCTTCCAGATAAATTTGCTTATTGGTTTTTCTATTTCTGAAAAATAAGTTGTTGGGATTTTGATTGGTATTGCATTGAATCTGTAAATCAGTTTAGGTAGGATTGACATCTTAACTATATTTAGTCTTCCAATCCATGAACACGGTATGCCCTTCCATCTGTTTAGGTCTTCTGTGATTTCTTTTAGCAGTTTTTTGTAGTTTTCTTTATATAGGTTTTTTGTCTCTTTAGTTAAATTTATTCCTAGGTATTTTATTCTTTTAGTTGCAATTGTAAATGGGATTCGTTTCTTGATTTCCCCCTCAGCTTGTTCCTTACTAGTGTATAGAAATGCTACAGATTTTTGAATGTTGATCTTGTAACCTGCTACTTTGCTGTACTCATTTATTAGCTCTAGTAGTTTTGTTGTGGATTTTTCCGGGTTTTCGACGTATAGTATCATATCGTCTGCAAACAGTGATAGTTTTACTTCTTCCTTTCCAATTTTGATGCCTTGTATTTCTTTTTCTTGTCTAATTGCTCTGGCTAGAACCTCCAACACAATGTTGAATAGTAGTGGTGATAGTGGACATCCTTGTCTTGTTCCTGATCTTAGGGGGAAAGTTTTCAATTTTTCCCCATTGAGGATGATATTAGCTGTGGGTTTTTCATATATTCCCTCTATCATTTTAAGGAAGTTCCCTTGTATTCCTATCTTTTGAAGTGTTTTCAACAGGAAAGGATGTTGAATCTTGTCGAATGCCTTCTCTGCATCAATTGAGATGATCATGTGATTTTTCTGCTTTGATTTGTTGATATGGTGTATTACATTAATTGATTTTCTTATGTTGAACCATCCTTGCATACCTGGGATGAATCCTACTTGGTCATGATGA
This sequence comes from Tamandua tetradactyla, assembly GCF_023851605.1. Taxonomy (NCBI): domain Eukaryota; kingdom Metazoa; phylum Chordata; class Mammalia; order Pilosa; family Myrmecophagidae; genus Tamandua; species Tamandua tetradactyla. The sequence continues at coordinate 36,058,987 of NC_135331.1, read as the reverse complement.
ATAATTCTTTTAATGTGTTGTTGGATACGATTTGCTAGAATTTTATTGAGGATTTTTGCATCTGTATTCATTAGAGAGATTGGTCTGTAGTTTTCTTTTTTTGTAATATCTTTGCCTGGTTTTGGTATGAGGGTGATGTTGGCTTCATAGAATGAATTAGGTAGTTTTCCCTCCACTTCGATTTTTTTGAAGAGTTTGAAGAGAATTGGTACTAATTCTTTCTGGAACGTTTGGTAGAATTCACATGTGAAGCCATCTGGTCCTGGACTTTTCTTTTTAGGAAGCTTTTGAATGACTAATTCAATTTCTTTACTTGTGATTGGTTTGTTGAGGTCATCTATGTCTTCTTGAGTCAAAGTTGGTTGTTCATGTCTTTCCAGGAACCCGTCCATTTCCTCTAAATTGTTGTATTTATTAGCGTAAAGTTGTTCATAGTATCCTGTTATTACCTCCTTTATTTCTGTGAGGTCAGTAGTTATGTCTCCTCTTCCATTTCTGATCTTATTTATTTGCATCCTCTCTCTTCTTCTTTTTGTCAATCTTGCTAAGGGCCCATCAATCTTATTGATTTTCTCATAGAACCAACTTCTGGCCTTATTGATTTTCTCTATTGTTTTCATGTTTTCAATTTCATTTATTTGTGCTCTAATCTTTGTTATTTCTTTCCTTTTGCTTGCTTTGGGGTTAGCTTGCTGTTCTTTCTCCAGTTCTTCCAAATGGATAGTTAATTCCTGAATTTTTGCCTTTTCTTCTTTTCTGATATAGGCATTTAGAGCAATAAATTTCCCTCTTAGCACTGCCTTTGCTGCATCCCATAAGTTTTGATATGTTGTGTTTTCATTTTCATTCGCCTCGAGGTATTTGCTAATTTCTCTTGCAATTTCTTCTTTGACCCAGTCGTTGTTTAGGAGTGTGTTGCTGAGCCTCCACGTATTTGTGAATTTTCTGGCACTCTGCCTATTATTGATTTCCAACATCATTCCTTTATGGTCCGAGAAAGTGTTGTGTAAGATTTCAATCTTTTTAAATTTGTTAAGACTTGCTTTGTGACCCAGCATATGGTCTATCTTTGAGAATGATCCATGAGCACTTGAGAAAAAGGTGTATCCTGCTGTTGTGGGATGTAATGTCCTATAAATGTCTATTAAGTCTAGTTCATTTATAGTAATATTCAGATTCTCTATTTCTTTGTTGATCCTCTGTCTAGATGTTCTGTCCCTTGATGAGAGTGGTGAGTTGAAGTCTCCAACTATTATGGTATATGAGTCTATTTCCCTTTTCAGTGTTTGCAGTATATTCCTCACGTATTTTGGGGCATTCTGATTCGGTGCGTAAATATTTATGATTGTTATGTCTTCTTGTTTAATTGTTCCTTTTATTAGTATATAGTGTCCTTCTTTGTCTCTTTTAACTGTTTTACATTTGAAGTCTAATTTTTTGGATATTAGTATAGCCACTCCTGCTCTTTTCTGGTTGTTATTTGCATGAAATATCTTTTCCCAACCTTTCACTTTCAACCTATGTTTATCTTTGGGTCTAAGATGTGTTTCCTGTAGACAGCATATAGAAGGATCCTGTTTTTTAATCCATTCTGCCAATCTATGTCTTTTGATTGGGGAATTCAGTCCATTGACATTTAGTGTTATTACTGTTTGGATAATATTTTCCTCTACCATTTTGCCTTTTGTATTATATATATCATATCTGATTTTCCTTCTTTCTACACTCTTTTCCATATCTCTCTCTTCTGTCTGTTCGGTTCTGACTCTAGTGCTCCCTTTAGTATTTCTTGCAGAGCTGGTCTCTTGGTCACAAATTCTTTCAGTGACTTTTTGTCTGAGAATGTTTTAATTTCTCCCTCATTTTTGAAGGATAATTTTGCTGGATATAGGAGTCTTGGTTGGCAGTTTTTCTCTTTTAGTATTTTAAATATATCATCCCACTGTCTTCTAGCTTCCATGGTTTCTGCTGAGAAATCTACACAAAGTCTTTTTGGGTTTCCCTTGTATGTAATGGATTGTTTTTCTCTTGCTGCTTTCAAGATCTTCTCTTTCTCTTTGACCTCTGACATTCTAACTAGTAAGTGTCTTGGAGAACGCCTATTTGGGTCTAATCTCTTTGGGGTGCGCTGCACTTCTTGGATCTGTAATTTTAGGTCTTTCATAAGAGTTGGGAAATTTTCAGTGAAAATTTCTTCCATTAGTTTTTCTCCTCCTTTTCCCTTCTCTTCTCCTTCTGGGACACCCACAACACGTATATTTGTGCGGTTCATATTGTCCTTGAGTTCCCTGATACCCTGTTCAAATTTCTCCATTCTTTTCCCTATAGTTTCTGTTTCTTTTTGGAATTCAGATGTTCCATCCTCCAAATCACTAATTCTATCTTCTGTCTCTTTAAATCTATCATTGTAACTATCCATTATTTTTTCTATGTTTGCTACTTTATCCTTCACTTCCATAAGTTCTGCGATTTGTTTTTTCAGTTTTTCTATTTCTTCTTTATGTTCAGCCCATGTCCTCTTCATGTCCTCCCTCAATTTATCGATTTCATTTTTGAAGAGGTTTTCCATTTCTGTTCGTATATTCAGCATTAGTTGTCTCAGCTCTTGTGTCTCATTTGAGCTATTGGTTTGTTCCTTTGACTGAGCCATATTCTCAATCTTTTGAGCGTGGACAGTTATCTTCTGCTGCTGGCGTCTGGGCATTTATTCAGATTTCTCTTGGTGTTGGACCCAGCAAGGTTGTAATATTTTTCTGTGAAATCTCTGGGTTCTGTTTTTCTTATCCTGCCCAGTAGGTGGCGCTCGTGGCACACGTTTGTCTGCGGGTCCCACCAGTAAAAGGTGCTGTGGGACCTTAAACTTTGGAAAACTCTCGCCGTCCTGGGGGTTCGCCAGCTGAAGCGGCTTGAGCCGGCCCGGGGTCCGAACGCAGGGAGGGTTGCTGGTCGCCGCAGCCAGGGAAAGAGCCCGTCCGAATTTCCTAGTCGGCCCTGGGCAACAAGCGTGGCGGGAGGGCGCCAGCGGCAGCGGCCCGCCCGAGAGAGTGCACGTTCCCCGGGAGTCACGGGTTTGGAAGGGGCCTCCCCCACCCGTCACCGTTCTCCGCGGCCTGGGGGTTTCCGATCCAATTCTCTCAGTTGGTCCGGGGGCTGCGCGTGGTGTGGGCGCCAGCCGTCTTTGTTTCAGGGGACCGCCTCTCCAATTCTCCCAGCCGGCCCGGGAAGGGGGAAGGGAGTAACTCCGGCCGCTTGCCACCCCGCCCGTTAAGGCCCGCGTGCCTCGGCGATCTCACCCGAGCTGCTTCTCTCAGCCAGCCAGCCGTTCCAGGATGGGGTACGCTGTCTTTTTTATCTCTGTTGTGGCTTTGGGCGCTTTCTGTATCGTTTCTACTCCCCTAGTAGGTGTCCTGGAGAAGAAACTAAGATCCGCGCGTCTTACTAAGCCGCCATCTTCCAGGAAGTGTAGTTTCCTGTTTAATAGTGGCCATTCTAATAGGTATGAAATGATACCTCATTGTGGTTTTGATTTGCATTTCCCTCATAGTTAGTGAAGATGAGTATCTTTCCACGTGCTTTTTAGCTATTTGTATTTTCTTGTTGGAAAACTGTCTATTCATGTCTTTTCCTCATCTTTAAATTGGATTGTCTTTTCATTATTGAGTTGCATTTCTTTATATATATTCTGGATATCAAACCATTATGAGATATGTAGTTTCCAAATATTTTCTTCCATTGAGTCAGCTGCCTTTCCACCTTTTGACAAAGTCCTTTGAAGCACAGAAGTATTTGATTTTGAGGAGGTCCCATTTATCTATTTTTTCTTTCATTGCTTGGGCTTCGGATCTAGGAAACCACTGCCTATCACTAGATCCTCAAGATGTTTCCCTACATTTTTCTTTTAGGAGTTTTATGGTACGGTCTCTTATACTTAGGTCTTTGATCCATTTTTAGTTAATTTTTGCATAGGGTGTGAGATAGGATTCCTTTTTCATTCGTTTGAATATGGATATCCAGTTCTCCTAACACCATTTAAGAGACAGTTTTGTCCCAGTTGAGTAGACTGGCAGCCTTGTCAAAATCAATTGATCATAGATGTGAGGGTCTATTTCTGAACTCTAAAATCTATTCCATGTGTATGTTTATTTCAGTATCTTGCTATTTTGACCACTGTGGCTTTGTAATATGCTTTAAAGTCAGGAAGCATGAGTCCTCCCACTTCATTTTTCGTTTTCAAGATTTTTTGACTACTTGGGGCCCCTTACACCTCCAAGTAAATTCAATAATCCCCTTTTCCATTTCTACAAAGTAGGCTGTTGGAATTCTGACTGGTTTTGCATTGAATCTGTAGATCAACTAGGGCAGAACTGATATCTTAACAGACATTTAGCCTTCCATTCATCAATATGCAGTGTCTTTCCATTTCTTTAGGTTGTCTTTGATTCCTGTTAGCAGTGTTTCTGTGTATAAGTCTTTATATCCTTGATTAAATTTATTCCTAGATATTTTATTTTTTTAGTTGCTGTTGTAAATGAAATTGTCTTCTTGATTAACTTCCTTGAATAGCTCATTACTAGTGTATAGAAACACTAATGATTTTTGCATGGTGTTATTGTATACTGTCACTGCTGAGCTCGTTTATTAGCTCTAGTAGCTTTGTCATATTTTTGGGGGCTTTGCAGTTATAGGGTCATGTTGTCTGTTGATAGTGAAAGTTTTTACTTCTTCCTTTCTGATATGGATGCCTTTTATTTCTACTTCTTGCCTAATTGCCCTAGCTAGAACTTATAGCACAATGTTCAGTGATAGACATTGGACTTCCTTATGTAGTTACTGATCTTAGAGGGAAAACTTTCAGTCTCTCACAGACTGGGTATGTTGCTAGTTGTGGGTTTTTCCTATATGCCGTTTATCATGTTGAGGAAGTTACCTTCTGTTCCTATCTTTTTTTTTTGTTTCTTAAAAAATTTTTTTATTATGAAATATAATAACATATAAAAAAGCAAAATTTAAAAGTACATTGTAACAAGTACTCATAGAACAGATTTCAGAGTTTGGTATGGGTACTGTTTCACAATTTTAGGTTTTTCCTTTTAGCTGCTCCAAGACACTGGAGACTAAAAGAAATATCAACTTAATGATTCAGCAGTCATATTCATTTTTAAATCCTATCTTCTCTGTTGTAACTCCTCCTTCTCCTTTGATCCTTCTCCCAATCGTTAGGGGTATTTGGGTTCTGCCCATTCTAACTTTTTCATGTTGGAAGGGGCTGGTCAATAATACGAGATGGGGGATGGAACTAGTTGATGTTCTGGAGAGACTGGCCCCTCTGGGTTTCAGGACTTACCTGGCTTAGGAACCCATCTGGAGGTTGCAGGTTTCTGGAAAGTAATCCTACTACATGAAACTTTTGTACATTCTCAACAGAGCTCTAGGTATTCTTTAGGGTTAACAGAAATGATTTTGGTTAGGATTTGGCAAAACAAGGTAATTATTAGTAGCTTCTTAGACATAATTTGCCTCATTCTTTTCTTTAGACGATTATGATCAATATGAACAATAAAACCAGAAAATTACATTTCCTGTACTTCTAGTTATGTTAATTACATTTGAGAAAAATTGAAGTCAAAATTGTTCGGGACACCTTTTAGTTGTGGTTATTTAATAAGAGGATTAAAAAATCATGAAGAGCAGAGGCTCAAACTGACTATTTGCAACTCATGCTTGTGATTAAACATTTGTTTCGTCTCAGAGAATTTTAATTACACCACGGTGCATGGGTGTTGCGAGATGATGAGAAACCACATAGTTCCTCAGGATGAGTTGTAGGGCCATCAGCCGTGTGCTTTGATTGTAACAGGGATGGAATGAGGCCAAGGTCTCCATGTTTCTTGGTGTTTCTATTTTATCGTCGACCCTTGTCCTGCTGGTTGGTTCTTTATCTCTAAGGACACGGATAATTGGCAGCCAAGTCCAGTTTGTGTGCCTGAGCACCCTTTTCGCAGTTTTCAGTCTTATTTTCCAGGAAGAACAGTGTGGTAAAAAACCCACCAGTAATCCGGATGGTGATGGGACTCTACAGGGCTGTGAGTAATTGGGTGAGAAATTTCTTTTTGGGGTTTTCAAATCTGGGTAAAATGAGGCTCTTTGATGCAGTGATGGAGTGGAAAAAGTACAGCCTCGGTTCAAGAAGGCCGATGAAGTTCAGGGTTTCTTTCTCAAGTGAGAAGGCACATGGTGAACACAGTCAGGGCCTCTCTCTCAGCTGGAAAGGCACCTGGTGAAAAAGGCATCATCTGCTAGCTTTCTCTCCTGGCTTCCTGTTTCATGAAGCTCCCCAGGAGGCATTTTCCTTCATCTCCAAAGGTCGCTGGCTCGTGGACTCTCTGCTTCGTGGTGCTGCAGCATTCTCTGCTCTCTCTGAATCTCTGTTCCTATCTTTAGAAGTGTTTTTATCAAGAATGGATGCTGGATTTGGTCACATGCGTTTTCTGCAACAAAGAATAGGATCATGTGGTCTTTTCCTTTCAATTCATTAATGTGGTGTATTACATTATTTGGCTTCCTTGTGTTGAACCACCATTGCTTATCTGATACAGAACCCACTTTATCATGGTATATAATTCTTTTAATGTGCTGGTGGATTTGGTTTGCATGTATTTTGTTGAGCATTTTTGCATCTGGATTCATTAAAGATAATGGTCTGTCGTTTTTCTTTTCTTGTAAAATCTTTACCAGGATTTGGTATTAGGGTGATGCTGGCTTTGTTGAATGAGTTAGGTAGTGTTCCCTCTTCAATATTTTGGAAGCATTTGAGCAGGATTGGTATTTAAGATTCACCTGTGAGAAATCATTTCGTCCTGGGAGGTGGGAGGTTTTTGATGACTGGTTCAACTCTTGTGATTGATCTGTTGTTCATGAATCATTGTAGGTTGTTTGTGTGTTTCTAGGAAATTGTCCATCTTATCTAAGTTGGCTAGATAGTTGGTGTTCATTTGATCATAGTATCCTCTTATGATCTATTTTATTTGAGGCCTGTGATAATAAACCCCTCTCTCATTTTTTATTTTATTTGCATCTTCTCTCATTTTGTCTTTGTCAGTCTAGCTAAGAATTTGTCAATTTTATTGATCCTCTCATTGAACCAACTTTTTGTTTTATTGTTTCTCTCTAGTGTTGTGTTCTCCATTTCATTTATTTCCACTCTAATCTTTGTTATTCTTCGCTGGCTTTGGCATCTGTTTGCTGTTTTTCTCTAGTTCCTCCAGATGTCAGTTAGGTCTTTGATTTTAGCTCTTTGTTTTTAATGTAGTTGTTTAAGGCTATAAATTCCTGTCTCAGCACAGTGTTTACTGCATCCCATAAGTTTTGATATGTTGTGTGCTCATTTTCACTCTTCAAGATACTGATTTCTCTTGTAATTTTTTCTTTGAGTGATTTTTAAAAGAGCGTGTTGTTTAACCACCATATATATTTGTGAATTTTCCAGTTCTCTGTTACTGATTTACACCTTCATTCCATTAGGAACAGAGAAAGTGCTTTGTGATTGATTTCAGTCTTTTAAAATGTATTAAGACCTGTTTTGTGCCCCAGCATATTGTCTATCCTGGAGAATGTTACATAAGCACTTGAGAAGAATATATATCCTGCTGTTTTGTGTTGCAGTATTCTATATATGCCTGTTAGGTCTAGTTCATTTTTCATAGTATTTAGGTCTTCTGTTTCCTCTGTTTAGATGTTCTGTCTAATGAAGAGAGTGTGTGTTGACTCCCACTGTTATTGTAGAAATGTCTGTTACTCCCTTCACTTTTGCCAGTGTTTACCTCATGTATACCTCATGTACTTTGGGGCACCTTGATTAAGTGCATATATTTATGATTATTTCTTCTTGGTGAATTGCCCTTTTTATTAATGTGTCTTTTTGTTTCTTGTAACAATCTTGCATTTAAAGTCTATTTTGTCTGATTAGTATAGTTACTTCAGCTCTTTTTTGGCTACTTCTTGTGCAGGCCATCTTTTTCCAGCCATTCACTTTGAGTTTATTTGTATCTTTGTGTCTAAAACGACAACCTATAGATGGATATTTTTTTTTATCCAGTCTGCCAATTATGTTTTTTGATGGGCGTGTTCAATCCATTAACATTCAGTGTTATTACCATAAAAGGCAGCACTTAAACTTTCAGCCATTTTATCCTTCGACTTTTCGTATTTTTTTTCTTTTTATCCTTTAAATTACTCTTATTGATAATCTTCATTTCTATACTTTCCAAGCCTCTCTTCACTCTTTTCTTTTCAGCTAGAAGAACTCCCTTTAGTATATTTCTTGTAGACTGGGTCTCTTGCTAACAAAGTCTCAAATTCTGTTTATCTGTGAATATTTTAAACTCTGATTTTTGAAGGACAGCTTAGCTGGATAAAGCATTCTTAGCTGGCAGTTTTTATCTTTTAATATCTTAAGTAAGAACCGTGAAATTTTTAACCATTATTTCCTTCTTTCTGCCCCTTTTCCTTTCTCTTCTTCTGGGACAGCCATGATGAGTATGTTTGTGCGCTTCATGTTATCAATCAGTTCCCTGAGTCATGCTCAATTTTTTTGGTTTGATTTCAGATGCTCTGTTTTCTAGCTTGCTGAGACTTTCTTCCACCTGTTCAAATCTGCTGTTGCATGCCTCCAGTCTCTGTGCCTTTCATTCCCAGAAGATGTTATTTTTCCTTGCATGCTTTCACAGTTTTTTATGCTAACAGTGTCTCTTTTTAACATCCTTTATTTCTTTAGATGTATCCTTGAATTGATTTAGGAGATTTGTTTGAACATTTTTGATTAGTTGTTCTAAATTCTGCCTCCTCTGAAGTTTTAATTTGTTCCCTGGACTGAGGTATGTCTTCTTGTTTCTTAGTATGCCTTGTAACTTTTTGTTGATGTCTGGGTATTTGATTATCTTGATGAGTTCACTCTGAAGGTTAGTTTTCTCTTGTCTTCTGTTTTATTGTGGATTGGCTTTGTGTTAAGTCTCTTCTTTGACACTTTAGAATAACCCATGTTTTACCTGATCAGTGTTTCTCAGCTCTTCTTTATCTGATTCTTGTCCTGGATATGTGCTACAATATTTGAGATTGCATCATTTGTGTTGTTTCACCTCCAAGAGAAAACTTCCTTTCCTCTGTTTCTCCTATGGGAATCTTGATTTGCTCTGTTAGTTTTTGTTCAGAATTTTTTTCCTAGCTCCTATGATTTGTTTATAATTCTCTCCTTCACTCAGTGCCCCATTTTCCTTACTCTTTTCAGTTCTGGGAGCCCTACCCCCACTCCTACCCCTTTTTTCTCTGTGAGGCTTTTCTGTACCAGTTTCTTCCCCAAAGAATATCCTGCCCCACGGAAGCCAGAAGAGGTCAGTCCAGACATGTGAATCATTCCAGAAAAGTCTGTCTTGTGTTTGGGTGGGCTAGTCATCCAAAACTGGATGCCTGAGTCTAACACCTTCTAGCTTCAGTTTTACTGTAGTCTCTCTCTCTCTTTTAAAATTTTTCCTCTCCTGTAGGCCCTTTGCGTTCAGCATGCCTCAGCAGCTTGTGCAGACTAGGGTCTCTGTGCCTGGATATACCCGGGGTTCCGTTTCTCCTGTCCCCGATAGGAGGTGGGAGGGATCTGAGTCACTACCACTGAGCAACTCCCCAAGCTGTACAGGACCAAATGAGGGAGAGGAGGTGGACCAGTGAGTGGGTAAGGGATGGAAGTTTCCTACCTGTTTTCCTTTCTTCAGTTCAACATTTGCAGAGTCACTCTTGGTTTGTACCATCTTCCAGAGTTTTAAGGAAGTGGGATTTGTTCCTTTATTTGCCTAATTTCTGGGGAGATTTTATCAGGCGATGTCTTACATTGCCATGTTGATGGCATCATGCCTTGAACCTCATTTTTACTTGGTGCCTAATTCCGGGGAGTGGCTCTGCTTTGTACTTGACTCCTTTGATTTCCTTCTAATCTGGTGTGATTTTTTTTTTTGGCAGGCTAGTTTGTATGAAAAACTTCATTTTTGTTTCAAATGTTTCTTTAGGATAGATTCACAGAAGTACAGTCATTAGGTTAAAGAATACAAAAGTGTAAAGCTCTTAATCCTTACTGCCAAATGCATTCTGGGAAGGTGGTATTCACTCACCAGCAGGGCATCTTTGCTGGCCTTGAGTACATTTTTACCCACTGTAATGCACATATAAAATGTAAGTCTTTTTAGTTACTCTTCTAAGTAGCCAAAGAACAATGGTGGCCATTTCCTGTTATAGCTCAGTATAGGATTATAGCATGTGAAGGCTCTAGAACTGGAATAGAGGCTGATGTGGTAGTTCTCAGATATCAGTGTCCATCATTTTCATTTATCTAGGGACCTGGTAAGAAAGGCAGATGCCCAGGTCGAACCCAAAGTTTTTGAGTCAGTACATCTATTGTAGGACCAGGATACCTTTTTTCCCCCAGGTGAGTCTCGTGGGGGGGGGGGGGGTTGGATCACATTTTTATTTAAATAAGTGATGATACCTAATCCTATTTTACAAGTACAGTCCATATTCAACTTTCCTCAGTTTCCCTAAAACATTGGCATTTGATTTGTCCACATTAGATCCAATCTAGAACTGCTTGTTGCATCTGATTGTCTTGTCCCTGAATGTCTTAAGTCTAGTACAGCAAGGATCACACTTGGAGAAACACTCCCTTTTTTTAGCTCTATTGAAAAAGCATGGAATTTACACATTTCCACTAGCATCATGCTTCCCTGCGGGTTTAGGGGTATGTAAAGTACACTGCAGTGGCTCAGTAACCTAGGTCTCCTCTGTCACGTTCTCCAAGGTCATAGACATGACAGGACGGGAGCAGAAGGTCTACTACAGCTACAGCCAGATCAGTCACAAGCACAACATCCCTGAGGATGGGCTGCCACTGCAACCGCAGCAGCCACCACAGCCCGGCAAAGAGGCCAAGGCCCCAGGCTTTGCGCTGCCGGAGCTGGAGCACAACTTGCAGCTGCTCATTGACCTAACAGAGCAGGAAATCATCCAGAATGACCGGCAGCTGCAGTATGAGCGGGACATGGTGGTCAACCTCTCCCATGAGCTGGAGAAGATGACTGAGGTCCTGGACCATGAGGAAAGGGTCATTTCCAACCTCAGCAAAGTCCTGGAGATGGTGGAGGAGTGTGAGCGGCGGATGCAGCCCAACTGCAGCAACCCCCTCACCCTGGATGAGTGTGCTCATGTCTTCGAAACCCTCCAGGACAAGTACTATGAGGAGTACAGGATGTCCGACCGTGTGGACCTCGCTGTGGCCATTGTCTATCCGCTCATGAAGGAGCACTTCAAGGAGTGGGATCCCCTCAAAGTGAGTTGTTTGGATAATCAGACTCTTTGCTTCTTGTTTGGGGTCTTTGCTTGATGAGATTGTCCAAAGGGCAAGGAAGGGCGATTAACCCAGCACCCACCTAGCTGCTGTTTCTTCTCAGGACTGCACTTATGGCACTGAAATCATCTCTAAGTGGAAAAGCCTCTTGGAGAATGACCAGCTTTTGTCCCACGGTGGACAGGACCTCTCTGCAGATGCCTTTCACAGGTATCTCCTGGGATTCCTTGGGAATTGGGAGTGATTGCTAATGGCTGGGGGAGGCAGAAGGAGCTCACATTTATTAATCCTCTTCTATATGAATGCATACTGAGCTGCATTCCTTCTTTCATTTCACCCACAATTATCAGGTTTCTGAAATGTTTCAGGCATGTGCTAGTTTCTTGGCTTACCCTGGGAGTAAAGCAGATAGCCCCTGTCACCAGTACAGGTGGTAAACTAAACAGCAGGTAGTAAATTAGGAGGTGAATAAATGCAGGATGCAAACTGTACAGCAATAGAGTATAACAAGGGCACACTTGGAAAGAGGGTGTGAGGCAGAGGTCTCAGAGGAGGAGGTGACGTTTTAGGTGTTTCCTGAAGGGAAAGAGTCACCAGCTATGTGTAGACCTGTGCCAGGAAGAGCTTGTATTAGGGCCCTGAGGTGGGAACACACTTGATGCCTGAAATGGCATGGAAGGAAAGCCCTTGTGCTGGCTGTGAGCTCCTGTAACCCTGAAACAGTCTTCCCTAGCAGGTGCCAGAGGAGACCCAGGGTCCCAAGGTTGAGTTGAATGGCTGAGAGAGCGAGGAAGAGGCAGCCTCGGGTCTGGCCAGTGTGGGGACAGACCCAATGTTCTGTGATCAGAGTTCCATGCTGCTTAGCCTTTTCTTTCTTTATCTAGAGAGGTGGGTAGTGGTGTACATTGAAACCAATCAGTGCCATTTACCAGTCTTATCCTTACCTTCCTTCTGAGGCTGATATGGGAAGTCTGGATGCCCTTTGTGCGAAATATCGTCAACCAGTGGCAACCAAGGAACTGTGACCCAATGGTGGACTTTTTGGATAGCTGGGTGCACATTATTCCCGTGTGGATTTTGGATAACATACTAGACCAGCTCATCTTCCCCAAGCTGCAGAAGGAGGTAGGGCCAAGAGTCACGGGAAACCGTTGTCATTAGTAATCATGGGACTTGTTTAGCATTTCTGTTCGTTATCTCTGTATTGGTCACATGCCTGGATTAGACAATTTGTCAGCACTTCTACTACCCTATAATGTTTTAATTCCAGCCTTCCCCCCCCCCCCCCCCAAAAGGTCTCTCTTCATTGGGTAATTCTCTTTTTTTGTTGTTTCTTCGATCAAATTAGAATTGTGCCATTTCCGGGTATATATTTCTTTGTGGTTTAGTGTCTGTTTTGGGGGAAATGCCTTGTCTGTCTTTTGTACCTAATGTGTCCCCCCTGCCCTGGTAAAACAAAATGTCCCAGAGGACGGTGCTTGCCGTTAACTACCTAGAAGTGTTATGTGGCTGCCCCACAAGCTATATGAACAGTTTCTCTCTCCCCATTCCTTCCGCAGGTGGAGAACTGGAACCCCCTGACTGATACTGTCCCCATCCACTCTTGGATCCACCCGTGGCTTCCCCTCATGCAGTCGCGGCTAGAGCCGCTGTACTCCCCCATCCGCAGCAAGCTGTCCAGCGCCCTGCAGAAGTGGCACCCCAGTGACTCCTCTGCCAAGCTCATCCTCCAGCCATGGAAAGATGTCTTCACCCCTGGCTCCTGGGAAGCGTTCATGGTCAAGAACATAGTGCCCAAGCTGGGTAAGGTTTCAAGTCCACCATTTGGTTTCTGTAGCCACTATAATGAGTTAAATATAATGAGTTAAAATATGGCCTTTGGGTTCTATGAAAAAAGTAAATACTTCTCAACATATAAAAGGTGCCACCTCATAAAGATTGACTATTAATGTAACTAAGATTCTTACTGCTGTTTCTTAAAACAGTGACTAAAAAGCCTCCAGAGACAATGTTAAGGTCAGTGGGCCTTGTGGTTTTTTCACTGGTCTGGTTTTGGCTTCTGTAACCGGATATCTATCACACTGGTTTTCTCAAAATTTTGTGGCATTTTATTCCATATAGTTTTTTAAGGAAGGGAGAGGTTTCTTGGTTAGAGAAAAATGGTTTTTAATAAATGTTATTTCAAGAGCTTAAAATTGACATTTAAAAGCAGAGCAAAGACTTAGGATGTCTGATGATGATTTGCACTCTTCTGTGGCTTTACTTGGACTACAGCTGAGTTTCAGAGCCTGGTTTCTCTTCCAGGAATGTGTCTCGGTGAGTTGGTCATTAACCCCCACCAGCAGCACATGGATGCTTTTTATTGGGTGATCGACTGGGAGGGGATGATCTCTGTCTCCAGTCTGGTAGGGCTCCTTGAGAAGCATTTCTTCCCCAAGTGGCTTCAGGTACACTTTGGTTTGCTTATTTGGGGGTGGGGAGTTCATGTAATTTCCTGCCAAGGCCTAACTGCAGGTACTTGGTCCTTGGATAACAGTCAGATGACAACCCTTTAAATTATGTATTGAAAACAAATTGTATATTTTAGGATATCAAATTGTGTATTTTAGGATATAAATTAATTTTTAAAAATAATTCTTGGCTCCTCTCTGGGAGAGAGACTGAGGCTCAGAGAATTTACCTGTAAGGTCAATGGCTACCAAGCTAACTCATGCTCATTAAGTGCCCAGCTGTTCAGCCCCCAGAAATCCTTATGTCAGTAGCTGGTAGGACTAGGCTTGAAACAAAGAGCCCCTTTGCAACCTTTGCCTCCTATTTGTTGCCTGAGAGGATGGGTTCTTATTTCTTCTTTTTGGCTCTTCTTTTTTTGGCAGGTGCTGTGCTCCTGGCTTAGTAACAGCCCAAATTATGAGGAAATCACCAAGTGGTACCTAGGTTGGAAATCCATGTTCTCAGACCAAGTGCTGGCACATCCATCCATTAAGGATAAATTTAACGAAGCACTTGATATCATGAACCGGGCTGTGTCCTCCAACGTTGGTAAGTGGGGAGTCCAGTTTTGGATGTGCTAGCATTGAGTTCTACGTCTCTGAACACATAAGTGACAGAAAGTCAGTTTTCTGGTACCTGTAGGCTGCTTGAAGCATACCTCACCCTTACCCAACAGACTCAGCTGCATGGCTGGTTAGCTAGCACCCACTGTTGAGATGCACTGTTACTGGGAGGGACATTAGTCCCTTAAGGTGGACAAATTTACACTGGTTATCTGGGGTCTGGCTACACAGCCCATTTTCTTGACCCCCAAGCATTCAGCCCTGTAGGGGTCTTGGATGCATCTCCTAGGCCAGTTAGGAATGAGGCTGACAGCTCAGTGTGGAGATGGGACAGACAGACTTGGGCTCCTCCAGATTCTAACACTTAGTATATGCTGACTTTCTCTTAGACCCATTTCTTCCCCTACTTCATAGGATTCACAGGGGGTTAAAAGTGAGTTAATGTTAATAACACTCAGTAGGTGGTGTTTGTGTCAAAAGTAGGCAACCCACTATATGATTCGAGGTAGGCCATTAGCCTACATTTTAGCCAAATCTGTGTACTGCTATCTGAAGCCAAAGGCAACAGTGCTAACTAGCTGACTCACAGCCTGCAAACCTGGGTCACCTAGTCCAACTCTTTGTTTCACAGATAAGCTTAGTGAGCCTAAGCATTTATTCAAAGTCACAAAGTAAGGAGTGGCACTTAATCTAGTACACAAAAACAAAATTATAATGCATATTAGAAAGTATAGATTATATATTTATATACTGTGTTTAACAAGGCAAGTATACTTTTATGCTTCTTTTTCCTTACCCAAATCCTTCGAGGGCCACCTCTATTTTCACATCCTCTGGAAAACTTCCTCAGACATCCCAGTCTCCATGTTCCCAGAACTCCTCAGTTGGCACTTGGCATTCTGATTCCAGATAATCCTATAAACACATGTTTTGGCTCCCCTAATACATTTTAAATTCCACCAGGGCAGTAGCAGCCCACCAGAGTAGGCCATATGTTTTTCAGGGTATTAAAAGTTACCTACCTCTTCGGCAGTGAGGAGTTTAAATCTCAGCCAAGTGAGATAGGCGTGGAATAGTAACTGATGATGGGGTCAAGGTTTCCAGTTCTGAAAGGAGTGTCAGATACCCCTGCCAGTTATCTTCAGAGTGATCCTAGGCTCCTCTCTAAACTTCCCCCATTGGTGATCACTGTTTTAGTGCTTTGGGTCTTGGAGGCAGAGCTGCTCGTCAGTGAGTCACAGATTTTATAGTGGTGGTACATCTAGCATCTCACACTTAGGCCAAATCACCATCTTTGACATCACTTTGGGAACACCTTTCCTCCCTCCTCTGCCTCCCTCAGGTGCCTACATGCAGCCTGGAGCACGGGAGAACATCGCCTATCTTACCCACACTGAGCGAAGGAAGGATTTCCAGTATGAGGCCATGCAGGAGCGACGAGAGGCCGAGAACATGGCTCAGAGGGGCATCGGTGTGGCGGCCAGCTCAGTGCCCATGAACTTTAAGGACCTTATTCAGACCAAGGCTGAGGAACACAACATTGTCTTCATGCCCGTCATTGGGAAGCGGCATGAAGGGAAGCAGCTTTATACCTTTGGCCGCATTGTAATCTACATTGACCGGGGAGTGGTGTTTGTCCAGGGGGAGAAGACATGGGTGCCCACCTCCCTGCAGAGCCTGATTGACATGGCCAAGTAGACGGCCGAGGGCCAGGGCAGTCTGGAGGCTTGCGCCTAAGAGGGATGTTCAAACGCTTAAGAATAAAACATTACTTTAAATTATCTTTGAAAAGGTAACTTCTCTATTCAGGATTTATTCCATGTCAGGCAGCGTCACCAATGAAGGATATACAACATAATTCTTTTTTTTTGCAGATTTTAAATATGTAACTCTTCATAACAAATCCTCAAACACATGAATAACACAACAGTCAAGTTAAAATGTTTCGTGTTTTTATCACTGAAATTTGGTCCACTAGCAAAGAAAGGCCCTCTCCGCAGTCCCTTCCTGGCAGAGTCCTCTACCTCGGCTGTCACCAGGTATGTTACCGTGAGTTCACGTCAGCAGCTGAAGGACCCTTCATTTTGTTCCTGATGATTTCAAGGTCCTCACAGTCCTGATAATCTGGTTCTTCCTGAAACACCCACGTATCCGTGGAGAGTAGTTTTAGCTTTTGTACAGGGAACCAATGGATGGAGGTATCGTTAAATATATCCATGTACTGTGACGTCTGAGGCAACTCAAGCTCCTCTAGTCCTTTTAAAATCTGAGCAGAAAAATTCAAACACAAACTATAAATAATTGATAATCATAATAATTACCACTCTTTTTAGGTTAAATAACCATTTTTGTTTTCATCCCCAGGTTCTCTCTTTTAAAGCACATAGAACAGAGCATTTTGATTTAAATCCTTTTGTACAATGGCTTGAAGCCCAAGGACAGTGTATATATTGGGCTGTGATGCTGAAAACGAAGGGAAATCAGAAACAAGAGGTTCATTCAGACATCATAGTTGTTTGGAACACAGACCCATCAGTTTAATGAATAAAGAGAGCTCAAGGACAATATAGTAACTTCAGTGTGTCTTAAGTTAGCCTCTAATCATCTCCTCCTATACGTGTGAGAAATATTTTGAGTTTATACCCTTTTCCATGAGTTCATACCCTTTTCCATCACAACCCCTTTGTCCAGAGAGATACCTTGGCAATGTAGGGATAATTTTTCTGCAGAATCCTTGTCAGCAACCTAGAAATCAAAAGAAAACATGATTAGGAAGGTTATGAGAGTGATTTTATTCAACTTAAGACACAAGAAAGACAACAATATAAGCACAGGAAGAATTCATAACAGTATTTTGGATGTGGAATAGATGAACTATTCAATCCCCACTGTTAATCCCTGGGTAAATGCACCCATCTGCTGTGTGCAAGAGACGGCAGTGTGGATACCTAGGCCTCAGGAGCCCGAATGAGGGTCGAGGGTCAAGGCTGTAGGCAGAGAAGTAAAATGATTTTTTCCCATTTTTCAAAGAATTTCTATCCATCAAAAGGGCAGGTGTCAATTACTGGCAAAAATATTTGTTAGTTTTAGTTTACATCTCGATGCAGGGTTCTCATGTCCCCTGACTTCAACCCTTGTTCCACTTCCCTCTGGAAAAGCATTTCCAGGTACAGAATAAGTAACAGAAGTGTTTTCTGCTACAGATCAACATGAGGTATAGGCTTCAGCTTGAGGTTTAACAGAATCTTAGGCTTACCTTTCCTCAAGTCCTTTGAAACTGTTTCCAATGATGATCATCTTGGAAAGGGCATCTACTGACCAGTTACTCCATAAAAGATTGTTGTACAAAGCTGTCCCACAATGGAGCATGTAAAAGATGGTAGGATTGCCACAAATGCTCCGCTTTCCTTCCTGAGGATATAATATGAACAGATTTAAACACTAGTACTTCTTGCAACAAAGTGAAGTGCATAAAACAATGTAGATTAAAAGAGCTCAGAGGAAAACAAGCTGAAATGTAAAAAACTAAATTCTATATCAGTGTGCATGAAATCTATAAACTTACATAAAATTATATGAGACTAAAAAAAAAGAAAATAATATCCAGAAATAATTTGTGTTTACTCAACAAATGTACATGCCATGAACACAGTAAACTGGATTCAGAGAAAGGTTTCTCAGGTCCCAGACAACTAGGGCAAGAGGGACAAAACAGTAAACCTCCATGCTTCCTGTGCCACTTTGAGCAGATTCCATCAAAATTAGTGTCATCAAACTGTCTTGGTCGGGGGAGGGGCTCAGTTGCACCTACCTCACTCTCCTTCATGCCCTTCCCCAGTTGAAAACACTGCTCTACAGTGAAACTCCCGGCAGAGAACGTAAGACCCTTTGCCCTTCTCCTCCTCACAGCTTTCCTTAACATTCAAGACAAACTGGCACTATTCTCCTGAATGCTTGGTTCTGCTTCAGGCTCTGTGTAGGACCGTGTGCTGGTGTGAAAGGATGTATGTCCCCTAGAAAAGCTATGTTTTAATCTAAATCCCACTGCGTAATGGCAGAATCATCCCTATTCAATGCTGTATGTTTGTAATTAGATCATCTCCCTGGAGATGTAACCCAATGAAGAGTGGTTGTTAAGCTGGATTAGGTGACATGTCTCCACCCATGTGGGTAGGTCTTCATTAGTTTCTGGAGTCCTATAAAAGAGGAAACATTTTGGAGAAAGAAGGAGATTTGGAGAGAGCAGAGAATACTACAGCACCATGAAGCAGAAAGTCCATGAGCCATCACCCTCTGGAGATGATGAAGGAAAACACATCCAGGAGAGCTTCATGAAACCGGAAGCCAGGACAGCAAGCTAGCAGATGACGCTGTGTTCGCCACAGGCCTTTCCAGATGAGAGAGAAACCCTGACCCTGTTCGCCATGTGCCTTCTACTTGAGAGAGCGAGCCTGAACTTCATCGGTCTTCTTGAACCAAGGTATCTTTCCCTGGATGCTTTAGATTGGACATTCTATAGACTTGTTTTAATTGGGACATTTTTCTCAGCCTTAGAACTGTAAACTAGCAACTTAGTAAATTCCCCTTTTTAAAAGCCATTCTGTTTATAAGCCATTCTGGTATGTTGCATTCTGGCAGCTAGCAAACAAGAACAGACCGGAAATCCTGGTCCTGTGCATCTGGCAAACTTCTGGTAGACCTCCAAAATCCAGCTCAAATTCCAAGAAACCTTCCTTAGCTCCTCGGTTCCTGGCATGAGGTTCTGCATCACTGGTCTATTCCTTAATTGTTTACAGACCAGGTGCCCTGAAGTGACTGAGCTCTCTGAAGACAGAATGTCATTTATTACCACCACCACCACTACCAAGCTCCCTGCCTAGCATAGAACAGACACTCAGAAAATATTGTTTTTAGGACCTTCCCAACATCAGGAAATGACTTTCATCTCAGCTGAGCCTAGTTTCATATTTTACAATTAGCAATGAGATGGAAATTCAGAACAGATGGACAGATACGTACACTCATAGGAATCAGTTATTTTATAATCTCAAAACAATGCAAAACTTAAAGCAGAGTTGCCCATGCTGGCTTCAACCACTGCTCATGAAATGAACTGCTTTTTTTCCAGAGACCTCAGAAATGTTGAATCCTAACTATTCTGGGGGAGTGCAGTGGTGCAGATAATTTATCCACAACTCAGTCAGGTGCCATCAGTGTGACTGAGCTATTCGTCTCAAAGGTTATGTTCTGACCCCTTTTATCACCTCTTCCAGAACAGCATAAAACTTAGAGGCACTGAGACCATCTACTCTTTCCTTTTTAATACCAACCGTAAATACCAGCTTAGCATAATTTCTGGACAAAGAATTATCAGAAGTTTTCAAATCTAAGATGTTCTATTTCGTGCTATCTGGGTAATTTATTTGACAACTGTTCTAGTTTGCTAGCTGCTGGAATGCAATATACTAGAAATGGAATGGCTTTTAAAAAGGGGAATTTAATGAGTTGCTAGTTTACAGTTCTAAGGCTAAGAAAATGCCCCAATCAAAACAAGTCTATAGAAATGTCCAATTTAAGGCATCTGGGGAAAGATACCTTGGTTCAAGAAGGCCGATGAAGTTCAGGGTTTCTCTCTCAAGTGAGAAGGCACATGGTGAACACGGTCAGGGCTTCTGTCTTGGCTGGAAGGGCACATGGTGAATATGGCGTCATCTGCTAGCTTTCTCTCCTGGCTTCTGGTTTCATGAAGCTCCCTGGGAGGCGTTTTCCTTCATCTCCAAAGGCTGGTGGACCCTCTACTTCGTAGTGTTGCTCTCTCTCAATCTCTCATTCTCCAAAATATTTCCTCTTTTATAGGACTCCAATAAACCAATCAAGACCCACCCAAATGGGTAGAGACATGTCGTCCCCTAATCCAGTTTAACAACCATTCTTGACTAAATCACATCATCCAGGGAGGTGATCTCATTACAGTTTCAAACATACAGCATTGAATAGAGATTATTCTACCTTTATGAAATGGGATTTATATTAAAACATGGCTTTTCTTGGGGGGCATACTTCCTTTCAAACCAGCACAACAACATACGCCAAAATGTGGGCAATACAGCAGAAAGAAAGCAGGCAGTGGAAAGGAATGACCACCATTTCAAAGAAAATTGATATCCAGAGGACAGAGTCTGGGATCAGTTTGGTCAAGTTTATGCCTTGACCCTATCCCCAAAACTACTTACCTCGTTCTCACTGAGAACGGCCACACCAAGGGCATTAAGAGTGGCAATTTCCAGTTGGCTAAACAATGGGTCGTATACCAAGCAGTGACTTCTGGGAATCTGCAAAAGGTAAAAATGAGATGTCTGCTTTAATCAAAATGTGTGCATACTGTGTGCAAGGTAAAGCAGAGAAAGAGAG
Organism: Tamandua tetradactyla; assembly: GCF_023851605.1. Lineage (NCBI taxonomy): Eukaryota > Metazoa > Chordata > Mammalia > Pilosa > Myrmecophagidae > Tamandua > Tamandua tetradactyla. The sequence goes on along the minus strand of NC_135331.1, from coordinate 36,038,143 downwards.
ATGAATCCAAAAATTTACCTGGCACTTTTCCAGGAAGAGCAGCAAAAATGTTAGCTGGTTTCTAGCTATGACACAGGTGGCAAAGTTTCCAATGCCATAACACACACACTTCCAATGGCAGGTCCCCACGACCAGAGTCTCTCTGGGGATGGAGTCAGGGGCCACATCTGACTCCTCTGGTGATGGGTCAAGATACAGGTTTCCAAGGGTGTCCGAAAGAGTGCCCACAGAGGTCTTCAGCTGTTCCAGATGTTTCCTAAGGCATCCACCAATGGTTTCTGAAAGAACAGGCCCCTGAATACAGTCAGAGTGTGCTCTGACCCCATGAAGCAAGCCATCCACAAAGATGTCCACAGACCCAGTGAGGAAGGGGCAGGCGGTCAAGGCTCCTGCTCCCCCAAGAGAAGAGCTACCTGCCTCACACCCAAGCACACGACCATGTGATAGCACATCCTGACCCTTGCTTGACTCTCATGGCCTACCACCAGAACATTTTTTTAGGCGAAAAAAGAAAAAAAATTAGGTTTCTTCCATGGGCAGTTTCCACTTAAAAGCATAATGTGAACTCAGTCTATTTAAAGACACCTGATAAATGGAGGCTGTGTTTTTGCTTATGAAAAAGAAGGGAAGAACATAGCTCTCAAAATCACACTGTACATAGCCTGATGTCACAGGGCTGAGGGGAAGAGGGTGCCATCTGCTGGGCAGGAGAGGAAAGCACACTTTTAGGGCAACGTTGAAAAGGAGTTTTGGCGAAGCTCACCATCTGATGGGAAGGACAAGTAAGTGAAAGCTTAGGAAGCTGAAGAAAAGTTTTTTGGGACCCTCATGACCCACTGGATCTGTTGTGCACCCCTTGTGTGGGAACCTGGTTATGTTTGGCAGGGAAATAGTGATGAAACAACTATCAAAGAAGAGTCTTAAGACAAACCCTTAGACACAAGAAAGTGACCTTCGTAATAAATTCATCAAGATAATCAGATGCCCAGATAGCAACAAAAAATTACAAGTGATACTAAGAAACGGAAATATATGGCCCAAAGGAACAAATTAAAATGTTGGAGGAAATACGGAATTTGGAACAACTAATCAAAGATATTCAAACAAATCTCCTAAGTGAATTCAAGGAGGTGAAGGAAAATATGACTAAAGAGATAAAGTATATTAAGACATTGGGTGAATAGGCAGAGCCCCCAGTCTTGGGGTTTGTTCATATGAAACTTAACCCTGCAAAGGATAGGTCAATTCTACTTAAAATTGAGGCCTAAGAGTCACCCCCAAGAGAGCCTCTCTTGTTGCTCAGATGTGGCCTCTCTCTCCAGCCAACACAACGAGCAGTCTCACCACCCTCCCCCTCTCTGCGTGGGACATGACTCCCAGGGGTGTGGACCTTCCTGGCAACGTGGGACAGAGATCTTGGAATGAACGGAGACTCAGCATCAAGGGATTGAGAAAAACCCTAGAATGAGATGAGACTTGGCATCAAGGGACTGAGACAACCTCGACCAAAAGGGGGAAGAGGGAAATGAGACAAAGTGTCAATGGCTGAGAGACTCCAAACAGAGTCGAGAGGTTATCCTGGAGGTTATTCTTATGCACAAGTAGATATCATCTTGTTATTCAAGATGTAATGGAGAGGCTGGAGGGAACTGCCTGAAAATGTAGAGCTGTGTTCCAGTAGCCATGTTTCTTGAGGATGGCTGAATAATGATACAGCTGTCACAATGTGACTGTGTGATTGTGAAAACCTTGTGTCTGAAGCTCCTTTTATCTACCTTGTCAACAAAGGAGTAGAACATATGGAATAAAAATAAATAATAGGGGGAACAAATGCTAAAATAAATTTAGTTTGAAATGCTAGTGATCAATGAAAGCAAGGAGTAAGGGGTATAGTAGGTATCTTTTTTTTCTTTCCTGTGTTTGTTTTATTTCTTTCTCTATTGTCTTTTTATTTTTTTTTCTGAATTAATGCAAATGTTCTAAGAAATGATGAATATGCAACTATGTGATGATATTGTGAATTACTGATTATGTATGTTGTTTAATTTTGTTTCTATTTTTTAAATTAATAAATAAATTTTAAAAAAGAGAAGACATTGGGTGAGCATAAAGAATTTGAAAACATGCAAAGAAAAAGAGCAGACCTTATGGGAATAAAGGCAGCAGATCTTATGAGAATGAAAGGCATAATAAATGTGATCAAAAATACGCTAGAGGCATACAATAGCAAATTTGAGCAGGCAGAAGAAAGGATCAGTGAATGAAAAGACAGGACATCCAATATCAAACAGACAAAAGGAAGGGTATAGAAAAAAACGGAAAAAATTAGAGAGGGTCTCAGGGAACTGAATGGCAGCATGAGTGCACAGAGATATGCATTTTGGATGTCCCAGAAGGAAAAGAGAAGGGAAAAGGGGAAGAAAGAATGAGGAAATAATGGCCCGAAATTTCCCAACTCTTAAAACATAAATATGCATATCTAAGAAGTTAATGTACTCCAAACAGAATAAATATGAATAAACTCACTCCAAGACACATACTAATCAGATGTGCTGGTGTGAAAGGATTATGTGCTATAGAAAAGCCATGTTTTTATCCTGATCCATCACGTAGAGGCAGATGTTTCTTTTAATCCCTATTCAGCACTCAGGCCAATCTCTTATTAATCACAAATTCTCTCAGTGATTGTTACAGAATTCTTGTCTGCCATGTCGAAAATGTGTGTTTGATTCCTGGTGCCTGCCCATGCAAAAAAAAAAAAAAAAGAAAAAAAAAAACAAAACAAATCCCCCATCCCAAAAACAAACAAACAAACAAAAAAACCAAAACGTCATGGTACTGGCACAAAGATAGAAGCATGACTGATGGAATCAACTTGAGAGTGCAGAAAGAGACCACCAAATTTATGGCCAACTATTATCTGACAAGGTCCCCAGATCCTCTGTACTGGGACAAAACAGTCTTTTCAATAACTGGGCATGGAAGAACTGGATATCAATAGCCAAGAGAATGAAACAGGCCCCTATCTTACACCCTACATAACAATTAACTCAAAGTGGCTCAAACACCTAAATACAAGAACTAGCACAGTAAGTCTTCTAGAAGAAAACATAGAGAAACATCTTCAAGACCTAGTAATAGGAGGTAGCTTCTTAAACTTGACAGACAAAGCACAAGCAACGAAAGAAAAAATAGATAAATGGGAACTCCTCAAAATCAAATGCTTCTGCACCTCAAAAGACAGTCAAAAAGGTGAAGAGACAGCCAACTCAATGGGAGAAAATATTTGGAAATCACATATCAGACAAAGGTTTGATCTTCTGTATATACAAAAAAATCATACAACTCAGCAACAAAAAGAACAAGCAACCCAATTATAAAATGAGCTAAAAAATATGAATAGGCATTGTTCTAGTTTGCTAGCTGCCGGAATGCAACACACCAGAGATGGATTGGCTTTTAATAAAAGGGGATTTATTTTGTTGGTTCTTCAGAGGAAAGGCAGCTGACTTTCCACTGAGGTTCTTTCTTACGTGGAAGGCACAGGATGGTCTCTGCTGGTCTTCTCTCCAGGCCCCTGGGTTCCAACAACTTTCCCCAGGGTGATTTCTTTCTCCATCTCCAAGGGCCTGGGCTGAGCTGCAAGTGCTGAGATGAGGAATGCCAAACTGCTAGGCTGTGCTATGTTGCGATCTCTCATTTAAGCACCAGCCAATTAAGTCAAAAGTCACTCATTGCAGCAGACACGCCTCCTAGCTGACTGCAGATGTAATTGGCAACAGATGAGGTTCACGTACCGTTGGCTTATGTCCGCAGCAACAAGATTAGGTATGCTCACCTGGCCAAGTTGACAACTGTATCTAACTAACACAGGCATCTTTCTGAAGAACAAATATAGATGGCTCAAAAGCACGTGAAGAGATGCTCATTTTCACTGGCTATAAGGGAAATGTAGATCAAGACTACGAGACACCATCTCACACCTATAAGAATGTCTGCTATTAAACAATCAGGAAACTATAAATGTTGGAGAGGATGTGGAGAAATTGGGACACTTATGCACTATTTGTGGGAATGTATAATGGTGCAGCCACCATGTAAGACTATATGGCAGTTCCTTAAGAAACTAAATGTTGAGTTGCCGTATGACCCAGCAATAGCACTATTTGGTATATCCCCAGAAGAGCTGAAAGCAATGACACAAACAGACATTTGCACACTGATGTTCACAGCAGCATTATTCACAATCGCCAAAAGACAGAAACAAACCAAATGTCCATCAACAGACAAATGGATCAACAAAATGTGGCATACACATATGATGGAATGTTGGTTAGCTGATGGCTGGGGGTAAGTGGCTGTACTGAGTCAGTCACACAGACACACAGCACACGACTCAGGAGACAGCCCTCAAGGGTGAGTGGAAGGCGTGCGCTTTATTGAGGAAGTGCACAGTCTTATATAGGCTGGGAGGCATGCAGGGACATGTGTCAGGCTGGGATTGGTCACTGTTGTTGCTAGGCTGGAGGGCAGATTTCTGGGATTGGTCACCATTGTTGCTAGGGCAGAGGGCAGATTTCTGGGATTGGTCACCGTTGTTGCTAGGGCGGAGGGCAGATTTAAGGGTAGTGCTTTTGGCACAAACCACGGCCAGTTCCGGGAAGAAAGCCGGTTGTGGGCTAGGCCATTTTGTGTTGCCTTGCATCAGCCACGACAGTCATGTTGGCAATATTTTATGGCTTCTCCATCAATGGAATATTATGCAGAAGTAAGACGAAATGACATCCTGAAGCACAGGACAAGATGGATGAGCCTTGAGGACATAATGCCAAGTGAAATAAGTCAGACACAAAAGGATAGATCCTGTATGATTTCACTTTTATGACTAGCATAAAGACATAATCAGAGTCTTATAGAATATAGGGGACTTAGGGATACATAGAAGCTAGAGATGTATGAATGGTTAGCTAATGAGGGTGAACTCCAGTGCAAGGGAATAGATAAAAAGTTAAGGTGGTTCTCTAGTGGGCCTATAAGTAACATTACCATACTAAAGATGAACAAGACTGAAAGAGGTTGTATAGACCTAGGTGTTCCACTGAATAACACTAGAAATATTAATTAGTTCTTGCAAGAATTACTTGAAAGATATGATTCATGTACAAAGAGTGTTTAAGTCCGGGATACAGGGGGAAAACTGCTATTGCATGCTATGAGCTATGTTCAAAAGGTAAACATCAGCACTACCACAGCAACAGCAGAGGTAAATAACGGGGGGAAGGACAAGAGTTAAGAGGAGGTTTAAATGTACTATTTGGCGAAAGTATTCTTATTGCTTTTCTTTCTCTTGGGAACAATGAAATTACCTAAAATCGAGAATGTTGATGGACTGTGGACTTTGGACACTCACTATACACAATGCCTGATGAAAGCAGGTGGCTGAAGGATGCACTGACTGAGAAGTAGATTGGCGAATGGTGGTGTTTACTTATGACTGAGGGTTGTGCTGCTACAAAAAGGAACAAAGTGATGAGGCATGCAATGATGTGAATGAACATGAGGGACATTTGGTGAGGCAAAATAAGCCAGAACAAAGGAACAACCATGGTATGGTCACCTTTAAAAATGCTTATAAGAAAACAAGCGGATCCAAGATGGCGTCTTAATAAGGTACATGCGTCTTAGTTCCTCCGACTCCAAATCAACTAATAGGTGAACAGAAACAGTACAGAACAGCTCCCGGGGCTACAGCAGGGAATGGACACACAGCGTAACCCAGTCTGGGCTGGTTAGTCTGGCTGCGAAAATCGGCTGCGGTGAGTGAGATCCCCAAGCGGCGGGCGATTTCCCGAGCAGCCGCAGCTGCGGCGGTCCGAGCTAATCCCTCCCTCCTTCCCGGGCTGGCTGAGGGACGCGGAGAGACAAGCTTCCCAGCCAAGGCGGCCGGCGCCACACTTTTGCGGGCGGCTTCGAGTCTCGGCTTCGAGTCCGCGACTACGAGTCTCGCATCAGAGGGCTATCCAAAGTCTGGGCTGGCAAGTCTGACTGCGAGACTTGGCTGCGGCGAGACCCCCGAGCAGCCGCAGCTGCGGCGGTCCGAGCTAATCCCTCCCTCCTTCCCGGGCTGGCTGAGAGACTCGGAGAGACAAGCTTCCCAGCCAAGGCGGCCGGCACCACACTTTTGCGGGCGGTTTCGAGTCTCGGCTTCGAGTCCGCAGCTACGAGTCTCGGATCAGAGGGCTATCCAAAGTCTGGGCTGGCAAGTCTGACTGCGACTCTTGGCTGCGACGAGACCCCCAAGCAGCGCGTGATTTGCCGAGCAGCCGCAGCTGCGGCGGTCCGAGCTAATCCCTCCCTCCTTCCTGGGCCGGCTGAGAGTATCGGAGAAGCAAGTTTCCCAAGCCGAGGCAGGCGGCGCCCTTCTTTTGCGGGCGGCTTTGAGTCTCGGCTTTGAGTCCGCGGCTACGAATCTCAGTTCAGAGGGCTATCCAAAGTCTGGGCTGGCTAGACTGACTGCGAGACTCGGCTGCGGTGAGACCCCCGAGCGGCGCGTGATTTCCCGATCAGCGGCAGCTGCGGTGGTCCGAGCTACTCCCTCCCTCCTTTCCGGGCCAGCTGAGAGTATTGGAGAAGCAAGTTTCCCAAGCCGAGGCAGGCGGCACCCCTCTTTTGCGGGCAGCTTCGAGTCTCTGCTTCGAGTCCGCGGATACGAGTCTCGGATAGGAGGGCTATCCAAGCCGCGGTAGCCCCCCCCCACGGGAGGCTTCCTGGTCCGGTGGGAATCCCTCAGGCCCGCTGCGGCCCGCAACCAGCCACAGGGTCCCCTCAAGCCGCGGCAGCTGACGCCCCCACCACGCGTGGCCCCTGAACCAACGGAGAGAATTGGATCCGAAATCCCCAGGCCACGGAGATCGGTGACTGGGGGAGACCCATTCCAAACACTTGAGACAAACGTGTGCCACGTGTGCCACGTACTGGGCAAGATAAGAAAAACAGATCCCAGAGATTTCACAGAAAAATCTTACAAACTTGCTGGGTCCAACACCAAGAGAAATCTGAATAAATGCCCAGACGCCAGCAGCAGAAGATAACTGTCCACGCTCAAAAGATTGAGAATATGGCTCAGTCAAAGGAACAAACCAATAGCTCAAATGAGACACAAGAGCTGAGACAACTAATGGTGAATATACGAACAGAAATGGAAAACCTCTTCAAAAATGAAATCGATAAATTGAGGGAGGACATGAAGAGGACATGGGCTGAACATAAAGAAGAAATAGAAAAACTGAAAAAACAAATCGCAGAACTTATGGAAGTGAAGGATAAAGTAGCAAACATAGAAAAAATAATGGATAGCTACAATGATAGATTTAAAGAGACAGAAGATAGAATTAGTGATTTGGAGGATGGAACATCTGAATTCCAAAAAGAAACAGAAACTATAGGGAAAAGAATGGAAAAATTTGAACAGGGTATCAGGGAACTCAAGGACAATATGAACCGCACAAATATACGTGTTGTGGGTGTCCCAGAAGGAGAAGAAAAGGGAAAAGGAGGAGAAAAACTAAAGGAAGAAATTATCACTGAAAATTTCCCAACTCTTATGAAAGACCTAAAATTACAGATCCAAGAAGTGCAGCGAACCCCAAAGAGATTAGACCCAAATAGGCGTTCTCCAAGACACTTACTAGTTAGAATGTCAGAGGTCAAAGAGAAAGAGAAGATCTTGAAAGCAGCAAGAGAAAAACAATCCATTACATACAAGGGAAACCCAATAAGACTATGTGTAGATTTCTCAGCAGAAACCATGGAAGCTAGAAGACAGTGGGATGATATATTTAAAATACTAAAAGAGAAAAACTGCCAACCAAGACTCCTATATCCAGCAAAATTATCCTTCAAAAATGAGGGAGAAATTAAAACATTCTCAGACAAAAAGTCACTGAAAGAATTTGTGACCAAGAGACCAGCTCTGCAAGAAATACTAAAGGGAGCACTAGAGTCAGAACCGAACAGACAGAAGAGAGAGATATGGAAAAGAGTGTAGAAAGAAGGAAAATCAGATATGATATATATAATACAAAAGGCAAAATGGTAGAGGAAAATATTATCCAAACAGTAATAACACTAAATGTCAATGGACTGAATTCCCCAATCAAAAGACATAGATTGGCAGAATGGATTAAAAAACAGGATCCTTCTATATGCTGTCTACAGGAAACACATCTTAGACCCAAAGATAAACATAGGTTGAAAGTGAAAGGTTGGGAAAAGATATTTCATGCAAATAACAACCAGAAAAGAGCAGGAGTGGCTATACTAATATCCAACAAATTAGACTTCAAATGTAAAACAGTTAAAAGAGACAAAGAAGGACACTATCTACTAATAAAAGGAACAATTAAACAAGAAGACATAACAATCATAAATATTTATGCACCGAATCAGAATGCCCCAAAATAAGTGAGGAATATACTGCAAACACTGAAAAGGGAAATAGACTCATATACCATAATAGTTGGAGACTTCAATTCACCACTCTCATCAATGGACAGAACATCTAGACAGAGGATCAACAAAGAAATAGAGAATCTGAATATTACTATAAATGAACTAGACTTAATAGACATTTATAGGACATTACATCCCACAACAGCAGGATACACCTTTTTCTCAAGTGCTCATGGATCATTCTCAAAGATAGACCATATGCTGGGTCACAAAGCAAGTCTTAACAAATTTAAAAAGATTGAAATCTTACACAACACTTTCTCGGACCATAAAGGAATGATGTTGGAAATCAATAATAGGCGGAGTGCCAGAAAATTCACAAATACGTGGAGGCTCAACAACACACTCCTAAACAACGACTGGGTCAAAAAAGAAATTGCTAGAGAAATTAGCAAATACCTCGAGGCGAATGAAAATGAAAACACAACATATCAAAACTTATGGGACGCAGCAAAGGCAGTGCTAAGAGGGAAATTTATTGCCCTAAATGCCTTTATCAGAAAAGAAGAAAAGGCAAAAATGCAGGAATTAACTATCCATTTGGAAGAACTGGAGAAAGAACAGCAAGCTAACCCCAAAGCAAGCAAAAGGAAAGAAATAACAAAGATTAGAGCACAAATAAATGAAATTGAAAACATGAAAACAATAGAGAAAATCAATAAGGCCAGAAGTTGGTTCTATGAGAAAATCAATAAGATTGATGAGCCCTTAGCAAGATTGACAAAAAGAAGAAGAGAGAGGATGCAAATAAATAAGATCAGAAATGGAAGAGGAGACATAACTACTGACCTCACAGAAATAAAGGAGGTAATAACAGGATACTATGAACAACTTTATGCTAATAAATACAACAATTTAGAGGAAATGGACGGGTTCCTGGAAAGACATGAACAACCAACTTTGACTCAAGAAGACATAGATGACCTCAACAAACCAATCACAAGTAAAGAAATTGAAGCAGTCATTCAAAAGCTTCCTAAAAAGAAAAGTCCAGGACCAGACGGCTTCACATGTGAATTCTATCAAACATTCCAGAAAGAATTAGTACCAACTCTCCTCAAACTCTTCAAAAAAATCGAAGTGGAGGGAAAACTACCTAATTCATTCTATGACGCCAACATTACCCTCATACCAAAACCAGGCAAAGATATTACAAGAAAAGAAAACTACAGGCCGATCTCTCTAATGAATATAGATGCAAAAATCCTCAATAAAATTCTAGCAAATCGTATCCAACAACACATTAAAAGAATTATTCATCATGACCAAATAGGATTCATCCCAGGTATGCAAGGATGGTTCAACATAAGAAAATCAATTAATGTAATACACCATATCAACAAATCAAAGCAGAAAAATCACATGATCATCTCAATTGATGCAGAGAAGGCATTTGACAAGATTCAACATCCTTTCCTGTTGAAAACACTTCAAAGGATAGGAATACAAGGGAACTTCCTTAAAATGATAGAGGGAATATATGAAAAACCCACAGCTAATATCATCCTTAATGGGGAAAAACTGAAAACGTTCCCCCTAAGATCAGGAACAAGACAAGGATGTCCACTATCACCACTATTATTCAACATTGTGTTGGAGGTTCTAGCCAGAGCAATTAGACAAGAAAAAGAAATACAAGGCATCAAAATTGGAAAGGAAGAAGTAAAACTATCACTGTTTGCAGATGATATGATAATATACGTCGAAAACCCGGAAAAATCCACAACAAAACTACTAGAGCTAATAAATGAGTACAGCAAAGTAGCAGGCTACAAGATCAACATTCAAAAATCTGTAGCATTTTTATACACTAGCAATGAACAAGCGGAGGGGGAAATCAAGAAACAAATCCCATTTACAATTGCAACTAAAAGAATAAAATACCTAGGAATAAATTTAACTAAAGAGACAAAAAACCTATATAAAGAAAACTACAAAAAATTGCTAAAAGAAATCACAGAAGACCTAAACAGATGGAAGGGCATACCGTGTTCATGGATTGGAAGACTAAATATAGTCAAGATGTCAATCCTACCTAAATTGATTTACAGATTCAATGCAATACCAATCAGAATCCCAACAACGTATTTTTCAGAAATAGAAAAACCAATAAGCAAATTTATCTGGAAGGGCAGGGTGCCCCGAATTGCTAAAAACATCTTGAGGAAAAAAAACGAAGCTGGAGGTCTTGCACTGCCTGACTTTAAGGCATATTCTGAAGCCACAGTGGTCAAAACAGCATGGTATTGGCATAAAGATAGATATATCGACCAATGGAATCGAATAGAGTGCTCAGATATAGACCCTCTCATCTATGGACATTTGATCTTTGATAAGGCAGTCAAGCCAACTCACCTGGGACAGAACAGTCTCTTCAATAAATGGTGCCTAGAGAACTGGATATCCATATGCAAAAGAATGAAAGAAGACCCATATCTCACACCCTACACAAAAGTTAACTCAAAATGGATCAAAGATCTAAACATTAGGTCTAAGACCATAGAACAGTTAGAGGAAAATGTAGGGAGATATCTTATGAATCTTACAATTGGAGGCGGTTTTATGGACCTTACACCTAAAGCAAGAGCACTGAAGAAGGAAATAAATAAATGGGAACTCCTCAAAATTAAACACTTTTGTGCATCAAAGAACTTCATCAAGAAAGTAGAAAGACAGCCTACACAATGGGAATCAATATTTGGAAACGACATATCAGATAAAGGTCTAATATCCAGAATTTATAATGAGATTGTTCAACTCAACAACAAAAAGATAGCCAACCCAATTACAAAATGGGAAAAAGACTTGAATAGACACCTCTCAGAGGAGGAAATACAAATGGCCAAAAGACACATGAAGAGATGCTCAATGTCCCTGGCCATTAGAGAAATGCAAATCAAAACCACAATGAGATATCATCTCACACCCACCAGAATGGCCATTATCAAGAAAACAGAAAATGACAAGTGCTGGAGAGGATGCGGAGAAAGAGGCACACTTATCCACTGTTGGTGGGAATGTCAAAGGGTGCAACCACTGTGGAAGGCAGTTTGGCGGTTCCTCAAAAAGCTGAATATAGAATTGCCATACGACCCAGCAATACCATTGCTGGGAATCTACTCAAAGGAATTAAGGGCAAAAACTCAAACAGACATTTGCACACCAATGTTTATAGCAGCGTTATTTACAATTGCAAAGAGATGGAAACAGCCAAAATGTCCATCAACAGACGAGTGGCTAAACAAACTGTGGTATATACATACGATGGAATATTATGCAGCTTTAAGGCAGGATAAACTTATGAAGCATGTAATAACATGGATGGACCTAGAGAACATTATGCTGAGTGAGTCTAGCCAAAAACTAAAAGACAAATACTGTATGGTCCCAATGATGTGAATCGACACTCGAGAATAAACTTGGAATATGTCATTGGTAACAGAGTTCAGCAGGAGTTAGAAACAGGGTAAGATAATGGGTAATTGGAGCTGATGGAATACAGACTGTGCAATAGGACTAGATACAAAAACTCAAAAATGGACAGCACAATAATACCTAATTGTAAAGTAATCATGTTAAAATACTGAACGAAGCTGGATCCGAGCGATAGGTTCTTGTTTTGTTTTGTTTTGTTTGTTTTGTTCTTATTATTATTACTTTTATTTTTTTTTCTCTATATTACCATTCTATATTTTTTTCTGTTATACTGCTAGTTCTTCTAAACCGATGCAAATGTACTAAGAAACGATGATCATGCATCTATGTGATGATGTTAAGAATTACTGATTGCATATGTAGAATGGTATGATGTCTAAAAAAAAAAAAAAAATGGTCAGCACAATACTGCCTAACTGTAATGTAATTATGTTGGAACGCTGAATGAAGCTGCATCTGATCTATAGTTTTTTTTTTCCTTTCTCTTATATATTTTTGTACTTTTTATTTTTATTTGTGTTTTCTCTGTTATCACTTTATTTCTTTTTCTGTTGTCGTGCTATTTCTTTCTCTAAATCGATGCATATGTACTGAGAAATGATGACCATACACCTATGTGATGATATTAAGAATTACTGATTGCATATGTAGAATGGATTGATTTCTAATGTTGTGTTAATTTTTTTTAATTAATAAAAAAAAAGAAAAAAAAAGAAAACAAGCGCCTAGATTGTAAGCTTTCAGAGCAGACACATTAAATCCAGAGCAGTGATTATTATTTATGGATTTCGAGAGGCTGTTTTATAGAGATAAGAATGAAGCCAGTCAGGTTGGGGTTAAAGTAATTCAGAACACAGAGGTAAGGAAGACAGCATCTATATTTTAGAACCACACATACTCTTTGAGACCAAAGGAAGAAAGGTTTATTTGAACTGGAACTGAAATTTTCTGTAGTACATAGTCTAAACAACCTAAACACAGGGAGCCCAGAATAAGAAAGAGATCCTTTAATTCTGTACAGATTATTGTAATGCCTGTATACATCCTAGAGTATGTTAAGCAGATAATCAAAAAGTATTGGCAAAGTCCCTTGAGGGATGGAATAAAGAATATGGAAGTACTGAACCTTACCATCAAGGGAATCCCCTGATACTGTGTCAAACTTTATGGACACCCAAATCAATAGGCCATACCCTCAATCCTGAGGCTTACTCTTATAAAGCTTATGTGGGTAGCAGAGAAGTTTAGACTACCTATAGGCATGCCTAAGAGTTACTTCTGGAGGACATCTATTGTTGCTAAGATGTGGCCTCACTCTCTGTAAGCCCAACTCTCCAAGTGAAATCATTGCCCTCCCCTCTACATGGGACATGACATCAGGGGTGAAAGTCTCCCTGACGATATGGGAGATGACTCCCAGGAATGAATCCAGCCTTGGCATGGTTGGATCAACAATTCCATCCTGACCAAAAGGGGGAAAAGAAGTGCAATAAAGTATCAGTGGCACAGAGACTTCAAATAGAGTCAAGAGGCTACTGCAGAGGTCACTCTTAGCAAGCTTCAATTAGACATTGCTACCTATCATAACCTGCCAACCCCCAACCAGGACCATTCCAGCCAATCCTAAAGAACACCTAGGGCAATACATAAGTTTGCACAAGGGTTCCATGCAGTAGAATAACTTTCCAGAAATCTACAACCTCCCGATGGATCCCTGCTCCAGAGAAGTCCTGAAACCTAGAGGGCCCAGCCTCTCCAGAACATCAGATAGTTCCATCTCCCTACCCCATATTAGTGAAAGACCCTTCCAATATGAAAAAGTTATAATTGTCATATCCCCAACACCCCTAAAGAGAGGGACAGAAAGATATAAAGTGATGCTGGAGTTATATATACATTGAAGATAGGGTATAACAAATGAATATGACTGCTGAATCATTAAACCGATATCTCTTTTAGTTTCTAGTATCTTAGAGCAGCTAGAAGTAAAAACATAAAATTGTGGAATTGTAACCCATTCAAACTCTGAAATATGTTCTACAACTAATTATGGTGCTATGCTTTGAAACTTATTGCTTTTCTGTATATATGTTTCACAAAAAAGGAAGGGAAAAAAGTCAATTGTGATGATAAACAAATATTTAAGCCTTCTAGCCTCCTAAATTCTGGAGCAGCTAGAAGGAGGAAAATCTGAGAGGATCATATGGTAGCACGTGACAAACTCTGGGATCTGTCCTGTAAGTACATTGAAAAGTATTGCTTTTTAAATTTCTTTGCTTTGTATATATGATATACTATACAATAAAAATGTTAAAAATAATAGAGGGGAGAGAAGGTGTAAAAAAAATTGGGTAGATTGCAGTACTAGTGGTCAATGAGAGGGTGGAGGTATATGAGTTTTTTCCTTTTCTTTTTCTGGAGTGTTGCCAATGTTCTAAAAATGATCATGGTTTTGAATACACAACTGTGTGATGATGTTGTGGGCCAATGAATGAATACACTGGATGGATTGTATGGTACATGAAGATATCTCAATAAAAATATTTTTAAATAAATAAATAAAATAAAAAACAAAGCATATGAGGCAAACACTGGCAAAACTAAAGGTAGCAATAACATCTCTACAATAATAATGGGAGACATCAATATACCTCTCTCATCAATAGGTAGAACAAATGAAGAGGATCAGTAAGGAAACAGAAAACACAAATAATACAATAAACGAACTAGACCTAACAGACTTCTATAGAAGGATATACATTCTTCTCAAGTGTTCATGGATTATTCTCCAGGATACAATACACACTGGGTCACAAAACAGGTCTTTATTAATAAATTTAAAAAATTGAAATTATACAATGCACTTTCTCTGATCATAATAGAATGAACCTATAAATCGGTAACAAGCAGAGGGCTGGAAATTAAAAAGTATATGAAGGTTAAACAAAATGCTCTTTTTTTTTTTTTATTAACGGAAAGAAAAAAAAAAAGAAATTAACACAACATTTAGAAATCATACCATTCTACATATGCACTCAGTAATTCTTAACATCATCACATAGATGCATGATCATTGTTTCTTAGTACATTTGCATCGGTTTAGAGGAACTAGCAACACAACAGAAAAAGATATAAAATGTTAATATAAAGAAAAGAAATAAAAGTAGTAATAATAGTAAAAAACAACAACAAACAAACCAACAAGCAAACAAAAACAAAAAAAACCCTATAGCTCAGATGCAGCTTCATTCAGTATTTTAACATGATTATTTTACAATTAGGTATTATTGTGCTGTCCATTTTTGAGTTTTTGTATCTAGTCCTGTTGCACAGTCTGTATCCCTTCAGCTTCAATTACCCATTGTCTTACCCTGTTTCTAACTCCTGCTGAACTCTGTTACCAATGACATATTTCAAGTTTATTCTCGAATGTCCGTTCACATCAGTGGGACCATACAGTATTTGTCCTTTAGTTTTTGGCTAGACTCACTCAGCATAATGTTCTCTAGGTCCATCCATGTTATTACATGGTTCATAAGTTTATCTTGTCTTAAAGCTGCATAATATTCCATCGTATGTATATACCACAGTTTGTTTAGCCACTCTTCTGTTGATGGAGATTTTGGCTGTTTCCATCTCTTTGCAATTGTAAATAACGCTGCTATAAACATTGGTGTGCAAATGTCCGTTTGTGTCTTTGCCCTTAAGTCCTTTGAGGAGATACCTAGCAATGGTATTGCTGGGTCATATGGCAATTCTATATTCAGCTTTTTGAGGAACCGCCAAACTGCCTTCCACAGTGGTTGCACCCTTTGACATTCCCACCAACAGTGGATAAGTGTGCCTCTTTCTCCGCATCCTCTCCAGCACTTGTCATTTTCTGTTTTGTTGATAATGGCCATTCTGGTGGGTGTGAGATGATATCTCATTGTGGTTTTGATTTGCATTTCTCTAATGGCCAGGGACATTGAGCATCTCTTCATGTGCCTCTTGGCCATCCGTATTTCTTCTTCTGGTAGGTGTCTGTTTAAGTCTTTTTCCCATTTTGTAATTGGGTTGGCTGTCTTTTTGTTGTTGAGTTGAACAATCTCTTTATAAATTCTGGATACTAGACCTTTATCTGATATGTCGTTTCCAAATATTGTCTCCCATTGTGTAGGCTGTCTTTCTACTTTCTTGATGAAGTTCTTTGATGCACAAAAGTGTTTAATTTTGAGGAGCTCCCATTTATTTATTTCCTTCTTCAGTGTTCTTGCTTTAGGTTTAAGGTCCATAAAACCGCCTCCAGTTGTAAGATCCATAAGATATCTCCCTACATTTTCCTCTAACTGTTTTATGGTCTTAGACCTAATGTTTAGATCTTTGATCCATTTTGAGTTAACTTTTGTATAGGGTGTGAGAGATGGGTCTTCTTTCATTCTTTTGCATATGGATATCCAGTTCTCTAGGCACCATTTATTGAAGAGACTGTTCTGTCCCAGGTGAGTTGGCTTGACTGCCTTATCAAAGATCAAATGTCGGGCGGGCCGCGGTGGCTCAGCGGGCAAAGTGCTTGCCTGCTATGCCGGAGGACCTCGGTTCGATTCCCGGCCCCAGCCCATGTAACGAAAACGGAGAAACAAAATACAATAAAACAAGAAAATGCTTAAAAGATGTTTCCCTTTCTTCCTCTCTTCCTTCCTTCTATCCTTCCTTCCTTCTCTCTGTCTTTCCTTTAAAAAAAAAAAAAAAAAAAAAAAAAAAAAGATCAAATGTCCATAGATGAGAGGGTCTATATCTGAGCATTCTATTCGATTCCATTGGTCGATATATCTATCTTTACGCCAATACCATGCTGTTTTGACCACTGTGGCTTCATAATATGCCTTAAAGTCAGGCAGCGCGAGACCTCCAGCTTCGTTTTTTTTCCTCAAGATGTTTTTAGCAATTTGGGGCACCCTGCCCTTCCAGATAAATTTGCTTATTGGTTTTTCTATTTCTGAAAAATAAGTTGTTGGGATTTTGATTGGTATTGCATTGAATCTGTAAATCAATTTAGGTAGGATTGACATCTTGACTATATTTAGTCTTCCAATCCATGAACACGGTATGCCCTTCCATCTATTTAGGTCTTCTGTGATTTCTTTTAACAGTTTTTTGTAGTTTTCTTTATATAGGTTTTTTGTCTCTTTGGTTAAATTTATTCCTAGGTATTTTATTCTTTTAGTTGCGATTGTAAATGGGATTCGTTTCTTGATTTCCGCCTCACCTTGTTCATTACTAGTGCATAGAAAAGCTACAGATTTTTGAATGTTGATCTTGTAGCCTGCTACTTTGCTGTACTCATTTATTAGCTCTAGTAATTTTGTTGTGGATTTTTCTGGGTTTTCTACATATAGTATCATATCGTCTGTAAACAGTGATAGTTTTACTTCTTCCTTTCCAATTTTGATGCCTTGTATTTCTTTTTCTTGTCTAATTGCTCTGGCTAAAACTTCCAACACAATGTTGAATAATAGTGGTGATAGTGGACATCCTTGTCTTGTTCCTGATCTTAGGGGGAAAGTTTTCAATTTTTCCCCATTGAGGATGATATTAGCTGTGGGTTTTTCATATATTCCCTCTATCATTTTAAGGAAGTTCCCTTGTATTCCTATCTTTTGAAGTGTTTTCAGCAGGAAAGGATGTTGAATCTTGTCAAATGCCTTCTCTGCATCAATTGAGATGATCATGTGATTTTTCTGCTTTGATTTGTTGATATGGTGTATTACATTAATTGATTTTCTTATGTTGAACCATCCTTGCATACCTGGGATGAATCCTACTTGGTCATGATGTATAATTCTTTTAATGTGTTGTTGGATACGATTTGCTAGAATTTTATTGAGAATTTTTGCATCTGTATTCATTAGAGATTGGTCTGTAGTTTTCTTTTTTTGTAATATCTTTGCCTGGTTTTGGTATGAGGGTGATGTTGGCTTCATAGAATGAATTAGGTAGTTTTCCCTCCACTTCGATTATGTTGAACAGTTTTAGGAGAGTAGGTACTAATTCTTTCTGGAATGTTTGATAGAATTCACATGTGAAGCCGTCTGGTCCTGGACTTTTCTTTTTAGAGAGCTTTTGAATAACTAATTCAATCTGTTTACTTGTGATTGGTTTGTTGAGGTCGTCTATTTCTTCTTCAGTCAAAGTTGGTTGCTCATGTCTTTCCAGGAACCTGTCCATTTCTTCTAAATTGTTGTATTTATTAGCGTAAAGTTGTTCATAGTATCCTGTTACTACCTCCTTTATTTCTGTGAGGTCAGTAGTTATGTCTCCTCTTCCATTTCTAATCTTATTTATTTGCATCCTCTCTCTTCTTCTTTTTGTCAGTCTTGCTAAGGGCCCATCAATCTTGTTGATTTTCTCATAGAACCAACTTCTGGTCTTATTGATTTTCTCTATTGTTTTCATGTTTTCAATTTCATTTATTTCTGCTCTAATCTTTGTTATTTCTTTCCTTTTGCTTGCTTTGGGATTAGTTTGCTGTTCTTTCTCCAGTTCTTCCAAGTGGACAGTTAATTCCTGCATTTTTGCCTTTTCTTCTTTTCTGATAAAGGCATTTAGGGCAATAAATTTCCCTCTTAGCACTGCCTTTGCTGCGTCCCATAAGTTTTGATATGTTGTGTCTTCATTTTCATTTGCCTCTAGGTATTTACTAATTTCTCTTGCAATTTCTTCTTTGACCCACTTGTTGTTTAAGAGTGTGTTGTTGAGCCTCCATGTATTTATGAATTTTCTGGCACTCCGCCTATTATTGATTTCCAACTTCATTCCTTTATGATCCGAGAAAGTGTTGTGTATGATTTCAATATTTTTAAATTTGTTAAGACTTGCTTTGTGACCCAGCATATGGTCTATCTTTGAGAATGATCCATGAGCACTTGAAAAAAAGGTGTATCCTGTTGTTGTGGGATGTAATGTCCTATAAATGTCTGTTAAGTCAAGCTCATTTATAGTAATATTCAGGTTCTCTATTTCTTTATTGATCCTCTGTGTAGATGTTCTGTCCATTGATGAGAGTGGTGAATTGAAGTCTCCAACTATTATGGTATATGTGTCTATTTCCCTTTTCAGTGTTTGCAGTGTATTCCTCACGTATTTTGGGGCATTCTGGTTTGGTGCGTAAATATTTATGATTGTTATGTCTTCTTGCTTAATTGTTCCTTTTAATAGTATATAGTGTCCTTCTTTGTCTCTTTTAACTGTTTTACATTTGAAGTCTAACTTGTTGGATATTAGTATAGCCACTCCTGCTCTTTTCTGGTTGTTATTTGCATGAAATATCTTTTCCCAACCTTTCACTTTCAACCTATATTTATCTTTGGGTCTAAGATGTGTTTCCTGTAGACAGCATATAGAAGGATCCTGTTTTTTAATCCATTCTGCCAGTCTATGTCTTTTAATTGGGGAATTCAGTCCATTGACATTTAGTGTTATTACTGTTTGGATAATATTTTCCTCTACCATTTTGCCTTTTATATATATCATATCTGACTTTCCTTCTTTCTACACTTTTCTCCATGTCTCTCTCTTCTGTCTTTTCGGTTCTGACTCTAGTGCTCCCTTTAGTATTTCTTGCAGAGCTGGTCTCTTGGTCACATATTCTCTTAGTGACTTTTTGTCTGAGAATGTTTTAATTTCTCCCTCATTTTTGAAGGACAATTTTGCTGGATATAGGAGTCTTGGCTGGCAGTTTTTCTCTTTTAGTAACTTAAATATATTATCCCACTGTCTTCTAGCTTCCATGGTTTCTGCTGAGAAATCTACACATAGTCTTATTGGGTTTCCCTTGTATGTGACGGATTGTTTTTCTCTCGCTGCTTTCAAGATCCTCTCTTTCTCTTTGACCTCTGACATTCTAACTAGTAAGTGTCTTGGGGAATGCCTATTTGTGTCTAATCTCTTTGGGGTGCGCTGCACTTTTTGGATCTGTAATTTTAGGTCTTTCATAAGAGTTGGGAAATTTTCAGTGATAATTTCTTCCATTAGTTTTTCTCCTCCTTTTCCCTTCTCTTCTCCTTCTGGGATACCCACTACACGTATATTTGTACGGTTCACATTGTCCTTGAGTTCCCTGATACCTTGTTCAAATTTTTCCATTCTTTTCCGGATAGTTTCTGTTTCTTTTTGGAATTCAGATGTTTCATCCTCCAAATCACTAATTCTATCTTCTGTTTCTTTAAATCTGTCGTTGTAGGTATCCATTGTTTTTTCCATCTTTTCTACTTTATCTTTCACTTCCATAAGTTCTGTGATTTGTTTTTTCAGTTTTTCTATTTCTTCTTTATGTTCAGCCCATGTCTTCTTCATGTCCTCCCTCAATTTATCGATTTCGTTTTTGAAGAGGTTTTCCATTTCTGTTCGTATATTCAGCATTAGTTGTTTCAGCTCCTGTATCTCATTTGAACTATTGGTTTCTTTGTTTGACTGGGCCATATGTTCAATTTTCTGAGCGTGATCCGTTATCTTCTGCTGGAGTCTGGGCATTTAGTCAGATTTCCCTGGGTGTTCGACCTCACAGGTTTAAAGATTTTTCTGTGCAATCTCTGGGTTCTGTTTTTCTTATCCTGCCCAGTAGGTGGCGCTCGTGGCACACGTTTGTCTACGGGTTCCACCAGTGAAAGTTGCTGTGGGTCCTTTAACTCTGGAAAATTCTCGCCGTAGGGGAGGTTCGGCAGCCGAAGCGTCTTGGAACAATGCCAGCCGGCCTGGGGTTCCGAATGCGGGGAGGGTCGCCGGCCGCTGCAGCACAGGAGAGCGTCCGGCCGAATTAGCTAGTCGGCCCGGGGCACCAAGCATGGTGGGAGGGCGCCAGCTGTCGCAGCCCGGGAGAGTGCACTATTCCCAGCCGACGGGGGAGTCACGTGTTTGGAAGGGATCCCCCGGTCACTGTTCTCCGCAGTCTGGGAATTTCCGACCCAACTATCTCAGTTGTTCCGGGGGGCCTCGTGTGGTGGGGGCACCAGCCACCGCGGCCTAAGGGGACCGCCTGTTCAATTCTACCAGCTGGCCTGGGAAGGTGGAAGGGAGGGACTCCGGTCGCTTCCCGTCCCACCCAGGAAAGCCCGTGCCCCTTGGTGATCTCACCGGAGCTGGTTCTCCCAGATAGTCAGCCGTTCCAGGATGGGGTACGCCGTCCCTTTGCTCTCCCTCGTGGCTCCGGGAGCTGCTCTGTATTATCTCCACTCCCCCAGTAGCTGTTCTGGAGGAGGAAAGGTGAGGGCGGCAAGGCTGTAGAGGCTGGTGGTGGAGGAGACGGTGAAGGCAGGGGAAGAGGGCACCGTGGTGGTTGGAGAGCGGCCGGAGCAGGAGGGGGAGGAGGGGGGAGAAGGAGGGCGGGCGGGTCGGCTGCTGCGGGGTGTGGGCGCCGCGCGGCGGGCCGGCGGAGAAAGAGAGGGGAGAAGGAGGGCGGGCGGGTCGGCTGCTGCGGGGCGTGGGCGCCGCGCGGCGGGCCGGCGGAGAAAGAGAGGGGAGAACAACAATATGCTCTTAAACAGTAAGCAGGTCAAAGAATATACTGCAAAAAAAATCATTAAATATCTCAAGGCAATTGAAAGCAAATGCACAACATATCAAAACTTATGGCATGAACATCTCAAGTCACTGCTGACAGATGTGACCCAATATTTATTTGTAGCCTTTATAAAAACTGTGAATCAAAAAATAATATATATATATATATAACTTATGGGATGCAGGAAAGGCACTGCTGGGAGGAAAATTTAAATCCCTAAACAACTAGATTAAAAACAAAGAGGGGGGAGGGGCCAAGATGGCAGCTTAGCAATGTGCGCGTCTTAGTTCGTCCTTCAGAACAACTACTAAATAACCAGGAACAGTACAGAACAGCTCCCGGAGCCACGATAGTGACCACACACACAGCGTACCCCAGTCTGGACCAGCTGCGAGTCTCCGGAACCGTGAGTTCCCCAAGCCGTGGCAGCTGGCGCCCCTCCCCCACAGGCGGCTTCCTGGAGGGAAAGGAAAGAGACTCTAACAGTAGCAAGGACTGAGTCCAACCAAACACCAATTGTGGCATTAATAAACAAATTCTGACTACTAAAAATAGGCCCCCAGCTCAGGCGAAACTGGTCAAGGCAGAGGTCGCTTATTGGGCTAACTGAAAAAGAGGAAAGGGGACAAAACAGGTTTTTGTGGCTGTTTCTATGGAGGCTTGGCTGCCTCTGGATTCAGCAGTGGGACTACTCGGGCTGCAACTGTGCCAGGAATAGGCAGAAACAGACTGGTTTCAGGGCTATCTCCCATGTGTGCCTTCCCCAGGGGAGGGGTGAAGCCCAACTTAGGTGGAATCCCTCTCTCTAGGAATTCAGACCCGGGCTTGGCAATTTGAAGCCATTAAAACCAGCCTACAACCTCTCCTCTGTCTCCACCACGCCCCCAGCAGGGAGAGCCTTCCAAAGTTAAAGGAGCCACAATATCTTTTGCTGGTGGAACCCGCAGACAGACAAGCGCCACACATACTGGGCAGGATAAGAAAAACAGAGCCCAGAGACTTCACAGGAAAGTCTTTCAACCTGCTGGGTCTCACCCTCAGGGAAAACTGACACAGGTGACTCCTTCCCCCTGATAGGAGGCCAGTTTAGTCCGGGAAAACACGGCTGGAGTCTGTAATACCTACGCAGACCCTCCTAAGGGTGGGGAGGGAAAAGGCACCTTACAAGCAAGACAAGAAACAAGAAAACAAGAACTGAAAAATTACCCTCTGTTAAACAAAACTTAAGCTAGAGGCCCAGAAAAAGCTGAACTGAAGGTCAAAGAACAGACAGACAACAAACTCATCCAGCAAGAAAACCCTAGGTAAGATAAGTGAAAGCAATCTCCAGAATAAACTAATTAAGGTAATTAAATGTCCAGACACCAGCACAAAATAACAAATCACACCAGGAAAATTGAAGATATGGCCCAATCAAAGGAACAAACCAATAGTTCAAATGAGATACAGGAGCTGAAACAACTAATTCAGAATATATGAACAGAAATGGAAAACCTCATCAAAAACCAAATCAATGAATTGAGGGAGGACATGAAGAAGGCAAGAAATGAACAAAAAGAAGAAATGGAAAGTCTGAAAAAACAAATCACAGAACTTATGGGAATGAAAGATACAGTAGAAGAGATGAAAAAAACAATGGAAACCTACAATGGTAGATTTCAAGAGACAGAGGTTAGGATTAGTGAACTGGAGGATGGAACATCTGAAATCCAAAAAGAAACAGAAACTATAGGGAAAAGAATGGAAAAATATGAGCAGAGACTCAGGGAACTGAATGATAATATGAAGCGCACAAATATACGTGTTGTGGGTGTCCCAGAAGGAGAAGACAAGGGAAAAGGAGGAGAAAAACTAATGGAAGAAATTATCACTGAAAATTTCCCAACTCTTATGAAAGACCTAAAATTACAGATCCAAGAAGTGCAGCGCACCCCAAAGAGAATAGATCCAAATAGATGTTCTCCAAGAAACTTACTAGTCAGAATGTCAGAGGTCAAAGAGAAAGAGAGGATCTTGAAAGCAGCGAGAGAAAAGCAATCCATCACATACAAGGGAAACCCAATAAGACTATGTGTAGATTTTCTCAGCAGAAACCATGGAGGCGAGAAGACAGTGGGATGATATATTTAAATTGCTAAAAGAGAAAAACTGCCAACCAAGAATTCTATATCCAGCAAAACTGTCCTTCAAAAATGAGGGAGAAATTAAAACATTTTCAGACAAAAAATCACCGAGAGAATCTGTGACTAACAGACTGGCTCTGCAAGAAATACTAAAGGGAGCACTAGAGGCAGATACGAAAAGACAGGAGAGAGAGGTGTGGAGAAGAGTATAGAAATGAAGACTATCAGTAAAGGAAAAAAGAAGAAAAATTAGATATGACATATAAAATCCAGAAAGGCAAAATAGTAGAAGAAAGTACTACCTATGTAGTAATAACACTAAATGTTAATAGATCAAACTCCCCAATCAAAAGACACAGACTGGCAGAATGGATTAAAAAACAGGACCCATCTATATGCTGTCTACAGGAAACACATCTTAGACCCAAGGATAAACACAGGTTGTAAGTGAGAGGTTTGGAAAAGATATTTCATGCAAATAACAACCAGAAAAGAGGAGGAGTAGCTATACTAATATCCAAAAAGTTAGACTTCAAACGTAAAACAGTTAAAAGAAACAAAGAAGGACACTATGTATTAATAAAAGGAACAATTCAACAAGAAGACATAACAATCAAAAATATTTATGCACCAAGCCAGAATGCTCCAAAATACATGCGGCAAACACTGAAAGGAGAAATAGACACGTCTACCATCACAGTTAGAGACTTCAATTCCACACGCTCATCAATGGACAGAACATCTAAACAGGGGATCAATAAGGAAACAGAGATTTGAATAATACAATAAATGAGCTAAACTTAACAGACATTTATAGAACATTATACCCCACAACAGCAGGATACACCTTTTTCTCAAGTGCTCATGGATCATTCTCAAGGATAGACCATATGCTGGGTCACAAAGCAAGTCTCAATAAATTTAAAAAGATTGAAATCATACGAAACACTTTCTCAGATCATAAAGGAATGAAGTTGGAAATCAATAATAGGCAGAGTGCCAGAAAATTCACAAATATGTGGAGGCACAACACACTCTTAAACAACCAGTGGGTCAAGGAAGAAATTACAAGAGAAATCAGTAAATATCTCGAGGCAAATGAAAATGAAAACACAACATATCAAAACTCATGGGATGGAGCAAAGGCAGTGCTAAGAGGGAAATTTATTGCCCTAAATGCCTATATCAAAAAAGAAGAAAGGGCAAAAATCGAGGAATTGACTGTCCACTTGGAAGAACTAGAGAAAGAACAGTAAACTAACCCCAAAGCAAGTAAAAGGAAAGAAATAATGAAGATTAGAGCAGAAATAAATGAAACAGAACATGAAAACAATTGAGAAAAATCAACAAAACCAGAAGTTCGTTCTATGAGAAAATAAGTAAGACTGATGGGCCTTAGCAAGATGACAAAAAGAAGAGAGAGAATGCAAATAAATAAGATCAGAAATAGAAGAGAAGACATAACCACTGACCCCACAGAAATAAATGAAGTAATGACAGAATACTATGAACAACTTTATGCTAACAAATACGACAATGTAGATGAAATGGACAACTTTCAAGAAAGGGATGAACAACCAACATTGACTCAAGAAGAAATAGGTGACCTCAAGAAAGCAATCACAAGTAAAGAAACTGAATCAGTCATTAAGAAGCTCCCAAAAAAGAAAAATCCAGGACCAGATGGCTTCAAATGTGAATTCTACCAAACATTCCAGAAAGAATTAGTACCAGTCCTGCTCAAACTCCTCAAAAAAATTGAAGTGGAGGGAAATCTACCTAACTCATTCTACGAAGCCAACATCATCCTCATACCAAAGCTAAAGATATTACAAAAAAGGAAAACTACAGACCAATCTCTCTAATGAATATAGATGCAAAAATCCTCAACAAAATTCTAGCAAATCGAATCCAGCAGCACATTAAAAGAATTATACACCATGATCAAGTAGGATTCATCCCAGGCATGCAAGGATGGTTCAATATAAGAAAATCAATTAATGTAATATACCAAATCAACAAATCAAAGAAGAAAAACTACATGATCATCTCAATTGATGCAGAAAAGGGATATGACAAAATTCAACATCCTTTTCTGTTGAAAACACTTCAAAGGATAGGAATAGAAGGGAACTTCCTCAAAATGATAAAGGGAATATATGAAAAACCCACAGCTAACATCATCCTCAATGGGGAAAAATTGAAAACTTTCCCCCTAAGATCAGGAACAAGACAAGGATGTCCACTATCGCCACTGTTATTCAACATTGTGTTGGAAGTTCTAGCCAGAGCAATTAGACAAGAAAAAGAAATACAAGGCATCAAAATTGGAAAGGAAGAAGTAAAACTCTCACCGTTTGCAGATGATATGATACTATATGTCAAAATCCCCGAAAAATCCACAGCAAAACTACTAGAGCTAATAAATGAGTACAGCAAAGTGGCAGGTTACAAGATCAACACTCAAAAATCTGTAGTGTTTCTATACACTAGTATAGAAGTAATGAACAATCAGAGGGGGAAATCAAGAAAAAAATTCCATTTACAATTACAACCAAAAGAATAAAATATTTAGGAATAAACTTAACTAAAGAGACAAAAGACCTATACAAACAAAACTACAAGAAATTGTTAAAAGTATCACAGAAGACCTAAATAGAAGGAAGGGCATACCATGTTCACAGACTAGAAGACTAAATATAGTTAAGATGTCAATTCTACCTAAATTGATTTACAGATTCAATGCAATACCAATTAAAACCCTAAAAAGTTACTTTTTCAGAAACAGAAAAACCAATAACCAAATTTACCTGGAAGGGCAGTGTGCCCCAAATAGCTAAAAGTATCCTAAGAAAAAATAATGAAGTTGGGGGTCTCATGCTACCTGACTTTAAGGTGTATTATGAAGCTACAGTGGTCAAAACAGCATGGTACTGGCATAAAGATAGATATACTGACCAATGGAATAGAATAGAGTATTCAGATACAGACCCTCTCATCTATGACAATTGATCTTTGATAAGGCAGTCAAGCCAAATCACCTGGGACAGAACAGTCTCTTCAATAAATGGTGCCTAGAGAACTGGATATCCATATGCAAAAGAATGAAAGAGGATCCATATCTCATGCTCTATAAAAAATTAACTCAAAATGGACCAAAGACCTAAACATTAGATCTAAGACCATAAAACTGTTGGAAGAAAATGTAGGGAAATATCTTATAAATCTTATACTAGGAGGTGGTTTCCTAGACCTTACTACACCCAAAGCAAGAGCATTGAAGAAAGAAAGAAATAGGAACTCCTCAAAATTAAACACTTTTGCACATCAAAGAACTTCGTCAAGAAAGTAAAAAGACAGCCTACACAATGGGAGACAAATTTGGAAACGATATATCAGATAAAGGTCTAGTATCCAGGATACATAAAGAGATTGTTCAACTCAACAACAAAAAGACAGACAACCCAATTACAAAATGGGTGAGAAAGTGGGAAAATTCAATTTCCCCATGTGGAGAATTCTGGATATTCTCACAAGCAGTGGGGACAAGAAAAGGAACAGGCTGAGCCCCAGTCTTGGGGTTTGTTCATATGAAACTTAACCCCAAAAAAGATAAGCTAAGTCTTCTTAAAATTAGGCCTCAGAGTCATCCCCAAGAGAACCTCTTTTGTTGCTCAGATGTGGCCTCTCTCTCTCAGCCAAAATGACAAGCAAGCTCACTCCCTCCCCCTCTCTACGTGGGACATGACTCCCAGGGGTGTGGACCTTCCTGGCAATGTGGGACAGAAATCCTAGAATGATCTGGGACTCAGCATCAAGGGATTGAGAAAACCTTCTCGACCAAAAGGGGGAGGCGTGAAATGAGACAAAATAATGTGTCAATGGCTGAGACATTCCAGAGTCAAGAGGTTATCCTGGAAGTTATTCTTATGCATTAAATAGAATCACCTTTTTAGTTAAGGCATAACAGAGAGGCTGGAGGGAACTGCCTGAAAATGTGGAGCTGTGTTCCAGTAGCCATGTTTCTTGAAGATGACTGTATAATGATACAGCTTTCACAATATGGTGTGATTGTGAAAACCTTGTGTCTGATGCTTGTTTTTCTACCTTATCAAGTAAACATATGAAATAAAAATAAAACATATGAAATAATAAATAATAGGGGGAACAAATGTTAAAATAAATTTAGACTGAAATGCTAGTGATCAATGAAAGGGAGGGGTAAAGTGTATGGTATGTACGAATTTTTTTCTGTTTTCTTTTTATTTCTTTTTCTGAATTGATGCAAATGTTCGAAGAAATGATCATGATGATGAATATGCAACTATGTGATGATATTGTGAATTACTGATTATATATGTAGAATGTAATGATCATAAGTTAAGAATGTTTGCGTTTGTTGTATTTTTTTTTTAATTTTAAAATTAATGAAAAAAAAAAGAGAGAGAGAGAGAGGGCTAAAATCAAAGACCTTACTGAACACCTCAAGACAGTAAAGAACAGCAAACTAATCCCCAGGTGAGCAGAAGGAAAGAAATTAGATCATAGCAAAAATAAATGAAATTGAGAACAATGAAAACCAAAATCAATAAAACCAAAAGTTAGTTTGAGATCAATAAAATTGACAACCCTTCGGCAGCCTAAAAAGGTAAAAAGATGCAAAGAAGTAAAATCAGAAATAAGAACGGAGTCATCAACAGTGACTCCACAGAAATAAAAAAGATCATAAGAGGATAGTATGAGTAACTGTATGTTGACAAATCAGACAATATAGATGAAATGGATATTTTCCTAGGAACACAGCAGAGTCTTTTCAATACATGGGAGAACTGGATATCTATTTCCATTAAAATGAAAGAAGAACTCTTATCTCACATCTCATAAGAACAATAACTCAAAATGGATCAAAGACCTAATATACGAGTCAGTACAATAAAACACCTAGAAGAAAATGTAGAGAACCTGGTCGGCAGAGGAGGCGGGGCAAGATGGCAGCTTAGTAAGTGTGGAATTTAGTTTGTCCTCCAAAGCAGCTAGTAAATGGCCAGGAACAGTACAGTACAACTGCTGGGGCTACCTCAGTGACCAGACACACAATGTACACCAGTCTGGAGCATGTGGACTGGTTGAGACCCCACAAAGAACTGTAAGTCCCCCAAGATGCAGAGGCCAGTGCCCCTCCCCCACAGGCATGGCAGGCTGGTTTCCGGAGGGGAAAGGAAACAGACTTTAGGAGCAGCAACGGTTTAGCTCAACCAAGCTCCAATTGTAGAGTTAACAAATTCTAACTACTGAAAATAGGCCACAAGTGCAGATAAACCTGGAATAAGCATTAACGATACTAGGAGTTTTTGCCCTGGCAGAGAGGGTGCAGGGCTGACAGGAACAACAATAACAAAAAAACAGGCTTTTTGAGTTGGTCAGTACAAAAAACAGGAAAAGGGCTAGACCTCAAGAAAGGGGGGGCATATAGAGCCTAAAGACACACAGAGCCATGTACCAACTTAAGCTCTTGACTGACAAACCCTAGGAGCCCACTCTGGAAAGGCTTTTTTTTTCTGCTTTTTTCCTACTACTTACCAGCTCATTAGAGAGAACTGGAAGCCTTCTCAGGCTCCAGCACTGCCCCAGGCAAGGGTGGAATTAAGCTAGTCTGAGAGACAAAATAACTAGTCAGGTGAAAGGAGTTAACTCCCCAAAGGCTGTTACCTTGCCAAGATAAAGGTGGGGCCCAGCTCAAGTGGAATCCCTCCTTTAAGGAATTCAGGACCCAGGGACTGGAAAACTGAAGCAATTAATGCCAACCTACTACCTCACCTTTGTCTAAACCACAACCCAGGGAGGCAGAGTCTGCTGAAATTGAAGGCACCATATCACTTTATGCTGGTGGGAAGCCATGGGCAGACAAAGTGCCACATGCTGGGCAAGACAGGAAAAGCACAGTTAGAGGCTTCATGGGAAAGTCTGACAACCTGCTGGGTCTCATCCTCAGGGAAAACTAATGTTGGCAACTGTTTCCTCCTGAGAGAAAGTCAATCTGTCAGTCCAGTCTGGGAAAATCTGACCGGGGTCTGTAATATATGAGGAGATCTGCTGCCCCCCACCCCCCCCAGGAAAAGGCTCCATATAGGCAGGGCAAGAAACAGAAAAACAGGAATTGAAAAATTCTCATCAGTTAAACAGAACCTACGCTAGAAGTCTAAAATAAATTGAACTGAATGTCAAAGAACAGATACAGAAGAAAGCCATCTAGCAAGAAAATCCTAGGTAAGAGTGAAAACAACCTCCAGAATAAACTAATTAAAGAAACCAAAAGCCTAGATGCCAGGAAAATCAAAGATATGGACCAGTCAAAGGAACAAACCAAGAATTCAAATGAGATACAAGAGATGAAACAACTAATTCAGGATGTTCAAAAGGACATGGAAAATCTCATCAAAAATCAAACTGTGTGGTTTGAAAAGGCTTATGTACCCTAGAAAAGCCATGTTTTAATCCTAATCAGCCTTGTGGGAGCAACGGTTTCTTCTAATCCCTATTCAGTACTGTATGTTGGAAACTTTAATTAGATTATCTCCATGGAGATGTGACTCAGTCAATGTGTGCATTAAACCTGATTAGGTGGAAACATGTCTCCACCCACTCTAGGTGGGTCCTGATTGGTTTTACCAGAATCCTTTAAAAGAAGAAGCACTTTGGAGAAAGTTACAGAACAACAAGAAAGAAAGGAGATTCTGAGAGAGAGCAGAGAATGCCACAGAACCATGAAGCAGAGAGTCCACCAGCCAGCAACTTTTGGAGGTGAAGAAGGAAAATGCCTCCTGGAGAGCTGGACAGGAAGTTAGCAGATGACGCCATGTTTGTCATGTGCCCTTCCAGCCAAGAGAAAAACCCTGACCATGTTCGCCATGTGGCTTTCCACTTGAGAGAGAAACCCTGAACTTCATCGGCCCTCTTGAATCAAGGCATCTTTCCCTGGATACCCTAATTGGACATTTCTATAGACTTGCTTTAACTGGTACATTTCCATGGCCTAAAAACTGTTAAGTTGCAACTTATTAAATTCCCCCCTTTTAAAAGCCAGTCAGTTTCTGGTATATTGCATTCTGGCACCTGGCAGATTAGACACAATCAACAAGGTGAGGGAGGATATAAAGAAGACACTGGGTGAACAAAAAGAAGAAATCTAAAATTTGAAAAAAAACAATTCACAGAACTTATGGGAATGAAAGGCACAATAGAAGGGATGAAAAAAATGGAAACCTACACCAATAGATTTGAAGAGACAGAAGAAAGGAACAGTGAACTACAGAACTGGACATCTGAAATCTGATCCACAAAAGAAAATACAAGGAAAAGAATGGAAAAATATGAGCAGTGTCTCAGGGAATTGAATGACAAAATGAAGTGCATGAATATATGTGTTCTGGGTGTCCCAGAAGGAGAAGAGAAAGGAAAAAGAGGAGAAAGACTAATGGAGGAAATAAATCATTGAAAATTTCCCATCTCTTATGAAAGATATAAAATTACAGATCCAAGGAGTACAGTGTAACCCAAAGAGAATACATTCATATAGACATACTCCAAGACATGCCAAATGTCAAAGAGAAACGGAGAATTTTGAAAGCAGCAAGAGAAAAGCAATCCATCATATATAAGGGAAGCCCAATAAGACTATGTGTGGATTTCTCAGTAGAAACCATGGAGGCAAGAAGGCCGTGACATGATATATTTAAGATTCTAAAAGAGAAAAATTGCCAACCAAGAATTTTACATCCAGCAAAACTGTCCTTCAGAAATGAGG
The DNA here is from genome assembly GCF_023851605.1 of Tamandua tetradactyla. Classification (NCBI taxonomy): domain Eukaryota; kingdom Metazoa; phylum Chordata; class Mammalia; order Pilosa; family Myrmecophagidae; genus Tamandua; species Tamandua tetradactyla. Next base: position 36,006,732 of record NC_135331.1, on the reverse strand, counting down.
GGGAAGATTAAAATATTTTCAGACAAGCAATCACTGAGAGAATTTTGTGTCTAAGAGACCGGCTCTTCAAAAAATACTAAAGGGAACACTACAGGCATATAGGAAAAGTTCATAGAGAGAGGTCTGGAGAAGAGTGTAGAAATGAAGGCAAAAAGAGATACGATATATAAAATCCAAAATTCAAAATAGTAGAAGAAAGTACTGCCTTTACAGTAATAACACTAAATGTTATTGAAGTAAACACCCTAATCAAAAGACACAGACAGGCAGAATGGATAAAAAAAAAAATAGGACCCATCTGTATGCTGTCTATAAAAGACTCATTTTAGATCCAAAGACAAATATAAGTTGGAAGTGAAAGATTGAGAAAAGATATTTCATGCCAACAACAATCAGAAAAGAGCAGGAGTAGCTACATTAATTTTCAACAAATTGTCTTTAAATGTAAAACAATTAAGAGACAAAAAGGGGGTGCAAGGGTACTTCGGTGGTAGAATTCTCATCGCTGTGCAGATTGATATCCGGGTTCGATTCCTGGCCCTTGCACTTTCCAAACAAACAAATGAAAACCCAAACAAACAGAGTCAACAAATGGTGCTGCAATAAGGAGATACTCACACTGAAAGAGAATGAAATGTGACCCCTGCCATACAGCATACCAAAAAAAAAAAAAAAAAGGCAAAGGACACTATGTATTAATAAAAGGAACAATGCAACAAGAAGACATAAAAATCATAAATACTTGTGCATTGAGCCAGAGTGCTCCAAAGTACATGAGGCAAGCAATAACACTGAAGGGAGAAATGGACACCTCTACTATAATAGTTGGAGACTTCAATTCCCTGCTCTCATCCATCGATAGAATATCTAGACAGGATCAATAAACAAACAGAAAATTTGAATAATCTGATGAACAAACTAAACTTAACAGACACTTACCGAACATTTTGCCCCACAACAGCAGGATATACACCTTTCTCAAGTGCTCATGGATTATTCTCAGGGACAGACCATAAGCTGAGTCACAAAACAAGTCTCAATAAACTTAAAAAGACTGAAATCATAAAACAGACTTTCTTGGATCATAATGCAATGAAGTTGGAAATCAATAACAGGCAGAGGGCCATAAAATTCACAAATACATGGAAGCTAAACAACACACTTTTAAACAATCAGTGGGTTAAAGAAGAATTTATGAGAGAAATCAGTAAATATCTCAAGGCAAATGAAAATGAAAACATGACATGTCAAAATTTATGGAATGCATCAAGGGTAGTACTAAGAGGGAAATTTATTGCCATAAATGCCTATATAAAAAAAGAGAAAAACCTGAGGAATTAACTGTTCACTTGGAAGAACTAGAGAACAACAAACTAACCCGAAAGCAAAAAAAGAAAGAAAGAAAAAGAAAAAGAAAAAGGAAAGAAATAACAAAGATTAGAGATAAATGAAATCGAGAACATGAAAACAAATGAGAAAAATCAACAAAACCACAAGCTGGGTTCTCTGAGAAAATCAATAAAATTGACAGACCCTTAGCTAGAGTAATAAAAAAAAAATAGAGGATGTAAACAAATAAAATCAGAAATTGATGAGGAGACATAACTACCAACCCTGCAGAAATAAAGAAGGTAATGAGAGAATACTATGAGCAACTATATGCTAATAAACTAGACAACGTAGATGTAATGGACAACTTTCTAGAAAGGCACAAACAACCATCACTGACTTGAGAAGAAATAGATGACTTTAGCAAACCAATCACAAGTAAAGAGATTGAATCAGTCATCAAGAAGCTCTCCCTCCCAAACAGTTCAGGATCAGATGGCTTCACGTGTGAATTCAACCAAGAATTCACAAAAGAATTAGTACCAATTCCACCCAAACACTTCAAAAAAATTGAAGTGGAGGGAAAGCAACCTAATTCATTCTATGAAGCCAACATCACCCTAATACCAAAGCCAAAGATATCATCAGAAAAGAAAATTACAGACCAATCTCACTAATGAATATAGATGCAAAAGTCATCAATAAAATACTTGCAAATTGAATCCAGCAGCATATTAAAAGAATTATACACCACAATTGCAAAGAGATGGAAACAGCCAAAATGTCCATCAACAGAAGAATGGCTAAACAAACTGTGGTATATACATACGATGGAATATTATGCAGCTTTAAGACAAGATAAACTTATGAAGCATGTAACAACATGGATGGACCTAGAGAATATTATGCTGAGTGAGTCCAGCCAAAAACTAAAGGACAAATACTGTATGGTCCTACTGATGTGAACGGACATTCGAGAATAAACTTGAAATATGTCATTGGTAACAGAGTCCAGCAGGAGTTAGAAACAGGGTAAGATAATGGGTAATTGGAGCTGAAGTGATACAGACTGTGCAACAGGACTAGATACAAAAACTCAAAAATGGACAGCACAATAATACCTAATTGTAAAGTAATCATGTTAAAACACTGAATGAAGCTGCATCTGAGCTATAGGGTTTTTTTTGTTTTTTTTTTACTATTATTACTACTTTTATTTCTTTTCTCTATATTAACATTCTATCTTTTTCTGTTGTGTTGCTAGTTCCTCTAAATCGATGCAAATGTACTAAGAAACGATGATCATGCATCTATGTGATGATGTTAAGAATTACTAATTGCATATGTAGAATGGTATGATTTCTAAATGTCGTGTTAATTTCTTTTTTTTTTTCCGTTAATAAAAAAAAAAGAAAAAAAAAGAATTATACACCAATGCCAAGTGGGATTTATTCCCGCTATGCAAGGATGGTTTAACATAAGAAAACTGATTAATGTAATACACCATATCAATAAAAGCAGAAAAGCCACATGATCATTTCAACTGATGCAGAAAAGGAATGTGACAAAATTCAACATCCTTTCATGATGAAAACACTCCAAAGGATAGGAATGGAAGGGAACTTCCTCAACATGATAAAGGGAATATATGAAAAACCCACAGCTAACATCATCCTCAACGGGGAAAGACCAAAAGCTTTCCCTCTATGATCAGAAACAAGACACGGATGCCCACTGTCACTACTGTTATTCAACATTGTGCTGGAAGTTCTAACCAGAGCAATTAGACAAGAAAAAAGAAATAAAAGGCATCTAATTTGGAAAGGAAGAAGTAAAACTTTCACTGTTTGTAGATGATATGATACTATATGTCAAAAAGCCCCCAAAATCTACAGTAAAGCTACCAGAGCTAATAAATGAGTACAGCAAAATGACAGGGTACAAGAGAGAGATCAACACCCAAAAATCAGTAGTATCTATACACTAGTAATGAGCAATCAGAGGAGAAAATCAAGAAAAAGAAACCATTTACAACAGCAAACAAAAGAATCAAGTATCTAGGAATATATTAGACTAAGGATACAAAAGACATACTCAGAAAATTAAAAGAAATTGCTAAAATAAATCATGGAAGATGGAAATAAATGGATAGGCATAGCATGTTCATGGGCTGGAAGACTAAATATAGTTAAGATGTCATTCTACCCATACTGATTTTATAGATTCAATGCAATATCAATTAAAATCCCAAAAACTTACTTTGCAGAAACAGAAAAACCAAAAACCAAATTTATTTGGAAGGAAAGGGTGTGCTGAAGAGCTAAAAATATCTTGAGAAAGAAAAATGAAGTAGGAAGTCTCACACTACCTGACTTTAAAGCACATTACAAAGCTGCAGTGGTCAAAATAGCATTGTACTAGCATAAAGATAGATATACTGATCAATGGAATCAAATAGAGTATTCAGATATAGGCCCTCTCATCTATGAAGAACTGCTCTTTGATAAGACAGTCAAGCCAACCCTCCTGGGACAGAGCAGCCTCTTCAATAAATGGTGCTTGGAGAACTGGATATCCATATGCAAAAGAATGAAAGAGGATCCATATCTCATACCCTATACAAAAATTAACTCAAAATGGATCAAAGACCTAAACATTAGAGCGAAGACCATAAAACTTAGAAGAAAATACAGGGATATACGTTATAAAACTTGAAATAGGAGGCAGTTTCTTAGACCTTACACCCACATGAGTACTGAGAAAGAAAAAAATAAATGACAACTCCTCGAAATTAAACACTTCTGTGCATCAAGAACTTTGCGAAGAAAGTAAAAAGGCAACAAGATAAGAGTTTAGTATCCAGAACATTTAAAGAGATTCTTCAACTTAACAACAAAAAGACAAACAACCTAATTAAAAAATGGGCAAAAGACATGGACAGACACTTCTCAGAAGAGAAATACAAATGGCTAAAAGGCACATGAAAAGATGCTCAACTTCACTGGCTATCAGAGAAAAGCAAATCAAAACCACAATGAGATATCATCTGACACCCAGTAGTATGGCCACTACGAAAACAAAAACAAACAAAAAACAGAAAACAAATGCTGGAAAGGATGTGGAGAAAGAGGCACACTTATCCACTGTTGGTGGGAAAGTAAAATGGTACAATCACTCTGGAAGGCAGTTTGACGGTTCCTCGGGAAGTTAAATGTAGAATTGCCATATGATCCAGCAATTCCACTGCTAGGTATATATTCAGAGGACATGGTGGCAAGGCACAAATGGACATTTGCACACCAATGTTTACAGAAGCATTATTTACGATAGCCAAGAGATGGAAACAGCCCAAATGTCCATCAACGGACGAGTAGCTAAACAAGTCATGGTATACATATGATGGAATATTACGCAGCTTTAAAACAGAATAAAGTCACGAAGCATGTAACAATGTAGATGGACCTTGAGGACATTATGCAGAGTGAAATTAGCCAGAAACAAAAGGACAAATACTGTATGGTCTCACTAATATGAACTAACATTAATGAGTGAACTTGGTGAACTGAAGTTAAGGACACAGCTTATCAAGAGATAGAAATAGGGTAGAGATTGGGCAATCGGTGCTGAAGGAATACAGACTGTGTAACAGGACTGATTATAAAAATTCAGAAATGGACAGCACAATACTACCTGATTGTAGCACAATAATATAAGTTCACTGGATGAGGCTGAATGTGAGTATGATAGAGGGAGAAGGCTGGGGGCAAATATGAAACCAGAAGGGGAGACTGAGACAGTATAATTTAGGAATGCCTAGAGTGGACAACGATGGTGATTAAATGTGCAAATTAAAGAACATTTACCCAAATCAATAGGTCACTCCTTGATCTTGAGGCATGCTCTTGTGAAGCTTATGTATGTAGCAGAGAAGCTTAGCCTACCTATAGGTATGCCTAAGAGTTATTTGCAGAGGACCTCTAGTATTGCTCAGATGTGACCTCTCTCTCTCTAAGCCCAACTCTGCAAGTGAAACCATTGCCCACCCCCTATATGGGACATGACATCCAGGGGTCAAAATCTCCCTGGTGGCATGGGAGATGTCTCCCAGGGATGAGTCTGGCTCTGGTACCATGGGATCAAAAATGTCATCTTGACCAAAAGGGGGAAAAGAAGTGTAACAAAGAAGGTATCAGTGCTGAGAGAGTTCAAACAGAGTCAAGAGGCTGCTGTGGAGGTCACTCCTATGCAAGCTTCAGTTGCACATTGCAACCTACCAAAAGTTGCCAAACCCCAACCAAAACCAATCCTGCCAATCCTAAAGAACACCTACAGCATTATATAAGCTTCTACAAAGGTTCTATGCACTAGGGTAACATTCCAGAAACCTACAACCCCCAGATGGGTCCCTAGACCAGATAAGTCCTGAAATGCAGAGGAGCCAGCCTCTCCAGAACACCAAGTAGTTCCATCCCCCTATCCTATATTATCCACAGCCCTTTCCAACATGAAAAAGTTAGAATGGGCATAGCCCAAATACCCCTAAAGAATGGGAGAAAAATCAAATGGTGGAGTTATACAGAGAAGGTAGGGTTTAACAAACAAATATGACTGCAGAATCATTATATTGATATTTCTTTTTGTCTCCAATATCTTAGAGCAGCTAGAAGTAAAAACCTAAAATTGTGGAACTGTCACCCATACCAAACTCTGAAATCTGTTCTACAACTAATTGCTGTGATGTACTTTGAAATTTATTGTTTTTATATATAAGGTATTTTTTACAAAAAAGAAAAAAATTTTCTTCTAGCCTCCAGTGTTTTGGAACAGCTAGAAGGAAAAATGTGAAATAGTGGAATGGTAACCCATAACAAATTCTGAAATCTGTTGTGTATCTAGTTGTGGAAGTGTACTTTGAAAATCACTGCTTTTTCTTTCTTTTCTTTGTATATATGTGATATTTGACAATAAAAAAGTTTTAAAAAATAAAAAATTAAAGCCTGTTTAGATGTCCTTAAAAAAAAACAAACCATTTTTGCATGAGGGAGAACAAATGAATGTCAATATTACTGGGTGTTGAAAATAGATGGTATATAGGAAAAAGTAGGATCGACGCAAGCTAAGGTCTATAGTCAACAGTTACGCGGTAATATACTTCTGCTGAATGTAATAAAGGCATTATGCCAAAACAAAATGTCAATAGGTGGGGGGCATGGGAAAGGGGTATGGATTCTTTGTGGAAGAAAAGTAAATGTCTTCAGATAAGAGTATGGTCGCGGAGGCATGCCTATACAATTAGGCTAGATTGTATAATGTGTTAATAAGACTCTTTTAAAAATGAACAGAGAGAAACAAGTGCTAGAGAAAATGTGGAGCAAGAGATATACCTATTTATTGTCGCTAGGGAAACTGAGAGATGCAGTGCCTTGGAGAGCAGAATGGTGATTCCACAGGAGACTAGGGGTGGGTTTGCCATATGATCTTGAAACCCCACTGCTCAGTATATATTTAGAGGAACTGAGTGTGGGGACACAAATACACTGGTATTTCTGGCGGCAGGATTCCCAGTCCACAATGGAGGTAGCCTAAGGGTATGATGATAGAGGAATAGAAGGAGGAACTATGTTGCATGCATACTACTGTATGAGACCGCGAGAAGGAATGAAGTTGTGAGGCATGCAGCTAGGTGAATGAACCTTAAGGACTGTATGTTAAATGAAATGTCAGGAACAAAAAGACATATTTAATATTATCATGCCTCAATCATATGGACTAACTATAATATAAAAACTTGGCGAACTAAAGTCAAGAGCATGGGTTATCAGGTTGGGGCTTATTGTAAGCCTTTAAGCAGTCACAAAAATTCAGGAGGTGTAACTGTTAATTCTAAATTCTGAGATACTGAGCTGTTTGCATATAACATGGTCATTCCCAGGAACTTCAGGTATTTATGTGATACATGAGACTCAGAGCTCTGCAGCTATGAAAGTCAGCAGTACCCCATACAGGAACTGTTGAAAAAGTGATCAGACTTCGAACAGAGATATGAATGAAGGTAATCTAGACAGGACTAAGGTATATCAGAAAACATGGTAAAGGATGATACTGTCCATATTTTAAAACCTCAAATGCTGTGTGAGACTAAAGGGAGAGATGTTTTGGGGTGCAAAATTTATATTTTTGGTAGTGCATTTCCTAATTTAACTTGTATGGTCAGTTTAGTTGAACATCATAAGTACATGAAACCTTGAATAGGGCATGAGATTTTGTTGGTTTGTCCAGGTTAGTGTGATGGCCCCGCTATACTCCAGAGTAATTTGGGCAGTAAATAAAAAAGTATTTGCAAAGAACCCCTGGGGGACTGGGGAGAAAGGAGGAAATATTCAACTTCCCTATTTGGAGAATTTCTGATATTCAGTGGGGACAGCCAAATCAATAGGCCAAGCCCTCAATCTCGGGATTCATCCCTATGAAACTTAATTCTACCAAGGATAGGTTAAGCCTGCTTAAAATTAAGCCTAAGAGTCACCCCCAGAGAACTTCTTTTGTTGTTCAAATGTGACCTCTCTCTCTAAGCCAACTCAGCAGAGGAACTTACTTCCCTCCCTCCTATGTGAGACATGACTCCCAGGGATGTAAATCTCCCTGGCAACATGAGACAGAAATCCCAGGATGAGCTGGATCCTGGCATCAAGGACTTGAGAAAACCTTCTTTACCAAAAGGGGGAAGGGAGAAATGAGAAAAAATAGTGTCAATGGCTGGGAGATTTCAAACAGAGTCAAGAGGTCATCCTAGAAGTTATTCTCATGCATTACATAGATACCCCTTTTTAGTTTAAGGTGTACTGGAGTGTCTGGAGGGAAGTCCCTGAAACTTTTGAGCTCTGTTCCAATAGCTTTGATTCTTGAAGATGATTGTATAAAGATATAACATTTATAATGTAACTGTGTGATGTGAAAACCTTGTGTCTGATGCTCCTTTTATCCAGGGAGTGGACAGCTGAGTAAAAAAATATGGATAAAAAATAATTAATAGGGGGGACAAAGGGTAAAATAAATTGGGTAGATTTATTTATTTGACTAGTAGTCAATGAAAGGAAGGGGTAAGGTGTATAGTATATATGAGTTTTTAATTTCATTTTTCTGGAGTGATACAAATGTTATAAAAAATGATCATGTTGATGAATACGCAACTATGTGATGATATTGTGAACCACTGAGTGTACACCATGTATGGAATGCATGTGTGTGAATATTTCTCAATAAACATATTTAAAAAAAGAAACGTAGGGAACCTTCTTCAAGATCATGTGGTAGGCAGTAGTTTCTCAGACTTTACATCCAAAACATAAGCCATGAAAGAAAAAATAAATAAATGGGACCTCCTCAAAACTGCATATTTTCGTGCTTCAAAGAGCCCTGTCAAGAAGGTGAAAAGGCAACTTACTCAACTGGAGAAAAACCTGGGAAACCACAGATCTGATAAAGATTGATATCCAGCATATATAAAGAAATCCTACTACCCAACAATAAAAAGAAAAACAATCAAATTAGAAAATGGGCAAAAACATGAATCAACATTTTTCTAAGGAGATAATACAAATGGAGAAAAAGCACATGAAAAGACACTAAACTTCATTAGCTACTAGGGAAATGCAAATCAAGACCACTATGAGATATCATTTCATACCCACTACAATGGCCACTATTAAACTGAAAATTAAAAAGTGGAGTAGATGTGGAGAAATTGGAACACTTATTCACTACTGGTAGGAATGTAAAATGGTAAGGCTGCTGTGGAAGACAGACTGTCAATTCCTCGGGAAGAGAAGTAGAGAACTGCTATATGATCCAGCAATTCTGCCACCAGGAATATACCCAGAAGAATTCAGAGCAGAGATACGAACAGATGTTTGCACATGGATGTGCGTAGCAGCATCAGTAACAATTGCCAAGAGATGGAAGCAACCACTACCTATCAACCAATGAGTGGAAAAACAAAATGTGCTATGTACATGTGATGGAATATTATTCAGGTATAAGAAGGTGTGAAGTCTGGATGCATGCAACAACATGGAAAGACCTGGAGGACATTATGTTGACTGAAATAAGCCAGATGCAAAAGGACAAATATGGTATGATTTCACTAATATGAACTAAATATAATGAGCAAAAACATGGAATTAGCATCCTGAATACAGTTTACTGAAGACAGAATGAGGAAAGAGAATGGGGAACTAGTGCTTAACTTGTGCATAATTTTTCATTGAGATTGACTGTAAATGCTTGGAAATGGATAGAGCTGATGATAGCACATTAGCATGGGTGTAAATAACTGTGCTAAATCATGTGTGACTGTATTTGAAAGGGGAAGTGTAGGGTTGTATATATCTCTAGAAGGAAAGCTAAAGGATGAAACAAGAGACTGTATTAACAGTGAACCCTGTTGTGGATGATGAAAGCGGTTATTTGTACAAATACAAGAACACTCTTCCACAAATTAGAACATATATATATGTCACAACTACAAGGTGAAATAGGGTGGCATATGGGAAAAAATGCCTCAAATGCAAACTATGGACTAGAGTTAACAGTAATATCTTAATGTTCTTCCATCAATTATAAAAAGGCACCACACTGATGCTAAGTTTTAGTAATGGGAGCTGTAAGGGGAATGTTTTTTTTTCTTTTTGGGCTGTGAAAATGTTCTAAAATTGATTGTGATGAATGCACAATTCTAATCTATTACTGAAAACAACTGATTAAATACTTTGGATGGATTGTATGGTGTGTGAAAAAAATGTTTATTTAAAAAAAGAGAAGTAATTATCACAATCAAGTGGATTTTACTTTAGATATGTAAGTGTGATTCAACAGAAGAAAACCAATTAATGTACTGCATCACAATAACAAATCAAAGAGGAAAAATACAGGATTGATGCAGGGAAGGCATCTGACAAAATCCAGCATCCTTTCTTGATAAAAACACTTAAAAAAATAGGAGCATTTAGATCTAATATTTAGAAAGTCCCAAAACATATATGACAAAGTTCCCAGAGCTAATAAAGTGGCAGGATAAAAGATCAACTCAGAAAAATCAGTGGTATTTTTATACATTAGTAATGAGCAACTGGAGGATATCAAGAAAAAAAAATTCCATTTATAACAGCAGCTAAAAGTATTAAATATCTAAGAATAAACTTAACCAAGGATGTAAAGGACCCGTACTCAGAAAACTACACAACACTGCTAAAAGAAATTAAAGACCTAAATAAATGGACAAACATTCTGTGTTCAACAACTGGAAAGCTAAACATTTTTAAAACGTCAATTCTACCCAAAATGATTCGAGTTAATGAAATCACAATAAAAATTCCAACAGTCTGCTTTGCAGAAATGGAAAAGCCAATTAACAAATTTATCTGGAAAGGTAAGGGTCCCTGATGAGTTACAAATATCCCAAAAAAGAGTGCAGCAGGTCTCACAGTTTCTGACTTTAAAGCCCATTACAAAGCTACAGTTGTCCAACAGCATGGTGAAGACAGGAGTGCAGCAACATGAAGCCGTTTATACTGAGTCTCTGGTACAACCTTAGTTCCTGTCTCAGCAGCAGCAGCAGCAAGCACTGAGTAAAGAGTGCCTAGGAGGGCGGGCCGCGGTGGCTCAGCGGGCAAGAGTGCTTGCCTGCCATGCCGGAGGACCCCGGTTCGATTCCCGGCCCCAGCCCATGTAAAAAACAAACAAACAAACAAAATATAATAAAACAAGAAAATGTTTAAAAGATGTTTCCCTTTCTTCCTTCCTTCCTTCTCTCTGTCTTTCCTTCCCTTCCTCCCTCTCTCCTTAAAAAAAAAAAAAAAAAAAAAAAAAGAGTGCCTAGGAGAGCAGCTGGCCAAGATGCTGAATATCAAAATCTTTAGTGGCACTCTCCCCTCTTTGTCCGCCGGCCCGCCGCACGGCGCCCACGGCCCGCAGCAGCCGACCCGTCTGCCCTCCTCTTCCGTCTTTGTCCGCCGGCCCGCCACGTGGCGCCCACGCCCCGCAGCAGCTGACCCGCCCGCCCTCCTCTCCCCTCTTTGTCCGCCGGCCCGCCGCGCGGCGCCCACGCCCCGCAGCAGCCGACCCGCCCGCCCTCCTCTCCCCTCTTCCCCCTCCTGCTCCAGCGGCTCTCCAACCACCACAGTGCCCTCTTCTGCCTTCACCGGCTCCTTCGCCATCAGCCTCGACAGCCTTGCCACCCTCACCTTTCCTCCTCCAGAACAGCTACTGGGGGAGTGGAGACAATACAGAGCAGCTCCCGGAGCCACGACGGAGATCAACGGAACGGCGTACCCCATCCTGGAACGGCTGACTGTCTGGGAGAACCAGCTCCGGTGAGATCACCGAGGGGCGCGGGTTTTCCTGGGCGGGACGGCAAGCGGCCGGAGTCCCTCCCTTCCTCCTTCCCAGGCCAGCTGGCAGAATTGGGCAGGCGGTCCCCTTGGGACACGGCGGCTGGCGCCCCCACCACGCGAGGCCCCCTGCACCAACTGAGAGAATTGGGTCGAAAATCCTCAGACTGCGGAGAACGGTGACCAGGGGGTCCCTTCCAAACACGTGACTCCCCGGTACGGCTGGGAACAGTGCACTCTCCTGGACTGCACAGCTGGCGCCCTTCCGCCACGCTTGGTGTCCGGGCTGACTAGGAAATTCGGTCTGGTGCTCTCCCGTGCTGCGGCGGCCGGCAACCCTCCCCGTGTTCGGACCCCCGGGCCGGCTGGCACTCTTCCAAGACGCTTTGGCTGCCAAACCTCCCCTACGGCGAGAGTTTTCCAGAGTTAAAGGACCCACAGCAACTTTTACTGGTGGAGCCTGTAGACAAACGTGTGCCATGAGCGCCACCTACTGGGAAGGATAAGAAAAACAGAACCCAGAGCTTTCACAGAAAAATCTTTCAACCTGTGGGGTCCAACACCCAGGGAAATCTGACTAAATGCCCAGACACCAGCAGAAGATAACGGATCACGCTCAGAAAATTGAAAATATGGCCCAGTCAAAGGAACAAACCAATAGTTCAAATGAGATACAGGAGTTGAAACAACTAATGCTGAATATACGAACAGAAATGGAAAACCTCTTCAAAAACGAAATCGATAAATTGAGGGAGGACATGAAGAAGACATGGGCTGATCAAAAAGAAGAAATAGAAAAACTGAAAAAAAAATCACAGAGCTTATGGAAGTGAAGGATAAAGTAGAAAAGATGGAAAAAACAATGGATACCTACAATGATAGATTTAAAGAGACAGAAGATAGAATTAGTGATTTGGAGGATGGAACATCTGAATTTCAAAAAGAAACAGACACTATCGGGAAAAGAATGGAAAAATTTGAACAGGGTATCAGGGAACTCAAGGACAATGTGAACCACACAAATATAAGTGTTGTGGATGTCCCAGAAGGAGAAGAGAAGGGAAAAGGAGGAGAAAAACTAATGGAAGAAATTATCACTGAAAATTTCCCAACTCTTATGAAAGACCTAAAATTACAGATCCAAGAAGTGCAGCGCACCCCAAAGAGATTAGACCCAAATATGCGTTCCCCAAGACACTTACTAGTTAGAATGTCAGAGGTCAAAGAGAAAGAGAGGATCTTGAAAGCAGCGAGAGAGAAGCAATTCATCACATACAAGGGAAACCCAATAAGACTATGTGTAGATTTCTCAGCAGAAACCATGGAAGCTAGAAGACAGTGGGATGATATATTTAAAATACTAAAAGAGAAAAACTGCCAACCAAGACTCCTATATCCAACAAAATTGTCCTTCAAAAATGAGGGAGAAATTAAAACATTCTCAGACAAAAAGTCACTGAGAGAATTTGTGACCAAGAGACCAGCTCTGCAAGAAATACTAAAGGGAGCACTAGAGTCAGAAACAAAAAGACAGAAGAGAGAGACATGGAGAAGAGTGTAGAAAGAAGGAAAGTCAGATATGATATATATAATATAAAAGGCAAAATGGTAGAGGAAAATATTATCCAAACAGTAATAACTCTAAATGTTAATGGACTGAATTCCCCAATCAAGACATAGACTGGCAGAATGGATTAAAAAACAGGATCCTTCTATATGCTGTCTACAGGAAACACATCTTAGACTCAAAGATAAATATAGGTTGAAAGTGAAAGGTTGGGAAAAGATATTTCATGCAAATAACAACCAGAAAAGAGCAGGAGTGGCTATACTAATATCCAACAAATTAGACTTCAAATGTAAAACAGGTAAAAGAGACAAAGAAGGACACTATATACTAATAAAAGGAACAATTAAACAAGAAGACATAACAATCATAAATATTTACGCACCGAACCAGAATGCCCCAAAATACGTGAGGAATACACTGCAAACACTGAAAAGGGAAATAGACACATATACCATAATAGTTGGAGACTTCAATTCACCACTCTCATCAATGGACAGAACATCTAGACACAGGATCAATAAAGAAATAGAGAATCTGAATATTACTATAAATGAGCTAGACTTAACAGACATTTATAGGACATTACATCCCACAACAGCAGGGTACACCTTTTTTTCAAGTGCTCATGGATCATTCTCAAAGATAGACCATATGCTGGGTCACAAAGCAAGTCTTAAGAAATTTAAAAAGATTGAAATCATACACAACACTTTCTTGGATCATAAAGGAATGAAGTTGGAAATCAATAATAGGCGGAGTGCCAGAAAATTCACAAATACATGGAGGCTCAACAACACTCTCTTAAACAACAAGTGGGTCAAAGAAGAAATTGCAAGAGAAATTAGTAAATACCTAGAGGCAAATTAAATGAAAACACAACATATCAAAACTTATGGGATGCAGCAAAGGCAGTGCTAAGAGGGAAATTTATTGCCCTAAATGCCTTTATCAGAAAAGAAGAAAAGGCAAAAATGCAGGAATTAACTGTCCACTTGGAAGAACTGGAGAAAGAACAGCAAACTAATCCCAAAGCAAGCAAAAGGAAAGAAATAACAAAGATTAGAGCAGAAATAAATGAAATTGAAAACACGAAAACAATAGAGAAAATCAATAAGACCAGAAGTTGGTTCTATGAGAAAATCAATAAGATTGATGGGCCCTTAGCAAGATTGACAAAAAGAAGAAGAGAGAGGATGCAAATAAATAAGATCAGAAATGGAAGAGGAGGCATAACTACTGACCTCACAGAAATAAAGGAGGTAATAACAGGATACTATGAACAACTTTACGCTAATAAATACAACAATTTATATGAAATGGATGGGTTCCTGGAAAGACATGAACAACCAACTTTGACTCAAGAAGAAATAGATGACCTCAACAAACCAATCACAAGTAAAGAGATTGAATTAGTCATTCAAAAGCTCCCTAAAAAGAAAAGTCCAGGACCAGATGGCTTCACATGTGAATTCTATCAAACATTACAGAAAGAATTAGTACCAACTCTCCTCAAACTCTTCAAAATAATCGACGTGGAGGGAAAACTACCTAATTCATTCTATGAAGCCAACATCACCCTCATACCAAAACCAGGCAAAGATATTACAAAAAAAGAAAAGTACAGACCAATCTCTCTAATGAATACAGATGCAAAAATTCTCAATAAAATTCTAGCAAATCGTATCCAACATCACATTAAAAGAATTATACATCATGACCAAGTAGGATTCATCCCAGGTATGCAAGGATGGTTCAACATAAGAAAATCAATTAATGTAATACACCACATCAACAAATCAAAGCAGAAAAATCACATGATCATCTCAATTGATGCAGAGAAGGCATTTGACAAGATTCAACATCCTTTCCTGTTGAAAACACTTCAAAAGATAGGAATACAAGGGAACTTCCTTAAAAGGATAGAGGGAATATATGAAAAACCCACAGCTAATATCATCCTCAATGGGGAAAAATTGAAAACTTTCCCCCTAAGATCAGGAACAAGACAAGGATGCCCACTATCACCACTATTATTCAACATTGTGTTGGAGGTTCTAGCCAGAGCAATTAGACAAGAAAAAGAAATACAAGGCATCAAAATTGGAAAGGAAGAAGTAAAACTATCACTGTTTGCAGACGATATGATACTATACGTCGAAAACCCGGAAAAATCCACAACAAAACTACTAGAGCTAATAAATGAGTACAGCAAAGTAGCAGGTTACAAGATCAACATTCAAAAATCTGTAGCATTTCTATACACTAGTAATGAACAAGCTGAGGTGGAAATCAAGAAACGAATCCCATTTACAATCGCAACTAAAAGAATAAAATACCTAGGAATAAATTTAACCAAAGAGACAAAAAACCTATATAAATAAAACTACAAAAAACTGCTAAAAGAAATCACAGAAGACCTAAATAGATGGAAGGGCATACCATGTTCATGGACTGGAAGACTAAATATAATTAAGACGTCAATCCTACCTAAATTGATCTACAGATTCAATGCAATACCAATCAAAATCCCAACAACTTATTTTTCAGAAATAGAAAAACCAATAAGCAAATTTATCTGGAAGGGCAGGGTGCCCCGAATTGCTAAAAACATCTTGAGGAAAAAAAACGAAGCTGGAGGTCTCGCGATGCCGGACTTTAAGGCACATTATGAAGCTACAATGGTCAAAACAGCATGGTATTGGCATAAAGATAGATATATCGACCAATGGAATCGAATAGAGTGTTCAGATATAGACCCTCTCATCTATGGACATTTGATCTTTGATAAGGCAATCAAGCCAATTCACCTGGGACAGAACAGTCTCTTCAATAAATGGTGCCTAGAGAACTGGATATCCATATGCAAAAGAATGAAAGAAGACCCGCATCTCACACCTTATACAAAAGTTAACTCAAAATGGATCAAAGATCTAAACATTAGGTCTAAGACCATAAAACAGTTAGAGGAAAATGTAGGGAGATATCTTATGAATCTTACAACTGGAGGTGGTTTTATGGACCTTAAACCTAAAGCAAGAGCACTGAAGAAGGAAATAAATAAATGGGAACTCCTCAAAATTAAACACTTTTGTGCATCAAAGAACTTCATCAAGAAAGTAGAAAGACAGCCTACACAATGGGAATCAATATTTGGAAATGACATATCAGATAAAGGTCTAGTATCCAGAATTTATAAAGAGATTGTTCAACTCAACAACAAAAAGACAGCCAACCCAATTACAAAATGGGAAAAAGACTTGAACAGACACCTACCAGAAGAGGAAATATGGATGGCCAAGAGGCACATGAAGAGATGCTCAATGTCCCTGGCCATTAGAGAAATGCAAATCAAAGCCACAATGAGATATCATCTCACACCCACCAGAATGGCCATTATCAACAAAACAGAAAATGACAAGTGCTGGAGAGGATGCGGAGAAAGAGGCACACTTATCCACTGTTGGTGGGAATGTCAAAGGGTGCAACCACTGTGGAAGGCAGTTTGGCGGTTCCTCAAAAAGCTGAATATAGAATTGCCATACGACCCAGCAATACCATTGCTAGGTATCTACTCAAAGGACTTAAGGGCAAAGACACAAACGGACATTTGCACACCAATGTTTATAGCAGCGTTATTTACAATTGCAAAGAGATGGAAACAGCCAAAATGTCCATCAATAGAAGAATGGCTAAACAAACTGTGGTATATACATACGATGGAATATTATGCAGCTTTAAGACAAGATAAACTTATGAAGCATGTAATAACATGGATGGACCTAGAGAATATTACGCTGAGTGAGTCCAGCCAAAAACTAAAGGACAAATACTGTATGGTCCCACTGATGTGAACGGACATTCGAGAATAAACTTGAAATATGTCATTGGTAACAGAGTCCAGCAGGAGTTAGAAACAGGGTAAGATAATGGATAATTGGAGCGGAAGGGATACAGACTGTGCAACAGGACTAGATACAAAAACTCAAAAATGGACAGCACAATAATACCTAATTGTAAAGTAATCATGTTAAAACACTGAATGAAGCTGCATCTGAGCTATAGGGTTTTTTTTTTTTTTTACTATTATTACTACTTTTATTTCTTTTCTCTATATTAACATTTTATATCTTTTTCTGTTGTGTTGCTAGTTCCTCTAAACCAATGCAAATGTACTAAGAAACGATGATCATGCATCTATGTGATGATGTTAAGAATTACTGAGTGCATATGTAGAACGGTATGATTTCTAAATGTTGTGTTAATTTCTTTTTTTTTTTCTTTCTTTCCGTTAATAAAAAAATTAAAAAAAAAAATCTTTAGTGGCAGATCTCACCAGGACTTATTCCAGAAAACTGCCGACCACCTGGGCCTGGCAAGAGGCAAGGCTGTGACTAAGAAATTCAGCAACCAGGAGATTTGTGTGGAAATTGGAGTGTACCTGGAGAGGATCTGTACTGTTGAGGGTGGTTGTGGTGAAATCAACAACAATCTCATGGAGCTTTTCATTATGATTAATGCCTGGAAGACTGCTTCAGCCAGCCAGGTTACAGCAGTCCCATGCTCCTGTTATGCCTGCCCAGCAGGATGAGAAAGATAAGAGCTGGACCCCAATCTTGACCAAGTTTGTTGCAAATATGCTATCTGTAGGAGGAGCTGATCACATCATCACCATTGACCTACATGCTTCTCAAATCCAGGGCTTTTTTTAATATTCTAGTAGACAATTTGTATGCAGAACCAGCTATCCTGAAGTAGATAAAGGGAGTATCTCAAGTGGAAGAACTGCACTACTGTCTGACCACCGCTGGTGGAGCTAAGAGAGTGACCCCTGTTGCAGACCGGCTGAATGTGGAACTTGCCTTGATTCACAAAGAATGGAAGAAGGCCAATGAAGTGGACTCCATGGTGCTGGTAGGAGATGTGAAGGATCGAGTGGCCATCATTGTGGATGACATAGCTGACACTTGTGGCACAATCTGTCATACGGCTGACAAGTTCTGTCAGTTAGAGCCATTAGAGTTTATGCTATCTTAACTCAAGGAATCTTCTCTGATCCAGCCATTTCTTGCATTAAAATGTGTGTTTTGAAGCAATAGTAGTCACCAATACTATATCTCAGGAGGAGAAGATGAAGCATTGCTCCAAAATACAGGTGATCGATTTATCTCTATGATTCTTGCAGAAGCCATCAGGAGAACTCACAACGGGCAATCTGTTTCCTACCTATTCAGCCTTGTCCGTTTGTAAAAGAATAACTTCTGGGATTTCTGTTATTGTTGTTAACATTTTTTTTATTGTGAAACATAACATATATACAAAAAAGCGAGAAATTTCAAAGTATATTTTAACAAGTGGTTTTAGAATAAATGCCACCAAATTATGGTACAGGCTACTATTCCACCATTTCAGATGTTTCCTTCTAGCTGCTCTTAGACACTGGAGCCTAAAAAGAAAGATCTAAGGCTTTCTAAAAATAAAATCAATCTTGCCCCTTGTTTTCCCTCGGTATCTGATAAAAAGTTCAGCAGAAAACCCAGCTTGCTCCAGTGTAGCTTTCTACATCCCACACCAGGTATCTGAGAGTTTATCCTAAATCGAGGAAAAACAGATTGAGATTAACTGCTGGAATCTCCTACCTGCGTCAGTTAATTCTGGCTTCTTTGATACTGTGAGCCTTGCAGCTTAAAATACAGCTCAATGGCAGCAAGATTTCAGACTTCTGAGGGTGTGTGAATGTGCCTCGAGAAGCTCAGACAATACCGCACATGTATGCTTCAGGGTTTTCTTTGTTCAGAACAGTTAGCAACAAAGCCAGACCAACTCTCCCAATCTCCCAAGTGTCGCCAGTTCTCCAAGTTCCATGGTAAAGTAAGGCTAGAGCCCTAGGCAACCCCAGTCTAGTACCGGTTACTGAGCTTCCCCTAAGGCAGGGGGCATGCAGCTTTCAGCCACTGGGCAGTCACAGGGGAAGCAGCACAGGGCAACAAATGCCTCTCGGGAAGAAGAAAACTCGAGCAGCACTATCACCTAAGGGACTATATGTATCTTGGATTCTCCTTTGTACTTCTTCCTTTTGATTTGGCATTACCTTCAGTCATCATCACTTTTTACAGGCTAAATATCCTCTTGGGACCAAATGATCAGCACACCATAGTCCTATGGAAAGCTGTGTAAACTCTAACATTTACATCAGACAATACTGCTGTAGCTCAATCGTCCTTAGCTGGATGCCAACGTGGTAGTACATCTTAGGTGATGGTGTAGTGCCACTTCATTAATTTAAATACTGAATTTTCAGATTAAATAGATTACATTTCTGATTCTCTTTTCCACATTTGATAAGCAGTTTATTCCTGCCCCCTCAACAGCCAGACTTTTAAATATTTCAATTTTTTTTAATAAAATTTAACACACAAACATTCTTAAACTACAAACATTCCATACATGGTATACAATCAATGACTCACAATATCTTCACCATGATCAATTTTTAAAACATTTGCATCACTCCAGCAAAAGAAATAAAACACGATGATACTGTGAACCACTGACTGTAACCACATCAAAAATGTTTGTATATTTGTCTGTTGTTTACAACAAAAAACTTAAAAAAAAAAAGGCTATCACCACTGGAAATGTATTTTAGATGTGTTGCTTAAAAAGAAAAGAGAAGAATTGTTAGCAGACTGAAAATCACTAAATTGAAATATTTAAAAGTCTAATTTTCACTTTTCAAACTGTTAAATTTTTATAAACTTGTAAGTATAACTGCACTGAGCAATCAGATTTTATGAACCACAAAGTCCTGTGTAAATATCCACAGGCACATTTAGAGTTGGACTCTGTTTACAAAAACTGTTGTACACAGATCTAAATTAATTAAAATCATTCCATCTTTTGGGGGAACATTAAAAAAAAAGAAAAAACTCATACATACCACACACCCCCATGCCTCCCTCTCATTGACCACCAGCATTTCCATTTACCCATTTTAACCTTTGTTCCCCATTATGTTTTATCCGTATTTTTGACTCATCTGTCCATACCCTAGATAAAAGGAGCATCAGACACAAGGATTTCACAATCACAGTCATATTTGTAAAAGCTATATCATTATACAATCACCTTCAAGAAACAAGGCCACTAGAACACAACTCTACAGTTTCAGGCACTTCCCTCTAGCCACTCCAGTACACTGTAAACTAAAAAGGGGATATCTAAGAATATAAGAATAACCTCCAGGATAACCTCTCGACTCTGCTTGAAGTCTCCTACCCACTGATAATATTTTTTTTCATTTCTCCCTTCCCCCTTTTGGTCAAGAAGTTTTTCTCAATACCCAGCTCATCCCAGATTTCTGTCCCACATCGCCAGGGAGATTTACACCCCTGGGAGTCATGTTCCATGTAAGGAGGGAGGGCAGTGACTACACTTATCGCGTTGGCTTAGAGAGTGAGGCCACATCTGAGCAACAAAAGAGTTCTCTGGGGGTGACTCTAGGCCTACTTTTAAGTAGGTTTAGCTTATCCTTTGTAGGAATAAGTTTCATAGGGACAAACCACAAGACTGAAGGGTCAGCCTATTAATTTGGTGTCCCCACTGCTTGCAAGAATATCAGAAATTCTCCAAATGGAGAAGTAGTCAATTGATTTTTGGTAAGGCTGCCAAGTCTACTCAACTGGGACAGAATGGTCTCTTCAACAAATGTTGCTGGGAAAATATATTCATATGCAAAAGAATGAAAGAGGATCCTTACCTCACATTTTATCCAAAAATTAACTCAGAATTCACCTAAATATAAGAACCAGGACCAAAGAACTCCTCAAAGAAAATGTAGGGAACCATCTTCAGGATCTCATGTGAGGCAATGGTTTCTTAGACCTTACACACAAAACAAAAGCAATGAAAGAAAAAATAGATAAGTGGGATCTCCACAAAATTAAAAACATTTGTGCTTCAAAAGACTCACAAAAGTGAAAATACACTTTCGTATTTTGTCCCCTATCCAATGGAACAAACCACATATCCAATAAGGGCTTAATATGCAGAATATTTAAAAATTCTTAAATTCAACAATAAAAAAACAACCAAATTTAAAAATGGGCAAAAGCTTCCCCCTCCTACATAGGACATGACTCTCAGGGGTGTAAATTTCCCTGGTAACATGGGAAAGAATGCCTGCGGATGAGCTGGACCGGGCACCATGGGACTGAGAAAGCCTTCTTGGGTTTTCAAACAGAGGTGAGAGGTTATCCTGGACATTATTCTTACACATTATATAGATATCCCTTCTTAGTTTATGATGTATTGGAGTAGAAGTATCTGAAATAGTTGAAAAACAGCTGAAATGTGTTCCAGTAGCCTTGATTCTTGAACTTGGCCATATAACTATATAGCTTTTACAACGTGACCATGTGATCATGAAAACCTTGTGTCTGATGCTTTTAGCCAGGGTATGGGCAGAGAAGTAAAAAAATAGGATAAAAAATAAATAATGGGGGGATAGAGGGTGAAAAATTGGTCAGATAAAATACTGGAGGTCAATGACAAGGGGTAAGGGACACGGGATATATAAGTTTTTTCTTTTTTCTTTTTGTTTTTCTGGAGTGACACAAATGCTTTAAAAATGACCATGTTGATGAATACACAACTATGTGATGATACTGTGAGCTACTGATTGTATACTATGGGTAGACTCTATGCGTGTGAAGATTTCTCCATAAAAATATTAAAACAAAAAATAGGCAAAAGACTTACATACACATTTCTCTAAAAAGGGTATACAAATGGCTTAAAAATACATGAAAAGATGCTCAATATCAGTAGCTATTAGGGAAATGCAAATCAAAACCAAACTGAGGTAGCATTTAACATCTATAACAATGGCCACTATTAAACAAATAGGAAACTACAAGTGTTGGAGAGTATCTGCAGAAACAGGAATATTTGTTCATTGCTAGTGGGAATGTAAAATGGTTCAGCTGCTGTGGAAGACAATTTGACAGTTCTCTACTTAGGAGCTAAGTAGAGAACTGCCATATGATCTGACAATCCCATTATTAGGTATACACCCAGAAGAACTGAAAGCAGGGACACATACATTTTCGCACCATATTCACAGAGGCATTATTCACAAATGCCAAAAAATGGAAGCAACCTAAGTGTCCATTAATCAGTGAATCGATAAATAAAACCTGGCATATACATACAATGGAATATTAGCAATATGAAGTCTTGATGCATGTGACAACATGGATGAACCTGGAGGACATTATGCTGAGTGAATTAAACCAGATGCAAAACAGCAACTATGGTATGATCTCACCAATATAAACTAAATATAATGAGCAAACTGCAAACTCATGTAGTTTACATCTAGAATATAGGTTATCAGAAGGTAGAATGAGGACAGAGCATGGGGAACTGCGATGCTTAATTTGTGCACAATTTTTCAATAAGGTTGACTGTTACCAGTAGGGTGGTACATGGAAAAAAATGCACCTCATACAATATGCAAGCTATGGACTAAGGCTAACAGTAACATCTTAATGTTCCTCCATCAGTTGTAACAAAGGTACCACACTGATGCTAAGTATCAACAGAGGGGGGTATAAATGGCAAGGGGTTTTACTTTTTGGAGCTATGAAAATGTTCTAAAATTGACTGTGGCTATGAAAGCACATCTCTGTGATTACCCTGGGAGCCAATGATTGTACACTTTGGATGAATTACAGGGTGCGTGAAAAAACAAAAACACATTATGGAGTGGGGCATGCCCGGCAACCAGGTTCTCACCATGAGCGGCCTGGCCTTCATCAATACCAGTGAGGAAGACCAGGCTGCTGAGGTTTGGACTTATTTGAAATCTAAAGGAGCTGAAATTTCAGAAAAGAACTCAGACGGTGGACTCCATGTAGATTTAGCTCAGATTATTGACGCCTGAGATGTGGGTCTGAAGGAAGAAGATAAAGATGTTGAAAGTGTGATGAACAGCATGGTATCCCTCCTCGTAATACTGGAGCCAGACAAGCAAGAAGATCTGATTGAAAGTCTGTGTGAAAATCTGGTCAAATTTCGGGAAGACAAACATCCATCTCTGAGGCTGCAGTTGCTAAGCAACCTCTTTCATGGGATGAATAAGAATATTCCTGTAAGATACACAGTGTACTGCAGCCTCATTAAAGTGGCAGCATTTTATGGAGCTATCCAGTACATTCCAACTGAGCTGGATCAAGTTAGAAAATGGATTTCACCAGTGAAAAAACCACACCATTTTAAGGCTACGTTATAAGGCACTTGTGGACTGTAAGAAAAGTGATGCTGCTTCAAAAGTCATGGTGGAATTGTTAGGAAGTTACACAGAGGACAGTGCTTCTAGGGCTAGAGTTGATGCTCATGGATGTATTGTATGAGCTTTGAAAGATCCAAATGCATTTCTTTTTGATCATCTTCTTACTTTAAACAAGTCAAGTTTTTGGAAGGCAAGCTTATTCATGATCTTTTAGCCATTTTTGTGAGCGCTAAATTGGCATCATATGTCAAGTTTTATAAGAATAATAAAGACTTCATTGATTCACTTGGACTATTAGATGAACAAAATACAGCAAAAATGAGACTACTCACTTTTATAGGAATGGCAGTAGAAAATAAAGAAAATTTTTTTGACACAATGCAGCAAGAACTTCAGATTGGAGCTGAGGAAGTTGAAGCATTTGTTATTGATGCAGTAAGAACTAAAATGGTTTACTGCAAAATTGATCAGACCCAGAGAAAAGTAGTTGTCAGTCACAGTAGACATCAGACATTTGGAAAACAGCAATGGCAGCAACTGTATAACACACTTAATGCCTGGAAACAAAAATTGAACAAAGTGAAAAACAGCCTTCTGAGTCTCTCTGATACCTGAAATTTTATGAATATTATTTTGTTCTTTTTGGAAAAAAGAATCCAAACCTTAGTAAATCATTATAAGTTGAACTCTGAAAAAAAAAACCCAACGCTTCTTCTGTAGGACAGGTCATGCTATAGGTTCTCGGAACAAAACAATGTCCCAGCACCCACACAAGCAAATAAATTAAACAGGTGTTCCTCAGATAGTGACAATCAATGGGGAAAAACAAAAGAGAGGGGACTATTACTTAATATAGTGAGTGTAAACACATTTCTGGTATTACTATAATCCATGCAAGAAATGATGGTGGTTTCTATGTTTGTTATGGTTTTCAATAAAAAAGAAAGAAAGAAAGAAAGAAAGAAAGAAATGATGGTGGTTTGGCCCCGGGTGGTTATAAAAATAGCTAATACTTAAATGGTGCTTACCAAGTGTTGGGTACTCTTCTAAAGTCATTCAATCCCACAACAACCTTTTGAGTAGGTAACTGCTATAAGCCCCATTTTAAAATGAAGAAACTGAGCAACAGAGAGATAATACAACTTTTCCAACGTCACACAGCTAATATACGGGGATACCTCAGAGTGTGCACTCTTGGGGCTCTGCAACCCTTAGAGGGAGGTAGCAGGATGAGCCCAGGACTTGCTGTGGAAGGGCAGGAGAAGGGAAGGGGAAGAGGGAGGGGGAGGGGGAGGAGTCAAGGAGAACACTCCCAATCAGTTCTAAGGTCCCTCACTCTTCAAAATAAGCAGACTTTCAAGGATAGCCTGACATTTGAGAAAACCCTCTTTTGGGTAAGATAGTGACCAACACAAATAGACAAAAAGAAACATGAAGGAATCAGACAATGCAGGGGAAAACAACTACAGTGAATATTCTCAGACAAGATATACTACACTCATGAAAAGCAAGTTGTTATTTTTAAAGGGAAGAGACAGAATTGGCAAAGCTCCTGGAAATAAAATGCAGTAGAAAAGATAAATGCTTTCAGAAGGATGGAAGAAAAAAAAACGGAACTATTAACCTTTACCACCAGGGAAACGCCTGATACTATGTGAAACATCAGGGACACCCAAATCAACAGGCCAAGTCCTTGATCTTGAGATTTGCTCTTGTGAAGCTTATGTATGTAGCAGAGAAGTTTAGCCTACCTATAGGTAGGGCTAAGAGTTACTTCCAAAGGACCTCTTCTGTTGCTCAGATGTGACCTTTCCATCTCTAAGCACAAGTCTGCAAGTGAAATCACTGTCCTCCCCCTTTGTGGGACATGATATCCAGGGTAAAAATCTCCCTGGCAGTATGGGAGATGACTCCCAGGGATGAGTGTGGCCCTGACACTGTGGGATTAACAATGCCATCCTGACCAAAAGGGGGAAAAGAAGTATAACAAATAAGGTATCAGTGGCTGAGAGTTCAAATAAGAGTCAAGTGGCTACTGTAGAGGTCACTCTTATGCAAGCTTCAGTTAGACATTGTTACCTACCATAACTTGCCAAACTCCAACCAAAACCATTCCTGCCCATCCTAAAGAACACCTAGGGCATTACATAAGACACTACAAAGGTTCCATGCACTAGGGTAACTTTCCAGAAACCTACAACCTCCAGATGGTACCAGGACCAGATAAGTCCTGAAATGCAGAGGGGCCAGCCTCTCTAGAACAACTAATTCCATTCCCCTACTCCATATTATCCACAGCCCTTTCCAACATGAAAAAGTTAGAATGGGCATAGGCCAAATACCCCTAAACAGTGGGAGAAAGATCAAAGGTGATAGTGAAATTATACAGAGAAGGAAAGGTTTAATAAACTAGTATGACTGCTGAATCATTATATATTTCTTTTTGTCTCTGGTATCTTAAAGCAGCTAAGGTTACAATTGTGGAATTGTAACCCATACCAAACTCTGAAATCTGTCCTACAACTAATTATTGCGATGTACTTTGAAATATATTGCTTTTTTGTATATATGCTATTTTTCACAAAAAAAAAAAAGAAAAAGAAAAGAAAATCTTCTAGCCTCCAGTGTTTTGGGGCAGCTAGAAGGAAAAATCTGAAATACTGGATTGATAACCCATAACAAACTTCGAAATTGCTCTGTAACTACTTGTGGAAGTGTACTTTGAAAAGCATTGCTTTTTCTTTCTTTTCTTTGTATATATGTTATTATTTTAACAATAAAACGTTTAAAAAATGCTGTCAAAACTTTTTTTAAAAAGTCACACTGTAAATGGCTGGGAATAGCAAGTTCAACGAAGAAGAGGCAGGCTGTGATTTTCAAGAGCCTAAGGAAAAATATTCTACTCAAATCTGTTCATCTAGAGGTGAGTTCTCTTATCTGTTCTTTTTTAATCATATTCATACTGAATTTAGTTGAACAAATTTGTAAGAGAAACAAAAAAGCAAAAAGCCATACATTCCAATAATAAGACTAATTTTTACTTACTGAGTTAGCAAAGATATTTTTAAGTAAGACCCCAGGCTAGGAAAGGTTACTTGAAAAACTAGTTCTTTTAGTCCTTGCTGATTGGAGAATAAATTGGTAAAAGCTAGTGTGTTTTTTTTTTGGTAAAAGGTTTTTGAAGACCAACTTGCCACCCCTCCATGGGGGCCAGGCCCAGGTTTGCTAATGGATGCCAAGGTGGACACTGCCTCAATGATTCCACTTATGGAAATATATCTTAAGGAAATTATTCTAAATTTAGGAATATCTTTATGTATAAAGGTGCTTATTACAAAGTTATGGATAACAACTAAAAGGCAAATAAATAAAAAAAAAGGAAGCAAAATAAAGTTCCCTCAATAAAAATGATAGTGTCAGTATATTCATTTTGTGCATTAATATTCATGTTGCCACACCTTATATTTAGGAAGAGATAAACTCATAGGGGAAAACAGTCTACATTACTTTGTGAAGGAAAAAGAACAGGATAAACAAAAATTTCAACAATAATGAGAATGGCAGCTAACATTTACGATGTCCTGTGTAGCAGGCAAACACTGTTCAAAGCACTTAACTAAACTGCCTCATTTAATTCTCAAAACTGCACTATGCACGTTTCACAGATAAAGAAACCGAGTGTGCTGTGAGAGGCAAGTCAGAATTACACCCCAGGATGATCACTGCTGTGTGAAGCAAACTGTCCCCAAATGAGGATTAGAGTCCCTTCTTTGCCCACATTCAGACCACTGCCCACTCCTGCCAACCACACTCCTGACCCATGCGGTACCTACCTAGTGCTGAACTCCAGAAATCAGAGATAAGCAGATCCTCCCTGTCAAGAAAAAAAATGAAGTGGTCAATCCCCATTCTTTCCAGAGCCATCCTCCCAGTGATTCTTCCAGTGATTCTCCAGCCCGTGAGCATGGTGCAGTGAGGAGGAGGGAGTGCCATCAGATGGATGGACCACCCCTTCCGGAGTGACAGGAGGAAGAGGACATGTGGCAAACAAGCCCAGGGCCAAAGTGGGTGGGTGCTGCTGTTGCCAGAAGGCGTGAAGGAGAGGTTCCTGGTGGAGGAGGCCCCAATTCCCAGGTGACCTCCATCAGAATAGGGCATGGGTTTGTTCTGTTCTCTGTGATATCCTTTGTCCACAACAGAGCCTGGCACAGAGGAGCAGCTCAATAAGCAGCTGTTAAATACACAGATTAAGCCTTTCTAAACTTTAGTTCTCATCTTTAAAACAGGGATATGAATTAAACCTGCCACAGAGGATTACAGGGGGATAACTGTTAGCACAGTTAATGCACATAGCAGGTACTCAAGAGACGGTCTTAATTTTCAGTAATACTAAAGTGAAAGTAGACGAAGAGTGTGTCTGGGCTTTGTTGTTCAAGTTAACTGGTTTCCACCAACTCACAGAAAATAAAATCAACAGTGAATGAAAATGAACTGGGCTTGAACCCACACTCCATAACCAGGGACAGGATTAAGGATTAGAGCCTGAGGTTTAGAGAGAATTGAAAAAATCTGTCAAGAGCCTATTCATAGAGCGAAAAGGAGTGTTTTACTGTAAGGGGGGAATACTTGGGAAACTGGTAAGTGTATGAACTTGAGAGCGGTAATATAAAATGCTGAGCCCCTTCCTACTCAAAGCAGTGGTGACTCTTTCCTTCACCTCAAACTGTCCTGTGAATGGAATCTTTTGTGGCCCAGGAAAAGCTTTATTAAGCACTTCCCACCCCAAATCTTCACCTTATCTCCTGATCTGTAAGCCCACCAAAGCAGCGATGTTAAGGTTTAAGTGGCCTCTTTAAACTGGCAAAAAGCTTTAAAGGGTGAGGGAAGAGTCTATGAGCCAATTCACACCTGGGTGAGAGTTAGTCTTTGAAGGCAGAGATCAGAATAGGGGTTATCATAGAAGGCAATGACTGGAAGGCGGCCTAAGGGAAGCTTCTGAGGGCCAGTAAGGTTTAGTTTCTTAGTCTGAGTCGATGACATGGGTCACAGTTTGCAAGGATTCACTGAGCTACACAATTATGCCCTGTGTACTTTCCTGGTATGTATGTTAGACCTCAGTATTTTTGTTTTTAAAGGAGATGTAAAAGGCTTCCTCCTGTGAGTTGGGATTAGAGATTGTGCAAAGTTGATGGGCCCCAGTTTGTTAGGGTGGGGTTGGGGACAGAAGTACAGTGAGAAGCAGGGCTCTCAAGGGGTTACTGAAGAAGTCAAGGAAGAACAACAAGGTCAAAGGTTCTGGAAAGAGCCTTAGCATACAGTAACTCCCCAGGTGCACTCACTCTTGCTGGCACTTCCTGAGATCCTAAAAAATGCCACTGTTGTTTTCTTCTTAAGCTTTGGTAGCTGGTCAGCAATTTCTTTCTATTCAGTGGCCACCTTTGGGTCACCACTGCCTCTTGGCCCTACTTTCCCCCTTTTAGGAAAGGAGAAGCTCATGAAATGAGTCTAATCTCTCACCCTTGTGATGGTCCTTCAAATGTTGACATATAGTACTAACAAAAGCTGTTATTTATTGACTCTTCACTGCATTGCAAATAAAGATAATATTACTAAACAGCAGGTATTATTTGCTGAGTGTTTCCTGTGTTAGGCACTGTTCTAGGTGCTTCTAAGGTACAGAGCAATGGTGGGGATAGTAGGGCTAGTCGTCCGGATAATGTAGAGTCTGAAGCACAGGTTTCTGAGTCACAGAGCCGTGGATTTGAAATCTGATTTCACACTTTCTCCGTATCTCTTTAAGACTGAGTTTCCTACCTCCTAGCGTGGCTGCGATGCTCAGAATTTATGGTAAAGCACGTGTTGAATGCTTACTCTAGTGCCAAGCACAGCTGCTCAATAAACTAGTGATACTAATAATGTAGATGATGATGACGTGTTCGTTTTGCTTCCCTCGTGTTAACACCCATCAATACTGGCATATTTATAGCGAATACTCCTATAGCGCTCACCAAGCGTCAGGCGTTGCTCTAAGTGGTTTACATTTAATAATTCATTAAGTCCTCAAAACAAGCCTATGTAGATACTGTTTTAACCCCATTTCACAGATGAGGAAACTGAGGCACAGAGAAATTACATAACTTGACCAGGGTCACGCATCTGTAATTGCAATAACAGGAATGCCAGCCTTTATTGAGCGCTCATTACGATCCAAGCCTGCAATGAGCTCGTTATGTCCGTTAAATCTTCACAATAATCCCTTGAAGGGAGACTTGAGGCTCCACAAGCGTCAGAATTCCAACCCAGGGCCGAACCCGCACTCACCCGGCCTCCCGGAGGCGACGAAGCACTACTCCGCTGTCCGCCTCGGACTCCGTCTCCGGGCTCCCGGCCGCCACATCCTTCCGCCGCGGTCTCCGGGCTGCTGAGCACCTTCTCCGTGGAGACGCCGCCTGCCAGATATCGGTCGCCGCCGCCATTAGGCTTTTGTCATCACCGGTGCGCGGCGCACGCGGATCTTACGTCATCAGCGCGCGCCGTCTCGCTGGGAGCTTCGGGGTCGGAAGGCGTGAGCCGCGCCTGATCGCTGGGCGATCGCTGCAGTGGACTCAGGTACTAGGCGGGAGGTGTGGGCGCTCGGCCGCCACCCCCACCCTGGGTCCCGAGCCCCGGGCTGTCTGGCTGCTCCAGTGGGTGGGCGGTGCCCAGCGGCGCAGGGACCCCGAGGGACAGGGACCCTGTCCGGGAGCGCCTCTTCGCGGCCCTTGCGCGCCGTAACCTGTTCCCCTTGACCCCCACCTCTGGGCCTTTGCCCGCCACATCCTGCCCGCCCGCCGGAGCTGAGGCCAGACACTTTCCACAGCCTTAAGGCGATTGCCAGTTGCTTCCTAACTCTTGGGGACTGCAGTCGCTTCCTGCCCCTCACGATTATCAGCGTACCTTTTCTAGCTCCGCAGATCCCCTACGGCCACTGGCGACACCCGGTCCATCTCCAAGGCCTTTGCCAGACGGCTCTTGACTCTTCCGGGTCGTTACTGTCATTTCTCAGGCTGCCAGAGCCGTCTGGTCACATCCTGACACTCGCTCCCACTCCAGGATCAATCCGGGCCGCTTCTGGACCTTTCAGAGATAAGAGAATGGACTCCGGTGAGCGTAGGTCACGTCTTTGGGAGCAAGGGGTGTAAGGGGGCCTCCAGAAATGATAACCTTCACACGCACGCAAATATGCTCCATAGAATGCATATGATCTCCGTGGAGGCCCACTCCAAGATTTTGTATTTGAGGCTATGTCTTTGGGGACGTTCAGCTTGGGGAAGCTGATAGGAATACAACTTTGAAGTAACCAGAGGGTTGTTATGTGGGAAGATTGGATGTTTTGTGTTTTCCTGCAGGGCCTTATTCACACCAGTAAGTGGTGGTTACCAGAGCCAGATTTTAGCTTAATGGAAGGATAAACTAAATACAGCTATGAACCAGACTTTCCCCAGGAGGGGGTCAGCCGAGGATAGTCAAGGTGGTTTTTGGAGATGCGTGCAGAAGGCAAGGATTAAAATGAGTGATGCCAGGATGGAGTACCCCTTCTGACTCTGAAAATCCATGATGCTCTAAGTGTGGTAATTT